>NC_084550.2:7255000-7567500 GCF_033978685.3 Nerophis lumbriciformis
CCTCGCCGCCAAGACGCGCCGCTCCTGCAAACTCCTCCCCCGGACCGAAGCAAGCTACATGCAGCTCAAGCTCCCCCTCCTCAGATGTTTGGCAACCCCATCGACCACTTCGCCAAACAATTTTCCGATTGGGCTGTCAGTCACATGGACAGCTACAACAATGACATCATGGCGCCCCCCGAAGAGGTAACTCCGCCCACTTCAGATGACGTCATTGATCAAGATTTTTTTTCCATATCTTCTGCTTCTTTCTGTCAGCCAATTAAAAATAACTTTTATTCTAAGATAAAACATTATCAGGACATTTTTGTTAAGTTCAAGTCTAGTCAGTCACATTCTGATTTTCAAGCTCCGCCCCCAATTACTTTGGCCCCCAACCCCAGTGACTATTGCTCCGCCCACTGCACATATTTTTTCCCCCTGTGTTCCCACCCAATCTCAAGTGGGGAGTGATAATAGTCAATTTGGACAATTTAAAGAGGAGTATACCCCCCTCCATACCTCCCCCCACCCACCCTTGAAGACGGTTCCAAACCGCAAAGAGCGCGTCTGGTATCCGCGTCTTGAGGGGGGGGCTAGTACTGGGAACTGTGCTAGTGGGGTGGCACCATTGCGCTCAGCTAAGCCGCAACCTCCTGCACGGCCACCGCCACCAGTCTTTTGGCGTGCTAAACCGCAACCTCCTGCACGGCCACCGCCACCAGTCCTTCGTCCTGCTAAGCCACAACCGCCAGCTAGGCCACCTCCAGCTGCACCTCGGCTAGCACCTGTTCCTGCACCTCGGCTGACACACCAAGCTTCGTCTCCTGTACCTCCACCACGCCAAGCTCCACCATGCCAAGTTCCTCAGCTGGTTCTCACACCAGCGCCGGCTCCAAGGCTGGTTCCCACACCAGCGCCGGCTCCAAGGCTGGTTCCCACACCAGCGCCGGCTCCAAGGCTGGTTCCCACACCAGCGCCGGCTCCAAGGCTGGTTCCCACACCAGCGCCGGCTCCAAGGCTGGTTCCCACACCAGCGCCAGCTCCAAGGCTGGTTCCCACACCAGCGCCGGCTCCACGGCTGGTTCCCACACCAGCGCCGGCTCCACGGCTGGTTCCCACACCAGCGCCGGCTCCACGGCTGGTTCCCACACCAGCGCCACCTCCAAGGCTGGTTCCCACACCAGCACCGGCTCCAAGACCAACCCCTGTCCCTGCTCCGAGGCTAGCACGAGTCGCGGCTCCAAGACTTGCACCAGAACCTGCACCAGCGGCCGCGACGACGACGTCTCCTCCTGCCTCCACGACGACGACGTCTCCTCCTGCCTCCACGGCGACGACGACTCCTCCTGCCTCCACGGCGACGACGACTCCTCCTGCCTCCACGGCGACGACGACTCCTCCTGCCTCCACGGCGACGACGACTCCTCCTGCTTCCACGGCGACGACGACTCCTCCTGCTTCCACGGCGACGACGACTCCTCCTGCTTCCACGGCGACGTCTGCTCTCTCCTCGTCTCCGGTGGGCTTTTCCAGGACGCCGCCACCTTCCTCGCCCTCATCGTCGTCTCAGCGACCTCGAGTGGTCTGGCTGCGCAAGTGGCGCTCTCAGAGGTTTGTGTATGGACGCCAGTGGCGCAAACAGCAACGACACCCGAGACATAGACTTGGAACTCTCCGGCTGCTGAACTTCTGGCGCCACTCACGCCCACCTTCTCGGCAGCCACGAATGTGGCTTTTCCGTGGTCGCCCGCCTCGCCTGCGGCAGCGGCGTTCCACTTTATATATATATATATATAAATAAAAGAAATACTTTTTTTTTTTTTTTTTTTAATATATATATATATAGCTAGAATTCACTGAAAGTCAAGTATTTCTTATATATATATATATATATATATATATATATATATATATATATATATATATATATCTTAACCACGCCCCCGCCCCCCACCCCCCACCTCCCGAAATCGGAGGTCTCAAGGTTGGCAAGTATGCAGTGGGGGTCGCAGCTAGCTGCGGGGTTGTTCTTCCAATGCAAAAGAGACGGCTCCGGACGACAGCGTGGAGGTAGGCTTGGATTTATTGACATAAATCACTCACTACCACAAAACACAAAAATACAACCAAAAAAGGCAAGTGTGCCTAAAACACAAGAAGCTGCTAATTAACAGAAACTAGGACATGGACATGGAAACTTACTTGGTCAAAACGAGACATGAACCGGTGTGACATAACGACATTGCAGGCAGAACGAGTGATGAACAAAGGTGAGCTTAAATAACAGTGACATGATTGGTGATAGGTGTGTGTGAGTCCAAACGTGGAACAGGTGAAACTAATGGGTAACCATTGAAACACAAACAAGGAAGTGAAACCAGGATCTAAGGAAGTCCAAAACTAACAGCATAACAAAGCAAAACATGATCCGGACCACGGATCATGACAGGAAGGAGATGGTAAATATCAGCAGATTTTTTTAAATTGTTTATACTTGGTTGAGGGGGATGTGAGGTTTGTATTGTGTCAGGTTCAAACACTGATGACATCTATTAAACAAGACAAGAAGCAAAGAATCAAACAGAGACAGAATTAAATTTGGACTCAATTTTTAGGAGAGACGCGGCAACTGTACTCTCTGTACAGTCTTGCACCACGCTCTGACGAAAAAGGTCTACGTCTCCTCCTTTTATTTGGACACTCCCTGTTTACACAACAACATCTGCCATACTTGCCAACCTTGAGACCTCCGATTTCGGGAGGTGGGGGGTGGAGGCGTGGTCGGGGGTGGGGCGGGGTGTGGTTGGGGGCGTGGTTGGGGGCGTGGTTAAGAGGGGAGGAGTATATTTACAGCTAGAATTCACCAACTGGAGTATTTCATTCATATATGTATATATATATCTGTATGAAATACTTGACTTTCAGTGAATTCTAGCTATATATATATTTATTTATTTTATTATATATATAAATAAAAGAAATACTTGAATTTCAGTGTTCATTTATTTACACATATACACACACATAACACTCATCTACTCATTGTACTTGAAAGTACAATGCAATACAATTCCTGGGCAATGGCACCTATCAAATACACAGTAATGAAAACACAGTTGTTCTACTAACTGTACTGTGTGTTATGAGAGTAGAGTATGTGTGTGTGTGGCCCTTTAATAGGTGACAGCATGTGAGGTGAGTGACGTCAGTGAGTGTGTGGGCGAGAGAAGAGAGGGAGCGTAGCGTGAGTGCGGGGAGGGACTAGTTGGTTTTGTGTTGGATTGGCTGTGTGTAAGCAATCAATAAAGCAAGATTTGCAACTAATCGCTGGACTCATCATTCACCCTAAAGTCGTCCGCTGTGGAGACCCACTGCCGGGTAAAGTGAAGGGTGTTGCCCCGAGCATACATCAGCCCTGGAGAAGTGTCTCCCCTGCGCTCTTAGACTATGGTCTCGTTCTTCTGCTTCGTCTCCTTGTGTGCGCACACTGGACTCAGGTCTGCATGGAGCTGGAGGGGGCGTGGCCTCCAGCTCCGGCTGAATTCCGGGAGATTTTCGGGAGAGGTGCTGAATTTCGGGAGTCTCCCGGAAAATCCGGGAGGGTTGGCAAGTATGACATCTGCTTCCAAAGGAATGGGGGGTATCTAAACAGATGTTGTTTTTGGTCACATTGAAAACAAAAGAAGAAGATGCCTCGGGCTTGGGTTAGTCCTGGATTCAGCTTGGGCAGGTCTTCGATGACAATAGATAACCCCCTCCCGTCTCCTCCCATCGTACACAATGGAATTTTCCAAGCCTTTGCTTGGTGCAAGAAAAACAGCCTCTTGTCTGTTCATTGGGAACTCAGAACGGAAAGTTTTTTGATAATTTAAATAACATTTTTCTGACATATTGTTTTTATTTTTTAAGTTGTGTAGTGAAGCCTGCATTTATTTTGTAATTAATTTGTGATAACGAGATTAAGCTGCAAGAAAAAGCGAGTGTTTGAGCCTGAAAAGTGGAGCAAACAAGCGATGGCGATGACAGATTTGTCTTACGCTTACATATGACAGTTCATTAAAAAGTAAATTTTGCATTTTAGGGCACTTTTAGATTAGTTTGAAGTGTTTTTTTGGGGGCCGCCCTTCATGATGGAGTCATGATGGAGTGCAGACGAGGCCACCAACCCGCTGACAGCCAAGCTCGACATTCAACAGGAGGAGGTGTGACCCACATTCATCACCAGGGCGGTGTTCTTACTCCTCTCTCTTTTCTCTCCCTCTCTCTCTCTCTCTCTCTCTCTTTCTCGCTCATACAAATCCCGGGTTTATTTTTCATTAGGATGTTTTCTTGGCGCGCTGCAGAGATTAATTGCCTGATTATCTCAGCTTTCCATCACTTTCACATGGCGGCGGAGCTGCAGCACGTCTGGCAGGGCGCCAGCCTGCAGCTGGTGCAGATGTGCCGGCGTGGGATCCTGACGGCCCCGCCTTCGCTTTTGTGCGACTTACTGTTGAGCGACGAACAGTCGGGCGTTAATGAGGCTGTGGAAGAACATTGCAAGCTATACCTCTGCCAAGGCCAAACTATCATCCCTCCCTGCTATCTTAGCGGCTAATGAGGCGTGTTTGTCACACGACAAAAGTGTCATGATCCGTGGTCCGGATCATGTTTTTGTTATGTTCTGTTAGTTTTGGACTCTTTTAGTTCCTGTTTGACACCTGAGTTTGTTTTAGTTACCATGGCTACTTATGATTTTCACCTGCCTCTGGTGTTCGGGACGCACACCTGCTTCTAATCAGAGGACTATTTAAGCCTGCCTTTGGCAGTCAGTTGTCCTGGCTTCATTATTGGTTTCATGCCACAATTTCGTGTTTGTTCTATGCCATAGTTAATGCTATTTGTTTCATGCCACAGTTTCGTGTTTGTTTCATGCCACAGTTTTGTGTTTGTTTCATGCCACAGTTTTGTGTTTGTTCTATGCCATAGTTAATGCTATTGGTTTCCTGCCACAGTTTCGTGTTTGTTCTATGCCATAGTTAATGCTATTTGTTTCATGCCACAGTTTTGTGTTTGTTCTATGCCATAGTTAATGCTAGTTGTTTCATGCCACAGTTTCGTGTTTGTTTCATGCCACAGTTTCGTGAGGTTCATGTCTATATTTGTTTCATGCCACAGTTTCGTGTTTGTTTCATGCCACAGTTTTGTGTTTGTTTCATGCCACAGTTTCGTGTTTGTTCTATGCCATAGTTAATGCTATTGGTTTCATGCCACAGTTTTGTGTTTGTTCTATGCCATAGTTAATGCTATTTGTTTCATGCCACAGTTTCGTGTTTGTTTCACGCCACAGTTTTGTGTTTGTTTCATGCCACCGTTTCGTGTTTGTTCTATGCCATAGTTAATGCTATTGGTTTCATGCCACAGTTTCGTGTTTGTTCTATGCCATAGTTAATGCTAGTTGTTTCATGCCACAGTTTCGTGTTTGTTTCATGCCACAGTTTTGTGAGGTTCATGTCTATATTTGTTTCATGCCACAGTTTTGTGTTTGTTTCATGCCACAGTTTTGTGTTTGTTCTATGCCATAGTTAATGCTATTTGTTTCATGCCACAGTTTCGTGTTTGTTCTATGCCATAGTTAATGCTAGTTGTTTCATGCCACAGTTTCGTGTTTGTTTCATGCCACAGTTTCGTGAGGTTCATGTCTATATTTGTTTCATGCCACAGTTTCGTGTTTGTTTCATGCCACAGTTTTGTGTTTGTTTCATGCCACAGTTTTGTGTTTGTTTCATGCCACAGTTTCGTGTTTGTTCTATGCCATAGTTAATGCTATTGGTTTCATGCCACAGTTTTGTGTTTGTTTCATGCCACCGTTTTGTGTTTGTTCTATGCCATAGTTAATGCTATTGGTTTCATGCCACAGTTTCGTGTTTGTTCTATGCCATAGTTAATGCTATTTGTTTCATGCCACAGTTTCGTGTTTGTTTCATGCCACAGTTTTGTGTTTGTTTCATGCCACAGTTTCGTGTTTGTTCTATGCCATAGTTAATGCTATTGGTTTCATGCCACAGTTTTGTGTTTGTTTCATGCCACCGTTTTGTGTTTGTTCTATGCCATAGTTAATGCTATTGGTTTCATGCCACAGTTTCGTGTTTGTTCTATGCCATAGTTAATGCTATTTGTTTCATGCCACAGTTTCATGTTTGTTTCATGCCACAGTTTTGTGTTTGTTTCATGCCACGGTTTCGTGTTTGTTCTATGCCATAGTTAATGCTATTGGTTTCATGCCACAGTTTCGTGTTTGTTCTATGCCATAGTTAATGCTATTTGTTTCATGCCACAGTTTCGTGTTTGTTTCACGCCACAGTTTTGTGTTTGTTTCATGCCACAGTTTCGTGTTTGTTCTATGCCATAGTTAATGCAATTGGTTTCATGCCACAGTTTTGTGTTTGTTTCATGCCACAGTTTTGTGTTTGTTCTATGCCATAGTTAATGCTATTGGTTTCATGCCACAGTTTCGTGTTTGTTCTATGCCATAGTTAATGCTATTTGTTTCATGCCACAGTTTCGTGTTTGTTTCATGCCACAGTTTTGTGTTTGTTTCATGCCACAGTTTCGTGTTTGTTCTATGCCATAGTTAATGCTATTGGTTTCATGCCACAGTTTTGTGTTTGTTTCATGCCACAGTTTTGTGTTTGTTCTATGCCATAGTTAATGCTATTGGTTTCATGCCACAGTTTCGTGTTTGTTCTATGCCATAGTTAATGCTATTTGTTTCATGCCACAGTTTCGTGTTTGTTTCATGCCACAGTTGTGTGTTTGTTTCATGCCACAGTTTCGTGTTTGTTCTATGCCATAGTTAATGCTATTGGTTTCATGCCACAGTTTCGTGTTTGTTCTATGCCACAGTTTCGTGAGGTTCATGTCTATAGTTTCATGTCCGAAGTTTTTGCCTTAGCTTCCGCGTGCGATAGGCACGCTTGCTTTCGGGTTGTTTTCTGTTTTGTATCTCGTTGATTGTTTCTTAAAATCAAATCATGTTCCTACCTGCAAGTCCTTTCCGGAGTCGTCCGTTTGCCTTCCTGGGAGAACGACCTCGCAGTAAGCGAAAACCTCGTCGTGACAAAAAGGGAAATACAAATGTTGCATTCTGGTGTATTTCCAGCAAGCAAATGCATGAAAGAAGTCATTTTTCTTAGGGAAAAACGCAGGCAGTACAAAAAACTGAGAACAAAGATGTACCTCGGGAAGTAGTTCCATTAAAGCCTAAAATGCAGTTTTTTAAAACTGCATTTATTGTAGATAACAATGAGTCATACATTGGAATATGGGATCCATTATTTACATTTGTTTTAACTATTAAATGAACCTAAAATATGACTTATTGTATCTTTTGTTACGGCGCACACGCAGTCTGCTTCTTCCTCCTCGGCGGGAGCACCTCGAAGCTCCGCAAGACACGCCCCCCACGCTCGCCGCAGCCGTAGGCGATCAGCAATCTGCGCACCTGGACCTGATGAGAGGGAGCTGAATAAAGGACCAGGGGATCCAAGGATCCGGGCGGGAACTTAGTTCTCAATGGTGTACCTTCCGTCACGAGTCTTCCGTTGTTTTTCCCTGTGGACTTTGGACTGCCTTCCTCGATCCTTGACCCTCGCCCGGACACGGACATTGTCACTGCTCTCCTGCCCTGGACCACCTGCCTGCCCCACGGACTTCCGTGTTCCTTCGCTCTCGACGACACTCGGTAACACACACCTCAGCTAACTACACACATAGCCTCACACACACACAGTCTTGGGTTTTGACACTCTCCATTTCCTTAGTGTAGTTTATTAGTTAGTATTGTTTATTATTATTATATACAGTATATTGACTATATATATATATATATATATATATAAAATAAATTATTGAACATTACTGCCCCCTGGTGTCTGAGCCGTCACCTCCCCTCTGTTAAACCATAACATATTTGTGAAAAATATTGGACACAATATGATGCAAGTGTAAGCCACTGTGACACTATTGTTCATTTTTTAAATGTTTTTATTTTATTGTTTATAAATGGCTGAGATGATAACGTAAATGAGGGGTTTCTAATCACTGCCATGTTGGAATTCTTATTTGGGACCGAGTCTCTTCGGGACAGAGGACCCTATTGTATTTCTAGCGTTTTATAATTATTCCGCCGCCTCTTTGAGCTGTAATTTGAGCCCCTTAACAGGCTTCAAAACTCACCAAATTGGACACACACATCAGGACTGGCAAAAATTGCGATCTAATCAAAAAACCAAACCCCAAAACTCAAAATTGCGCTCTAGCACCCCCTAGGAAGAAAACACAGACAAAACTGCCTGTAACTCCCAGTAGGAATGTCGTAGAGACATGGAACAAAAACCTCTATGTAGGTCTCACTTAGACCTATATTTCATACACTGACAACCCCCAGCAAAAATCAACAGCAAATTTGCAAATCCCCCTTCAAAACAAAAGTTGTGTAAAAACAGTCACCTTTTTTCAAACATTTGTCGTGTCGGCTTCAAATTAGCACAGGAGAGAGATTGAACCCTTCTGATTAAAAGTTGATGAAATAGTTTTATTTACTGCTCCGGTTTGGATTTTATGAGCCCTCAAAGTCGGTCCCGTCCATCGCTACTTGCAGCTTTAATTAACATTGATACTGTTGTTGATATTATTTATTTTTGTTTGACTGCTTTGGATTGTTTTGTGTCATGTCTGTGTGTCCTCTCAATTGCTCTTTTGATTGCTATTCTGAATGTTGCTGTTTGGTTTTGGAATTGGAATTGTATTTTTATGGTATTATTTGTGTTTTATTTTGTTGGACTGATTAAAAAAAAAGCCAAAAATGACCGTAATACTGTAAATATTACATGTTATCATAAATGTGCCTGTTATATACAGCATGTGTAAAACCTTGTTGGAGTTTTTTTGAGAGTAAATACACTATATTGCCAAAAATATTTGGCCACCTGCCTTGACTCACGTATGAATTTGAAGTGCCATCCCATTCCTAACCCATAGGGTTCAATATGATGTCGGTCCACCTTTTGCAGCTATTACAGCTTCAACTCTTCCGGGAAGGCTGTCCACAAGGTTGCAGAGTGTGTTTATAGGAATTTTCCACCATTCTTCCAAAAGCGCATTGGTGAGGTCACACACTGATGTTGGTCGAGAAGGCCTGGCTCTCAGTCTCCATTCTAATTCATCCCAAAGGTGTTCTATCGGGTTTAGGTCAGGACTCTGTGCAGGCCAGTCAAGTTCATCCACACCAGATTCTGTCATCCATGTCTTTATGGACCTTGCTTTGTGCACTGATACACAGTCATGTTGGAAGAGGAAGGGGCCCACTCCAAACTATTCGCACAAGGTTGGGGGCATAGAATATCAGGTTCAAACACCGAACTATCTATTAAACAAGACAAGAAGCAAGGAATCAATTTTGCTCATTCGGAGAAACGTATTGGGCTGCACACTCAGTTACAGTCTCCCACTACGCTCTGAGGGGCAGTCCCACGCGCTCCTCTATTTATTCGGGAGTTCCCGAGTTAACGTCACTGAGGCTGCTTCTAGGGGGAGGGGACACAATACGTGATTATTCAGAACGCAAATGTGCTTGAGCTCGAGATTTCGCCCTGGCTCTGCTTTGTCTGCGTGTTGTCGTCGTATCTTCGTTGAGGTACTTGAAGTCCGTCCTTGGCATTTTTAGCAAGCTGGAAGACAGAAACTGCTGCTGCGAGACAACTTGCAGTGGAAGATAACAAGCGGTGTGCCTTTGCACAGATAGAAAATTACAACTTGAGCACAATAGAAAAACATAAGAGTTGTGTGATAACTTATACATAATTATTCCAACAGGAATTGTCCAAAATGTTTTGGTATCCTGGAGCATTCAAAGTTCCTTTCACTGAAAAACAACCCCACACCATAATTCCTCCTCCACCAAATTTCACACTCGGCACAATGCAGTCCGAAATGTAGCGTTCTCCTGGCAACCTCCAAACCCAGACTGGTCCATCAGATTGCCAGATGGAAAAGCGTGACTCATCACTCCAGAGAACTCCACTGCTCTAGAGTCCAGTGGCGACGTGCTTTACACCACTGCATCCCACGCTTTGCATTGGACTTGGTGATGTAAGGCTTAGATGCGGCTGCTCGGCCATGGAAACCCATTCCTCTCTGCGTACTGTACGTGGGCTAATTGGAAGGTCACATGAAGTTTGGAGCTCTGAAGCAACTGACCTCTTTGCACTACGCTTCAGCATCCGCTGACTCCTCCCTGTCAGTTTACGTGGCCTACCACTTGGTGGCTGAGTTGCTGTTGTTCTCAAACTCTTTCATTTTCTTATAATAAAGTTGACTCTGGAATATTTAGGAACGAGGAAATTTCACGACTGGATTTGTTGCACAGGTGGCATCCTATGATGCTGGAAATCACTGAGAGCGGCCCATTCTTTCACAAATATTTGTAGAAACAGTCTCCATGCCTAAGTGCTTGATTTTATACACCTGTGGCCAGGCCAAGTGATTAGGACACCTGATTCTCATCATATGGATGGGTGGCCAAATACTTTTGGCAATATAGTGTATGTCAATCCCCATTAACTGCATTGTTAGCCGCCTCTTGCGAGCATTTTTTTTTTTTTTTTATGATTTAGAAAGACATGTGTGTCCCTGTCTCACATAGGGTATGTGAAGTGCAATTTTCCTTTGAGTAAAACTAACAATGACCTTAAAAACTGCAGTGGGTGTATGTCCTGAAGGCAACACAACTCTGGTCCCATATGCAGTGTGTGTGCGTGTGTTTACGTGTGTAAGTATGCGAGTGTGCGTGGGCGTGTGTGTGTGTCTGTGCCGCTGACATTTCTGACATCCTGTGATAAAGTCCACTCCTGTTAATTATTCATAAAGGTGTTGTGGAGGAACTGTTGACATTTTCTCACAACCTGCAGGTCATTGCAGATTACTTTTTAATGATTTTTTTAATATTTTTTTGCCAAATGTACCAATTAGGTTTTGTCACTTGTCAAACACTCATATGAACATCCATCCATCCATCAATTTTCTACTGCTTATTCCCTTCGGGGTCGCGGTGGGACGCTGGAGCCTATCTCAGCTACAATCGGGCGGAAGGCGGTGTACACCCTGGACAAGTCGCCACCTCACCGCAGGGCCTCATATGAACATGTATAATAATAATAACCATAATGTTAATCAATCATAATAATAATAATAGGAGACACCATATTAATCATGGTAATCGTGATGATGATTACGATATTTGTTGCATAATAATAATAATGATAATAATCATAATAATAATAATAATAGTAATAATAATATAAATAATAATAATAACAATAATCATTAAAGTCATTATAATAATCATGATAATGATTATGATATTATTGGTTAGATTATCAACATAATAATCATATCGATAATTATAATCATGATATAATCATGATAATGATTATAATAATATTTGTTACATAATAATAACAATAATCATTAAAGTCATTATAATAATCATGATAATGATTATGATATTATTGGTTAGATTATCAACATAATAATTATATCGATAATTATAATCATGATATAATCATGATAATGATTATAATAATATTTGTTACATAATAATAACAATAATCATTAAAGTCATTATAATAATCATGATATTGATTATGATATTATTGGTTAGATTATCAACATAATAATCATATCGATAATTATAATCATGATATAATCATGATAATGAATATAATAATATTTGTTACATAATAATAACAATAATCATTAAAGTCATTATAATAATCATGATAATGATTATGATATTATTGGTTAGATTATCAACATAATAATCATATCGATAATTATAATCATGATATAATCATGATAATGATTATAATAATATTTGTTACATAATAATAATAATACTAATCATATTAATAATAATATTTATAATCCTAATGATCATGATAATAATCATGATAATGATTATGAGGTTATTTGTTAAGTACTTGCATGGTTGCTGGCAGCGTAAACCCACGATGCAGAGAAGGTAGGCGATGTGCAGGAAAGAAGGCCACAAAATAGGTAAGCACCAGCAAGTGGTCCAGGGGTGAAGAAAAACTTAACTAACTAAGCTGTGTCCCTCAGACCAAGGCATACGAAGAAAATACGAAGAAGAAAAAAATGTTGACATTTTCTCACAACCTGCAGATCATTACAGATTCATTTTTATGATTATTTATTTATTTTTTTTGCCAAATGTATCAATTTGGTTTTGTCACTTGTCAAACACTCATATGAACATTTATAATAATAATAATCGTAATGTTAATCGATCATAATTATGATAATAGGAGTAACCATATTAATCATAATCATTATAATAATCATGATAATGATTATGATATTATTGGTTAAATTATCAAAATAATAATCATGATAATAATCACGATAATAATCATGATAATGATTATAATAATATTTGTTACATAATAATAATAATAATATTATTAATAATATTTAAAATCATAATGATCATGATAATAATCATGATAATGATTATGAGGTTATTTGATATACGTACTTGAATGGTTGCTGGCAATGTGACCCCACGATGCAGAGAAGGTAGGCGACGTGCAGGCAAGAAGGTCACAAGAAAAACGTAGTTAACTAATACACAGACCAACATAAGCTGCGTCCCTCAGACCAAGCTGGGCATACGAAGCCTGCCGATTAGTGCGCCTAACGTCTAAGTCGGCTCAGGTGTGTCGGTCAGCGCTCGAACAGAAAATAGAACACAAATAGGCATGAGCGCTGAAACAGAAATAAATACCAAAATGCAAGAAAGTAAACAAACACTAAGTCCAAACTGGTCCTGGAAAAAAAACATTGCAGACATTTTGTTAGAATATTTTTTTCTAAATTATCACAAAAAACTTGTAGTGTTACATTGAGAGTCTGGTGAGAAGACAAAAGCTGTCTTTGAAACCTACCAAGAGTAAGGCTCGTAAAACTCCACTATGAAGATGAAGGTGTTCATGTGTTCTTTCATGTATGGTAATCAACAGAAAGATATTGTTCTAACCCAAGGAGAGAAGACAGGATCTGCCCAATTTCCAGACGACCTCTTTTTGAACCTCCTTTTTGAACTGGTTTACGAACGTCTTTTTTTAACTATTTTATGGACCTCTTTTTGAACTATTTTACGACCTCTTTTTGAACTGACCTTCTCTGTGAATTGTTTACCACCTTTTCTGTGAATTTTGTGCGACCATTGTCCTTTGGAAACAGCGGTGGCCATGTGGTCGGGGAGGGTCCAAAATAAAAGCAATCTTTTGGCAGAGCGTGCTGAGATACCGTGCAAGGGTACAGTGTGCAGACGACTCTCCTCAATATTGAGTCCAAATTGAATTATGTCTCTGTTTAATTCTTTGCCTCTTGTCTTGTTTAATAGATGTCATCAGTGTTTGAACCTGACACATTTTTTTAAAGAATGCAAAACAAAAGGAGGATAAAGGGATGGCCCCGATGATAACAATTTTATGTTTTTACATTCTCTCCTTTGTGTTTCTGTACTATAACCAGTATTTTTCCTACATATATTATTTGTGATAAGGATCACCACGCTTAGATAACAACGTTACCTGGCGTCCATCATGTTAGCAGCAACAGCGTCCACCAGTTGTACCTGTCGCTGCCGAGACTTCAACCACCGAGCAAGGGCTCGGCGGTTGCTAGGCAACAGCATGACACCCAACGGCTTCCCATGATGCCATCAGCTCAAACTCCACCTACAATCCCAACTGCGGTGGAGTTTGAATGCCTGAAGAAGACGAGGAGTCATTAGGCTTTCATAACGGCAATAATGGACGCAGACTCTCAAGCACACAATTTCATTGTGCCTCAGCGGCGCTTTGACTCGCCGCCTTTCCATTTTCTCCGCCCGCTAAGTACGAACGCCTGTCATCGACTTGTCTCGCTCGCTCGCTCGCTTCGGCTTTTAAATTGAGAGCCCGTCAAACGTCGAAAATGCCGCAGAGAGACGCCCTCTTTCTTGTCCCCGGGAGGAAAATCCATCATCATCTCTTCTGAGCCACAAAACAGGATTAAGTCGAGCTGAAAACACGAGTGGACTCAGTAGACCTCCTCCGCTAGGCCCGACAACCACGGCGCAAAGATCCTCTATATCCGTGGTTCTCAAACTTTTTTCACCGACAACCATCTCAGAAAAAAACGCGTCTCTCCAAGTACAAACATAATATTAAAACACAGTAGCGTAATAAGTCTAAGTATTCATTAAAAACAAGGCAAAGGTTTTATTTAACAATGGTATTACAAACTCCGTTTCCATATGAGTTGGGAAATTGTGTTAGATGTAAATATAAACGGAATGCAATGATTTGCAAATCCTTTTCAACCCATATTCAATTGAATGCACTACAAAGACAACATATTAGAGATGCGCGGTTTGCGGGCACAACCGCGGAGTCCGCGGATTATCCGCGGATCGGGCGGATGAAATTAAATAAAAATAGATTTTATCCGCGGGTCGGGTCGGGTCGGGCGGTTGAAATAAAAAAAAAATTAGATTTTAAATAGATTCAGGCGGGTGGCAGTTAAACCAATTCGGAAATATATATACATAGTTAAATGTTGTTACCCACATATGAAAAACGAGCAGGCACCTGCTGCATATGCCACAACAGAAGAAAAAAAAAAAAAAGAGATGGACACTTTTACGGAGCGAAGGGACGCCTCGCCGGGGTCCGGGACCGAGGCCCCTCCCCCCGAGAGGGCCCCACCGGGAGCCGTAGCTGAGGCGATCCGCGAGAAGGGCCCGACGCACGTCCAGGGTCACCACCGCGCCCACCGCACCGACACCCCGCCTCGTCCGCCTTCGCCGCGGCCGGCGTCACGCGCAGCAGGTAAGCAGCTTACCTGCCCGCCACCCCCGTGGCCGGAGACTCGTAACAGGGGTCACTCCGCACGCGCAGCTTACCTGCCCGCCACCCCTGTTGCCGGGGGCGCGTAACAGGGGTCACTCCGCGCGCAGTGCGCTCACGAAAGGGGTGGGGCTCACCCTGGTTGATATACACAGCAGGACGGTGGCCATGGAAGTCGGAACCCGCTAAGGAGTGTGTAACAACCCACCTGCCGAATCAACTAGCCCTGAAAATGGATGGCGCTGGAGCGTCGGGCCCATACCCGGCCGTCGCCGGCAGCGAGACGCGATTGGAGGTGCGCTCAGCGCGGCTCCCATATGATTGCGCACTGGTGTGCGTCTGGGTCGTGACAGCGTGGCACGCGAATGTCTGTGCTGCATTGGATCAGTCTCCTTTCTTTAACAGGCAAAAGCTTTATAACCTCACTAATGCCTTGCATCGTCTATATTAGATATATAACAACGGGCGTGTGCGGGCGTGTGCGGTTCTGATCAAATGTTACATCGGGTGGATGGCGGATGGTTGACGACTTTCTGATGCGGTTGCGGATGAAATAATTGCCTATCCGCGCATCTCTACAACATATTTGATGTTCAAACTCATAAACTTTATTTTTTTTTTGCAAATAATCATTAACTTAGAATTTCATGGCTGCAACACGTGCCAAAGTAGTTGGGAAAGGGCATGTTCACCACTGTGTTACATGGCCTTTCCTTTTAACAACACTCCATAAACGATTGGGAACTGAGGAAACTAATTGTTGAAGCTTTGAAAGTGGAATTCTTTCCCATTCTTGTTTTATGTAGAGCTTCAGTCGTTCAACAGTCCGCTGTCATATTTTACGCTTCATAATGCACCACACATTTTCGATGGGAGACAGGTCTGGACTGCAGGCGGGCCAGGAAAGTACCCGCACTCTTATTTTACAAAGCCACGCTGTTGTAACACGTGCTGAATGTGGCTTGGCAAAAAAGTTGGCCGAGGGGCATTTTTACCACTGTGTTACATGGCCTTTCCTTTTAACAACACTCAGTAGACGTTTGGGAACTGAGGAGACACATTTTTGAAGCTTTTCAGCTGGAATTCTTTCCCATTCTTGCTTGATGTACAGCTTAAGTTGTTCAACAGTCCGGGGGTCTCCGTTGTGGTATTTTAGGCTTCATAATGCGCCACACATTTTCAATGGAAGACAGGTCTGGACTACAGTAGTACCCGCACTCTTTCAGTATGAAGCCACGCTGTTGTAACACGTGGCTTGGCATTGTCTTGCTGAAATAAGCAGGGGCGTCCATGAAAAAGACGGCGCTTAGATGGCAGCATATGT
The DNA here is from genome assembly GCF_033978685.3 of Nerophis lumbriciformis. NCBI lineage: Eukaryota > Metazoa > Chordata > Actinopteri > Syngnathiformes > Syngnathidae > Nerophis > Nerophis lumbriciformis. Next base: position 7,271,261 of record NC_084550.2, read on the forward strand.
TGTTCCAAAACCTGTATGTACCTTTCAGCATTAATGGTGCCTTCACAGATGTGTAAGTTACCCATGTCTTGGGCACTAATGCACCCCCATACCATCACAGATGCTGGCTTTTCAACTTTGCGTCGATAACAGTCTGGATGGTTCACTTCCCCTTTGGTCCAGATGACACGATGTCGAATATTTCCAAAAACAATTTGAAATGTGGACTCGTCAGACCACAGAACACTTTTCCACTTTGCATGAGTCCATCTTAGATGATCTCGGGCCCAGAGAAGCCGGCGGCGTTTCTGGATGTTGTTGATAAATGTCTTTTGCTTTGCATAGTAGAGCTTTAACTTGCACTTACAGATGTAGCGAACCAACTGTATTTAGTGACAGTGGTTTTCTGAAGTGTTCCTGAGCCCATGTGGTGATATCCTTTAGAGATTGATGTCGGTTTTAGATACAGTGCCGTCTGAGGGATCGAAGGTCACGGTCATTCAATGTTGGTTTCCGGCCAGGCCGCTTACGTGGAGTGATTTCTCCAGATTCTCTGAACCTTTTGATGATATTATGGACCGTAGATGTTGAAATCCCTAAATTTCTTGCAATTGCACTTTGAGAAACGTTGTTCTTAAACTGTTTGACTTTTTGCTCACGCAGTTGTGGACAAAGGGGTGTACCTCGCCCCATCCTTTCTTGTGAAAGACTGATACAAATGATCAGCATTATGGTGTGGGGTTGTTTTTCAGGAGCTGGGCTTGGTCCCTTATTTCCAGTGAAAGATACTTTGAATGATTCAGGATGCCAAAACATTTTGAACAATTCCATGCTCCCAACCTTGTGGGAACAGTTTGGAGCGGGCCCCTTCCTCTTCCAACATGACAAGGTCCATAAAGACATGGATGACAGAGTCTGGTGTGGATGAACTTGACTGGCCTGCACAGAGTCCTGACCTGAACCCGATAGAACACCTTTGGGATGAATTAGAACGGAGATTCTTCATGACAAGGGCGCTCTGCTGTTTGTAGGAATCCGCTGCCAAAACGTTAGTCAAGGATCTTGTATATGACAGGAGTGCCATGCTGTTTTTAGGAATCAGCAGCAAAAGTCACTCCCAAGTGTAATTCGGAATGTTTGCAGCAGATTTCGAAAGCAGTCAAAGAGATTCTTCATTAGACGGGCTTTCTACTTTTTGTAGGAATCTCATCAAAGATCTTCTATATCTGTCAAAGATCTTCTACAGTATATAACATAGAGCTGTGCTGTTTTTAGGAATCAGCAAGTGTAATTTGGAATGTTTTTAGCAGTTTTTCATCATGATAGGGGCTCACTGCTGCTTTTTAGGAATCTGCTGCACACATGTGAGACAAAGATCCTTAATATCAGAGGAGAATATTAGTCCAGCTTGATGAAAACTAGAGTTGGCTTCCACTTGCAAGAGTTCAAGTCATGACCTGCGTTTGCCACCTTGACATTTCATTTGTTTTTATCTGACCTTTTTTGTATTGACACAAAGCAAAAACTCAACTCAACGACTCTGCAAAGTCACCTTTGCTCACTCTTCCTTTTTTTTTTTTTTATGTAAAAGTAATTATGTGTAACAGTGTGTCATTGTGTGTAGTGACAAGCAAGTTGTGTGAGTGGAAAGGTTACGTTTTAAAGCGAAAGTGCTGTAATGAAGTCATTAATCACGTTTGTCCCATCATCCTCTTGTTAGCTGTCTATTGTGACTGCCTGCTGCATTACTGTGTGCGTGTGTGTGCGTGAGGGTGTGTGTGTGTGTGTGTGTGTGTGTGTGTGTGTGTGTGTGTGTGTGTGTGTGTGTGTGTGTGTGTGTGTGTGTGTGTGTGTGTGTGTGGACAAACAAACACCAACATGGAAAGCCACTTCAGCTGTGCTATTCAGCTCATTGTTCCCAGGGGTCTGATTTTGGCTAAGGTCATGAATAAAAGCCAAGAAGTCCTTAACAAAAAGACAAGCATGATGTTAACCATAGTCAAAGATCCTCTATACGACAGAAACATGCTTTTATTTTTGCAACAGATTAGTCGCTGTTGTTTTTAGAGGCCTAAAATGATTGTTAGAGCTCCCTCAATGATAGGAGTTGCAATGCATTCCGTCAAACGGCAGTCAAAGATACAGTATTTTTTAATTTTTTTGACAGAAAGAGCATTTGACATGTGTTTAATTGTATTTCCGGACTGAAAATGTTTGAAAAGAAAAACCAGCTCTCTGCTGTTTTCAGGAATCTGATGCATCAATTCCAGTTAAAGATGGCGTATGTAACAAAAAGGATGCTGTAGGAATCCACCGCAACATTTCGAGAAGATCTATATAACAGGAGCGTTGCGCTGTTTTTAAAAACCTACCGCAAAACGTCAAAGGTTGTCTATTTATGACAAGGATTGTTTTTAAGGAGCAACTGCGAGAATGATCTTCGATGCGACAGGACTGCTTTGCTGTTTTAGGGATGAGCTACAAAAGGCTTTTTTTCTAGAAATTAGTTACAAAAATGTGGTTTGGGGAATGAGATGCAAAAGTCTGTTTTTAGGAATCAGCTCCATAAGTCTGTTTTTAGCAATCAGCGACAGAAGTCTGTTTTTAGCAATCAGCAACAGAAGTCTGTTTTTAGGAATCAGCTACAAAAGCCTGTTTTGGGGAATCAGCTACAGAAGTGTTTTTCGGAAACAGCTACAGAAGTCTATTTTTAGGAATCAGCTACAGAATTCTGTTTTTAGGAATCAGTTACAGAATAAACATTTTTAGAAATCAGCTACAAAAGCCTGTTTTGGGGAATCAACTACAGTAGTCTGTTTTCAGGAATCAGCTACAGAAGTGTTTTTAGGAATCAGCTACAGAAGTCTGTTTTTAGGAATCAGCTACAGAATTATGTATTTAAGAATCAGCTACAAAAGCCTGTTTTGGGGAATCAGCTATAGAAGTCTGTTTTTAGGAATCAGCGACAGGCGTGTTTTTAGGAAACAGCTACAGAAGTCTGGTTTTAGGAATCAGCTACAGAAGTCTGTTTTTGGGAATCAGCTACAGAAATCTGTTTTTAGGAAACAGTTACAGAAGTGTTTTTATGAAACAGTTACAGAAGTATGTTTTTAGGAATCAGCTACAAAAGCCTGTTTTTGGGAATCAGCTGCAGAAGTCTGTTTTTAGGAATCAGCTACAGAAGTCTGTTTTTAGGAATAGCGAGAAAAGCCTGTTTTTAGGAATCAGGTACAGACGTCTGTTTCCTAAAAACAAAAGCCTATTTTTAGATATCAGCTACAGAAGTCTATTTTTAGGAATCAGCTCCAGCAGTCTGTTTTGGGGAATCAGCTACAGAAGTCTGTTTTTAGGAATCAGTTCCAGAAGTCTGTTTTTAGGAATCAGTTACATAAGTCTGTTTTTAGGAATCAGTTCCAGAAGTCTGTTTTTAGGAATCAGCTACAAAAGTCTGTTTTGGGGAATCAGCTACAGAAGTCTGTTTTTAGGAATCAGCTCCAGAAGTCCGTTTCCTAAGAACAAAAGCCTGTTTTAAGGAATCAGCTACAGAAGTCTGTTTTTAGGAATCAGCTACAAAAGCCTGTTTTGGGGAATCAGCTACAGAAGTCTGTTTTTAGGAATCCGCTACAGAAGTCTGTTTTTAGGAATCAGGTACAGAAGTCTGTTTCCTAAAAACAAAAGCCTATTTTTAGAAATCAGCTACAGGAGTTTTTTAGGAATCAGCTCCAGAAGTCTGTTTTTAGGAATCTGTTACAGGAGTCTGATTTTAGGAATCAACTCCAGAAGTCTGTTTTTAGGAATCAGTTACAGAAGTCTGTTTTTAGGAATCAGCTACAGAAGTCTGTTTTGGGGAATCAGCGACAGAAGTCTGTTTTTAGGAATCAGTTCCAGAAGTCTGTTTTTAGGAATCAGTTACAGAAGTCTGTTTTTAGGAATCAGTTCTAGAAGTCTGTTTTTAGGAATCAGCTACAAAAGCCTGTTTTGGGGAATCAGCGACAGAAGTCTGTTTTTAGGAATCAGCTCCAGAAGTCCGTTTCCTAAGAACAAAAGCCTGTTTTAAGGAATCAGCTACAGAAGTCTGTTTTTAGGAATCAGCTACAAAAGCCTGTTTTGGGGAATCAGCTACAGAAGTCTGTTTTTAGGAATCAGTGACAGAAGTGTTTTTAGGAAACAGCTACAGAAATCTGTTTTTAGGAATCAGCTACAGAAATCTGTTCTTTGGAAACAGTGACAGGAGTGTTTTTAGGAAATAGTTACAGAAGTCTGGTTTTAGGAATCAGCTACAGAAGTCTGTTTTTGGGAATCAGCTACAGAAATCTGTTTTTAGGAAACAGTTACAGAAGTGTTTTTATGAAACAGTTACAGAAGTATGTTTTTAGGAATCAGCTACAAAAGCCTGTTTTTGGGAATCAGCTGCAGAAGTCTGTTTTTAGGAATCAGCTACAGAAGTCTGTTTTTAGGAATAGCGAGAAAAGCCTGTTTTTAGGAATCAGGTACAGAAGTCTGTTTCCTAAAAACAAAAGCCTATTTTTTAGATATCAGCTACAGAAGTCTATTTTTAGGAATCAGCTCCAGCAGTCTGTTTTGGGGAATCAGCTACAGAAGTCTGTTTTTAGGAATCAGTTCCAGAAGTCTGTTTTTAGGAATCAGTTACATAAGTCTGTTTTTAGGAATCAGTTCCAGAAGTCTGTTTTTAGGAATCAGCTACAAAAGTCTGTTTTGGGGAATCAGCTACAGAAGTCTGTTTTTAAGAATCAGCTCCAGAAGTCCGTTTCCTAAGAACAAAAGCCTGTTTTAAGGAATCAGCTACAGAAGTCTGTTTTTAGGAATCAGCTACAAAATCCTGTTTTGGGGAATCAGCTACAGAAGTCTGTTTTTAGGAATCCGCTACAGAAGTCTGTTTTTAGGAATCAGGTACAGAAGTCTGTTTCCTAAAAACAAAAGCCTATTTTTAGAAATCAGCTACAGGAGTTTTTTAGGAATCAGCTCCAGAAGTCTGTTTTTAGGAATCTGTTACAGGAGTCTGATTTTAGGAATCAACTCCAGAAGTCTGTTTTTAGGAATCAGTTACAGAAGTCTGTTTTTAGGAATCAGCTCCAGAAGTCTGTTTTGGGGAATCAGCTACAGAAGTCTGTTTTTAGGAATCAGTTCCAGAAGTCTGTTTTTAGGAATCAGTTCCAGAAGTCTGTTTTTAGGAATCAGTTACATAAGTCTGTTTTTAGGAATCAGTTCTAGAAGTCTGTTTTTAGGAATCAGCTACAAAAGCCTGTTTTGGGGAATCAGCGACAGAAGTCTGTTTTTAGGAATCAGCTCCAGAAGTCCGTTTCCTAAGAACAAAAGCCTGTTTTAAGGAATCAGCTACAGAAGTCTGTTTTTAGGAATCAGCTACAAAAGCCTGTTTTGGGGAATCAGCTACAGAAGTCTGTTTTTAGGAATCAGTGACAGAAGTGTTTTTAGGAAACAGCTACAGAAATCTGTTTTTAGGAATCAGCTACAGAAATCTGTTCTTTGGAAACAGTGACAAGAGTGTTTTTAGGAAATAGTTACAGAAGTCTGTTTTTAGGAAACAGCTACAGAAGTGTTTTTAGGAAACAGCTACAGAAGTCTGTTTTTAGGAATCCGCTTCAGAAGTCTGTTTTTAGGAATCAGGTACAGAAGTCTGTTTCCTAAAAACAAAAGCCTATTTTTAAAAATCAGCTACAGGAGTTTTTTAGGAATCAGCTCCAGAAGTCTGTTTTTAGGAATCTGTTACAGGAACCTGATTTTAGGAATCAACTCCAGAAGTCTGTTTTTAGGAATCAGTTACAGAAGTCTGTTTTTAGGAATCAGCTCCAGAAGTCCGTTTCCTAAGAACAAACGCCTGTTTTAACGAATCAGCTACAGAAGTCTGTTTTTAGGAATCAGCTCCAGGAGTCTGTTTCCTAAGAACAAAAGCCTGTTTTTTGGAAACAGCTACAGAAGTTGTTTTTTTAGGAATCAGATACAGAAGTCTGTTTTTGGGAATCAGCTAAAGAATTCTGTTTTTAGGAATCAGCTACAGAATAAAAAAAATTAGAAATCAGCTACAAAAGCCTGTTTTGGGGAATCAGCTACAGAAATCTGTTTTTAGGAAACAGTTACAGATGTGTTTTTATCAAATAGTTACAGAATTATGTTTTCAGGAATCAGCTACAGAAGCCTGTTTTGGGGAATCAGCTACAGAAGTCTGTTTTTAGGAATCAGCTACAGAAGTCTGTTTTGGGGAATCAGCTACAGAAATCTGTTTTTAGGAAACAGTTACAGGTGTGTTTTTATGAAATAGTTACAGAAGTATGTTTTTAGGAGTCAGCTACAGAAGTCTGTTTTTAGGAATAGCTACAAAAAGCCTGTTTTTGGGAATCAGCTGCAGTAGTCTGTTTTTAGGATTTAACTACAGAAGTGTTTTTAGGAAACAGCTACAGAAGTCTGTTTTTAGGAATCAGCTACAAAAGCCTGTTTTTAGGAATCAGGTACAGAAGTCTGTTTCCTAAAAACCAAAGCCTATTTTTGGAAATCAGCTACAGAAGTCTGTTTTTAGGAATCAGCTCCAGCAGTCTGTTTTGGGGAATCAGCTACAGAAGTCTGTTTTTAGGAATCAGTTCCAGAAGTCTGTTTTTAGGAATCAGTTCCAGAAGTCTGTTTTTAGGAATCAGCTACAAAAGCCTGTTTTGGGGAATCAGCTACAGAAGTCTGTTTTTAGAAATAAGTGACAGAAGTGTTTTTAGGAAACAGCTACAGAAGTCTGTTTTTAGGAATCAGCTACAGAAGTCTGTTTTTGGGAATCAGCGACAGAAGTCTGTTTTTAGGAATCAGCTACAGAAGTCTGTTTTTGGGAATCAGCGACAGAAGTCTGTTTTTAGGAAACAGTTACAGGAGTGTTTTTAGGAAATAGTTACAGAAGTCTGTTTTTAGGAAACAGCTACAGAAGTCTGTTTTTAGGAATAGCTACAACAGCCTGTTTTTAGGAATCAGGTACAGAAGTCTGTTTCCTAAAAACAAAAGCCTCTTTTTAGAAATCAGCTACAGGAGTTTTTTAGGAATCAGCTCCAGAAGTCTGTTTTTAGGGATCTGTTCCAGAAGTCTGTTTTTAGGAATCAGTTACAGGAGTCTCTTTTTAGGAATCAGCTCCAGAAGTCTGTTTTTCGGAATCAGCTCCAGAACTCCGTTTCCTAGGAACAAAAGACTGTTTTAACGAATCAGCAAAAGAAGTCTGTTTTTAGAAATCAGCTCCAGAAGTCTGTTTTTAGGAATCAGCTACAAAAGCCTGTTTTGGGGAATCAGCTACAGAAGTCTGTTTTTAGGAATCAGTGACAGAAGTCTGTTTCCTAAGAACAAAAGCCTGTTTTAAGTAATCAGATACAGAAGTCTGTTTTTAGGAATCAGCTACAAAAGCCTGTTTTGGGGAATCAGCTACAGAAGTCTGTTTTTAGGAATCAGTGACAGAAGTGTTTTTAGGAAACAGCTACAGAAGTCTGTTTTTAGGAATCAGTTACAGAAGTCTGTTTTTGGGAATCAGCTACAGAAGTCTGTTTTTAGGAAACAGTTACAGGAGTGATTTTAGGAAATAGTTACAGAAGTCTGTTTTTAAGAAACAGCTACAGAAGTCTGTTTTTAGGAATAGCTACAACAGCCTGTTTTTAGGAATCAGGTACAGGAGTTTTTTAGGAATCAGCTCCAGAAGTCTGTTTTTAGGAATCTGTTCCAGAAGTCTGTTTTTAGGAATCAGTTACAGGAGTCTCTTTTTAGGAATCAGCTCCAGAAGTCCGTTTCCTAGGAACAAAAGCCTGTTTTAACGAATCAGCAAAAGAAGTCTGTTTTTAGAAATCAGCTCCAGAAGTCTGTTTTTAGGAATCAGCTACAAAAGCCTGTTTTGGGGAATCAGCTACAGAAGTCTGTTTTTAGGAATCAGTGACAGAAGTCTGTTTCCTAAGAACAAAAGCCTGTTTTAAGTAATCAGATACAGAAGTCTGTTTTTAGGAATCAGCTACAAAAGCCTGTTTTGGGGAATCAGCTACAGAAGTCTGTTTTTAGGAATCAGTGACAGAAGTGTTTTTAGGAAACAGCTACAGAAGTCTGTTTTTAGGAATAAGCTACAAAAGCCTGTTTTGGGGAATCAGCTACAGAAGTCTGTTTTTAGGAAACAGTTACAGGAGTGTTTTTAGGAAATTTTTACAGAAGTCTGTTTTTAGGAAACAGCTACAGAAGTCTGTTTTTAGGAATAGCTACAACAGCCTGTTTTTAGGAATCAGGTACAGAAGTCTGTTTCCGAAAAACAAAACCTTATTTTTAGAAATCAGCTACAGGAGTTTTTTAGGAATAAGCTCCAGAAGTCTGTTTTTAGGAATCTGTTCCAGAAGTCTGTTTTTAGGAATCAGTTACAGGAGTCTCTTTTTAGGAATCAGCTCCAGAAGTCTGTTTTTCGGAATCAGCTCCAGAAGTCCGTTTCCTAGGAACAAAAGCCTGTTTTAACGAATCAGCAAAAGAAGTCTGTTTTTAGAAATCAGCTCCAGAAGTCTGTTTTTAGGAATCAGCTACAAAAGCCTGTTTTGGGGAATCAGCTACAGAAGTCTGTTTTTAGGAATCAGTGACAGAAGTCTGTTTCCTAAGAACAAAAGCCTGTTTTAAGTAATCAGATACAGAAGTCTGTTTTTAGGAATAGCTACAACAGCTTGTTTTTAGGAATCAGGTACAAAAGTCTGTTTTTAGGAATCAGTGACAGAAGTGTTTTTAGGAAACAGCTACAGAAGTCTGTTTTTAGGAATCAGCTACAGAAGTCTGTTTTCGGGAATCAGCTACAGAAGTCTGTTTTTAGGAAACAGTTACAGGAGTGTTTTTAGGAAATTTTTACAGAAGTCTGTTTTTAGGAAACAGCTACAGAAGTCTGTTTTTAGGAATAGCTACAACAGCCTGTTTTTAGGAATCAGGTACAGAAGTCTCTTTCCTAAAAACAAACGCCTCTTTTTAGAAATCAGCTACAGGAGTTTTTTAGGAATCAGCTCCAGAAGTCTGTTTTTAGGAATCTGTTCCAGAAATCTGTTTTTAGGAATCAGTTACAGGAGTCTCTTTTTAGGAATCAGCTCCAGAAGTCCGTTTCCTAGGAACAAAAGCCTGTTTTAACGAATCAGCTAAAGAAGTCTGTTTTTAGGAATCAGCTCCAGAAGTCTGTTTCCTAAGAACAAAAGCTTGTTTTAAGGAATCAGCTACAGAAGTCTATTTTTAGGAATCAGCTACAAAAGCCTGTTTTGGGGAATCAGCTACAGAAGTCTGTTTTTAGTAATCAACTACAAACGTCTGTTTTTGGATTAAGCTACAAAAGTCGCTCCTTAATGTACTTGAGAGTTTTTGCAGCACATTCCTATAAACAGCAGCGTTCTTGTCGTATGAAAAATATTTGACTGGCATTTTTCAGTAGGAGCCTATCCCTGCACTCCTATACTACCAAAACCCTTTTCAAAAATCTTGCAGTTTTTAAGGATCATATCCAAAAGTCGTTCCAAAGTCAGCACTGCAGGAATATTTTAGTAGCAGATTCCCAAAAACAAAAAATGTGTTTTGGGGAATTTAAAGAATACAAACCGGTGTCCTTCCTGCAGTGTGTCAGCCACTAACACACTGTTCTGTCCCTCAAATATTACACACCCCATGCAGTCACGTGTTTATGCAGGGTGTGTGTGTGTGTGTGTGTGTGTGTGTGTGTGTGTGTGTGTGTGTGTGTGTGTGTGTGTGTGTGTGTGTGTGTGTGTGTGTGTGTGTGTGTGTGTGTGTGCGTTAGGAGGTCTCCTGGGGATGGATGAGGTCATAAAACGCTGTGAAGCGTGAAAGCGTCCACATGACGGATGACACGTCCAGACTGCAGGTGACGCTTTAACCAAGCGAGGTGGACACGTTTACACGTGTCTCCGCTAAAGCACCTTTTCTGTGTGCACCTGTGCTGGGGCCCGGCGGTTAGTGTGGCCAGTGACTGAATGGCCGCGGGTTCAATTCCCGACGTGGTCACCCTCACTGCGTAAAGGTTGTTGATGTTGCGATCAAATAGCCGTCATCTCGTCCAGTCATAACACAGGCCTGCATTGCAGTGGCTACTTTTAGCCACCAGAGGGTGCAGTACATTACGACATGCGGTTCAATGCTGGAAGGTCGCAGCACTTACTTACCGTAGCCAGAGCCGCAATAATGCACGGGCTTACCTTGGCTGAAGCCCAGGGGCCCCCATCCATCGGCTGAATGCAAAGATTGGTGTTCATGGCTGTCAATCACAGACAGTTCAGCTTCATGTAGCGATTGTATACTTTGTTGTTTTTTCCTACTGCTCCAAACCCAGGTCGCCGGTGTGAGAGGCGAGCGTGCTGACTACCGAGCATCACTGTTCTTGAAGTTGACTGGCCTCTGTTACACTCGTAGAGGTGATGTATTCATGACATTTTTTTTTTTTAGAATTTGATTATATTTTATGTATTGTTTTTGCTGAGTAAAAAAAATATTGTTGAGGTTTGGGTGTGGGGGCTTGTAGGTCACCACAACGTACTCCACCGGACAACCACTGAAGCCAAAATAATTTGTAAAAAATATTTCTGTTTGACCGTGAATATTAAACATTTTTGAAAAAATATATGTTTTCATTATAAACATTAAACAATTAATTTGCTTACAGTACACAATATAAACATGTAAAATGTTGTATTCAAACCTAATAAACTATCACAATTAATGTATTGAATTCTAAAACATTAAGTGATTCTTGATAAATTTACTAAATCACATTATTTATTAAATTGACTTATCTAAAAATGCATTTTTGCAGCAAAAAATATACCTAATTTTATATATATATATATATATATATATATATATATATATATATATATATATATATATATATATATATATATATATATATATATATATATATGTATATATATATATGTATGTATATATATATATATACAGTGTATATATATATATATATATATATATATATATATGTATGTATATATATATATATATATATATATATATATATATATATATATATATATACACAGTGTATATATATATATATATATATATATATATATATATATATATATATATATATATATATATATATACATATAATTAGGTATATTGTTTGCTGCAAAAATGCATTTTTAGATAAGTCAATTTAATAAATAATGTGATTTAATAAATTTATCAAGAATCACTTAATGTATTAGAACTCAATACATTAATTGTGATAGTTTATTAGGTTTAAATACAACATTTTACATGTATATATATATATATATATACATATATATATATATATATATATATATATATATATATATATATATATATATATATATATATATATATATATATATATATATATATATATATATATATATATATATATATATATATATATATATATATATATATATATATATATATATATATATATATACACATATAGAGTACAGGCCAAAAGTTTGGACACACCTTCTCATTCAATGCGTTTTCATGACTAATTACTAGAGATGTCCGATAATGACTTTTTTTTGCCGATATTCCGATATTGTCCAACTCTTAATTACCGATACCGATAACAACCAATACCGATATATACAGTGGTGGAATGAACACATTATTATGCCTAATTTTGTTGTGATGCCCCGCTGGATGCATTAAACAATGTAACAAGGTTTTCCAAAATAAATCAACTCAAGTTATGGAAAAAAAATGCCAACATGGCACTGCCATATTTATTATTGAAGTCACAAAGTGCTTTTTTTTTTTTTAACATGCCTCAAAACAGCAGCTTGGTATTTGGGACATGCTCTCCCTGAGAGAGCATGAGGAGGTTGAGGTGGGCGGGGTTGAGATGGGGTGGGGGTGGTAGGGGCTAGAGGGGGGTGTATATTGTAGCGTCCCGGGAGAGTTAGTGCTGCAAGGGGTTCTGGGTATTTGTTCTGTTGTGTTTATGTTGTGTTACGGTGCGGATGTTCTCCCGAAATGTGTTTGTCATTCTTGTTTTGGTGTGGGTTCACATATTTGTAACAGTGTTAAAGTTGTTTATACGACCACCCTCAGTTTGATCTGTATGGCTGTTGACCAAGTATGCGTTTGCATTCACTTGTGTGTGTGAAAAGCCGTAGATATCATGTGACTGGGCCGGCACGCAAAGGCAGTGCCTTTAAGGTTTATTGGCGCTCTGTACTTCTCCCTACGTCCGTGTACACAGCGGCGTTTGAAAAAGTCATACATTTTACTTTTTGAAACCTATACCGATAATTTCCGATATTACATTTTAAAGCATTTATCGGCCGATAATATCGGCAGTCCGATATTATCGGACATCTCTAATCGTAACTAATATTAGCTTGACTCCAGGTGTACCTAATGTTGTGGCCAGTGAGTGACTATTCAAACATGGACCTGCTGAGAGTGCACACTCGGGGCTTCATGGCGGAGCAATAAGACATGGGTGCGATGACAGCGAAAACATCCATAAAACATGAACGCGTCGCCGAAGACTAATTCCACTCGCCGTCCTGAGTCCACAGGCTGTCCACCGGTGGCTGACGAATGGCTAAATAACATGGGAGAGTGTCTTTATGAAAGCAGAGGACATCTGCGCCCTGAGGACAGCAGGCCATGAAGACTGGGTGCAAGGCTGGATGAAATACACCCCTCCAAAACCTCCACAGGGGTGCCGGTGAGGAGATTGCATTCTTTCATCATCATGAGCGCGTCCTCCAGGTGTGTGGAGACCAGATGGAGACAATGTGCTGTCTCAACAGTTGTGTGCAGCTCAAAACCTTCCTCAAAGGAACTTTGCTTTTTCTTCCTGATCCATCTCAGTGACGCTTTTTTCTCCTTTTTTTTTTTTTTTTTACCGCTGAGCTGACATTTCTCACAGCCTCTTCAAATGTCACCTGAGTTTTCTTTTCATCCCTCAGAGATGTGAACTGCACGCCGTAGAAGATTCCAGGTAAAAGCGCACATGCCACAACGTTCCCGCCATCTCAGGGGTGTGAAGCAACCGCTTCCCCAAAACTACTTCGGCATGGAGGACACACTGCAAAAACTGGAATCTAAGTAAGATGAAATATCTCAAATAAGGGTGATATTTGCTTATTTTCTGTCTGATAAGATCATTCTTCTCACTAAGCAGATTTTATGTTAGAGTGTTTTACTTGTTTTAAAGGGGAACATTATCACAATTTCAGAAGGGTTAAAACCATTAAAAATCAGTTCCCAGTGGCTTATTTTATTTTTCGAAGTTTTTTTCAAAATTTTACCCATCACGCAATATCCCTAAAAAAAGCTTCAAAGTGCCTGATTTTAACCATCGTTATATACACCCGTCCATTTTCCTGTGACGTCACATAGTGAAGCCAACACAAACAAACACGGCGGAAAGAACAGCAAGCTATAGCGACATTAGCTCGGATTCAGACTCGGATTTCAGCGGCTTAAGCGATTCAACAGATTACGAATGTATTGAAACGGATGGTTGTAGTGTGGAGGCAGGTAGCGAAAACGAAATTGAAGAAGAAACTGAAGCTATTGAGCCATGTCGGTTTGAACCGTATGCAAGCGAAACCGACGAAAATGACACGACAGCCAGCGACACGGGAGAAAGCGAGGACGAATTCGGCGATCGCCTTCTAACCAACGATTGGTATGTGTTTGTTTGGCATTAAAGGAAACTAACAACTATGAACTAGGTTTACAGCATATGAAATACATTTGGCAACAACATGCACTTTGAGAGTGAAGCCCAATTTTCATCAATTAATATATTCTGTAGACATACCCTCATCCACTCTCTTATCCTGAAAGCTGATCTGTCCAGTTTTGGAGTTGATGTCAGCAGGCCAGGAAAGCTAGGGTCGATATTCTTCTCTTGATCATCTTCGGTGGCATAAGGGACGGTGTGAGCCAAGACATCCAGGGGGTTTAGCTCGCTCGTCTGCGGGAACAAACTGCCGCCATTGCTTGCCGTGCTACCGAGGTCCTTTGTACCTGAATTGCTCACACACTCCGGCAGATTCAATGGGGGTCTGGCGGCAGATTTCTTTGACTTTATCGTTGGAAATGCATCTGCTTTGAGTGTCGCAGGATATCCACACATTCTTGCCATCTCTGTCGTAGCATAGCTTTCGTCGGTAAAGTGTGCGGAACAAACGTCCAATTTCTTGCCACTTTCGCATCTTTGGGCCACTGGTGCAACTTGAATCCGTCCCTGTTCGTGTTGTTACACCCTCCGACAACACACCGACGAGGCATGATGTCTCCAAGGTACGGAAAACAGTCGAAAAAACGGAAAATAACAGACTCGGTGTTTGAGAAAATGGCGGATTGCTTCCCGGTGTGACGTCACGTTGTGACGTCATCGCTCCGAGAGCGAATATTAGAAAGGCGTTTAATTCGCCAAAATTCTCCCATTTAGAGTTCGGAAATCGGTTAAAAAAATATATGGTCTTTTTTCTGCAACATCAAGGTATATATTGACGCTTACATAGGTCTGGTGATAATGTTCCCCTTTAAGGGTTTTGGTCCTAAATGATCTCAGTAAGATATTACAGCTTGTTGCTGAGATTTGATGACCTATATTGAGTAAAACATGCTTGAAACTAGAATATCAACTGTTGCAAAGCTGTGTCATCAACACCAGTGTTGAGTTGGTTACTGAAAACCAGTAACTACAAACCCCGTTTCCATATCAATGTTCAATGTTTATTTTTATAGCCCTAAATCACAAGTGTCTCAAAGGGCTGCACAAGCCACAACGACATCTGAGTTGGGAAATTGTGTGAGATGTAAATATAAACGGAATACAATGATTTGCAAATCCTTTTCAACCCATATTCATATGAATGCACTACAAAGACAACATATTTGATGTTCAAACTCATAAACTTTATTTTTTTTTTGCAAATAATAATTAACTTAGAATTTCATGGCTGCAACACGTGCCAAAGTAGTTGGGAAAGGGCATGTTCACCACTGTGTTACGTGGCCTTTCCTTTTAACAAAACTCAGTAAACGTTTGGGAACTGAGGAGACACATTTTTTAAGCTTCTCAGGTGGAATTCTTTCCCATTCTTGCTTGATGTACAGCTTAAGTTGTTCAACAGTCCGGGGGTCTCCGTTGTGCTATTTTAGGCTTCATAATGCGCCACACATTTTCAATGGAAGACAGGTCTGGACTACAGGCAGGCCAGTCTAGTACCCGCACTCTTTTACTATGAAGCCATGTTGATGTAACGCGTGGCTTGGCATTGTCTTGCTGAAATAAGCAGGGGCGTCCATGGTAACGTTGCTTGGATGGCAACATATGTTGCTCCAAAACCTGTATGTACCTTTCAGCATTAATGGCACCTTCACAGATGTGTAAGTTACCCATGTCTTGGGCACTAGTACACCCCCATACCATCACAGATGCTGGCTTTTCAACTTTGCGCCTATAACAATCCGGATGGTTCTTTTCCTCTTTGGTCCAGAGGACACGACGTGCATAGTTTCCAAAAACAATTTGAAATGTGTACTCGTCAGACCACAGAACACTTTTCCACTTTGTATCAGTCCATCTTAGATGAGCTCAGGCCCAGCAAAACCGACGGCGTTGCTGGGTGTTGTTGATAAACGGTTTTCGCCTTGCATAGGAGAGTTTTAACTTGCACTTACAGATGTAGCGACCAACTGTAGTTACTGACAGTGGGTTTCTGAAGTGTTCCTTAGCCCATGTGGTGATATCCTTTACACACCGATGTCGCTTGTTGATGCAGTACAGCCTGAGGGATCGAAGGTCACGGGCTTAGCTGCTTACGTGCAGTGATTTCTCCAGATTCTCTGAACCCTTTGATGATATTACGGACCGTAGATGGTGAAATCCCTAAATTCCTTGCAATAGCTGGTTGAGAAAGGTTTTTCTTAAACTGTTCAACAATTTGCTCACGCATTTGTTGACAAAGTGGTGACCCTCGCCCCATCCTTGTTTGTGAATGACTGAGCATTTCATGGAATCTACTTTTATACCCAATCATGGCACCCACCTGTTCCCAATGTGCCTGTTCACCTGTGGGATGTTCCAAATAAGTGTTTGATGAGCATTCCTCAACTTTATCAGTATTTATTGCCACCTTTCCCAACTTCTTTGTCATGTGTTGCTGGCATCAAATTATAAAGTTAATGATTATTTGCAACAAAAAAAAAAGTTTATCGGTTTGAACATCAAATATGTTGTCTTTGTAGCATATTCAACTGAATATGGGTTGAAAATGATTTGCAAATCATTGTATTCCGTTTCTATTTACATCCAACACAATTTTCCAACTCATATGGAAACGGGGTTTGTAGTTACAGTTGCTAGTTACTTTATTTCAAAAGTAACTCAGTTACTAACTCAGTTACTTACACCAAAAAGTAATGCGTTACTGTGAAAAGTAACTATTTAGTTACTTCTTTTTTTTCTTATTTTTTTTTTTAAAGGCTCCCATTAATGCCCTTTTAGCCTTCATTTCAGTACTGTTATTGCACTGGAGAATAATACAATCTGTTGATCAACTTGACATACATTTTTATTTTCCTTTTAACATAATTAATGAAAAACAGTGCAACATAAAAAGGCATTCCTCCTTTCTTTAAACTTGGACCAATAAATAAAAAAACAAGTTTAAGTGCAACATAAGAAGAAACATCATCTTCCTTGAAACATAGGTAGTGAAATAAAGGCTGACATCTGGAGTGATGCTGCTGTCTTCCACACTTGGAGCCATGGATTGTAGAATCCTTGTTTTCAGTGGCAGGATCATTGACACAGATGGTGAAGTTTCAGTGCTCAGTAGAGATGGAACACTTTTGAGGGGTTTAAGCACCTGGAGGACCTCACCTGCCACTCTCACATCATCATCAGACAGGGTGACATTTGTCTTCAGGGTGTTGTGGGTCAATGCAGAGTATATAGCTGCCTGCTGCTCCAACATATCATAAGTGGAGTTCCTCCTCGTTGGGACATCATGTATGAGCAGGCAGCTTTAGCATTTCTTGCTTTGTCTTAAGCACATGAGCAGCTGTTGTGCTTGGGTGGAAGTAAGAAACCTTCCTGATCCTCCCAAAGAGGCGCTCCATCCTATTGACTGAGATTCCCTTCTGTGACAACACACAAAGACAAAGATATGTTTCAAAGGGCCAATTTATTTCAGGCCAGAACAAATTGACAAAACTATTTTAAAAAGCTGCAACATAATGGCACTTTAACTTTAACTTTAAAGTAGATAGGATCTTTGATCCAAGACACAACTTACATTTAAAGGGGAACATTATCACCAGACCTATGTAAGCGTCAATATATACCTTGATGTTGCAGAAAAAAGACCATATATATTTTTAACCGATTTCCAAACTCTAAATGGGTGAATTTTGACGAATTAAACGTGACGTCACATCGGGAAGCAATCCGCCATTTTCTCACTTTCGTCGGTGTGTTGTCGGAGGGTGTAACAACACGAACAGGGACGGATTCAAGTTGCACCAGTGGCCCAAAGATGCGAAAGTGGCAAGAAATTGGACGAAATTTGTTCAAAATACGAGGCTGTGGGGAAAGCCGACGAAAATGGTCAATCGTTTGTTCCGCACACTTTACCGACGAAAGCTATGCTACGACAGAGATGGCAAGAATGTGTGGATATCCTGCGACACTCAAAGCAGATGCATTTCCAACGATAAAGTCAAAGAAATCTGCCGCCAGACCCCCATTGAATCTGCCGGAGTGTGTGAGGTATTCAGGGACAAAGGACCTCGGTAGCACGGCAAGCAATGGCGGCAGTTTGTTCCCGCAGACGAGCGAGCTAAACCCCCTGGATGTCTTGGCTCACACCGTCCCGAAGATGATCAAGAGAAGAATATCGACCCTAGCTTCCCTGGCCTGCTGACATGAGGGTATGTCTACAGAATATATTAATTGATGAAAATTGGGCTGTCTGCACTCTCAAAGTGCATGTTGTTGCCAAATGTATTTCATATGCTGTAAACCTAGTTCATAGTTGTTAGTTTCCTTTAATGCCAAACAAACACAAACCAATCGTTGGTTAGAAGGCGATCGCCAAATTCGTCCTCGCTTTCTCCCGTGTCGCTGGCTGTCGTGTCGTTTTCGTCGGTTTCGCTTGCATACGGTTCAAACCGATATGGCTCAATAGCTTCAGTTTCTTCTTCAATTTCGTTTTCGCTACCTGCCTCCACACTACAACCATCCGTTTCAATACATGCGTAATCTGTTGAATCGCTTAAGCCGCTGAAATCCGAGTCTGAATCCGAGCTAATGTCGCTATAGCTTGCTGTTCTTTCCGCCATGTTTGTTTGTGTTGGCTTCACTATGTGACGTCACAGGAAAATGGACGGGTGTTTATAACGATGGTTAAAATCAGGGAACTGATTTTTAATGGTTTTAACCATTCTGAAATTGTGATAATGTTCCCCTTTAAGAACCACTGGTTTAGAATAAATACTATGTGTAAATGCTTTCCAGCATTCCTGTCTATATTTTTCGTCTTCTTCTCCTTGTCTTGGAGAAGCATGCGGAAAGAATCACGTGATTCAAATTGCTGGGAGCCTTATTGATTTGGGACGGCAGTCCGGTCCAAGGCGGTGAAGTCAAAGGTCACCATGTAGGCGTACATGACTGAGATAGTCTTGAAATGTTTGTCTCCCCATGGTGGAGGATCACTGTCAGTACACATTGCAAAAAAAAACAAAAAACAGTGCAGCTCTCACATTTCAGCCTGCATTTTACTATATCTTGGTCAGGAGTCAATATAACAAAAAGTCAACTGGGATGCACTTTAGAGTAGTCCGTGTATAGATTGTATAGATTGACCATCCACTGGAAGAGAATCAAAACATGGCCATTATCTGGCGCCCTAGGCAAGATTTTAGGTGCCCCCCCCCCCCCCCCCCCCCCCCCACACACACACACACACACACATCGGCAGTGAAGTGTATATACTCACAAGAACCCGAATAGCTTTGTCTTTGACCTTTTTTTTTACTTACAACTATACCTAATATATAAAGGGGTGGAAAAGTGACTATTACCTGCAGGGAAAACATTAGCTAACCAGAAGGCAATAATTTAAACAAAAAACACCTGCTTAAAAGATCTAATACAAATGTCCCTGAGGAATGTAAGGTGGGAGTACTGTAATTACCTAACGTTACATTATTATTTTCCATAACAATTTAGCCCCCTCCACAATATTAACCCGACGTTAAAACAGAATTAGCTATTTATTGATTAGCAATTGCCGAGTCATGAAACATTAGCTTAATGCTAAAAAGCCAGGTTACTATCACATTCTGTAACAGACAAATAATTTCATGTAGGCTAACGTTACCTACCTGCTACCTCTGTCTTTTCTCGTTTCTACTCTTCTTTTCTCTTTTTTCTTCCCTGGGCACCTGACAGTTTTGGCCGTTTTGACATCTTGTGTTGATTTTTTGATGTGGTGACGTCCAAAAAGAGTCATGATACGGGGAGGGAGGGGGCGCACCGTGGGGGGGTTGGAGGGGGGGCGTAATGTTGTAACAAATAATATTTCTATTAAATAGGCTTTACTTTGCATTTTAATTAACGTGAGATTATTTTTTGTATTTAGAAATAATAGTACCAACTTTTTTTTTCTTTTTTTTTTTTCTCCAACATTTGTGGCACTGGCATGGCGCCCCCTGATGGACGGCGCCCTTAGCATTTGCCTATACGGCCTATGCCACGGGCCGGCCCTGATTATCGTCCATACTCATATATGAAATATATATAAATATGTAAGACACCTTGCACTCCTCCTTCCTTCCTTCCTTTCTTCCTTCCTTCTTCTTAACGATTTCCCCCAACTTGATCATGTTGAAGGGCTTTTTTTTGGGCTTGTTATCAGGTTGGAATTGAACCGCAGCTCCCTCAATGGCAGCAGCACTCGTGCACGCGACCACCACCGCCATAACTCATAACAACTTTGAGTTTGAGCAATGAAAGTTTTAAAGAAAAAAAACTGTCTGCATGGCAGCTTTGTGTTGTTAGAGTAAACATTGTAACTTTTTCTTGTTACGTTTCAACTCTATGCTCCTTTTTTTCCCCTCTTTTTATGTTTTTTTTTTTTTTTTAATAGTGTTTTTAGAATGTGTCACAGGCCATTAAAATTTAGCTGCGGGCTGCAAATGACCCCCGTACTGCACTTTGCTCTCCCTTGTTCTTTAGTATTGTCCCTTGACAAATTACACTGTAATAAAAATGCTTGAGCAGCTAAATGTGTAAATATATACATTATATATATATATATATATACCGTATTTTCCGCACCATAAGCCGCCCTGGGTTATAAGCCGCGCCTTCAATGAACGGCATATTTCAAAACTTTGTCCACCTATAAGCCGCCCCGTGTTGTAAGCCGCATCTAACTGCGCTAAAGGAATGTCAAAAAAACAGTCAAATAGGTCAGTCAAACTTTGATAATATATTAAAACCAGCGTGATGTGGGCGCGCATGGAGTCGTATATCAACATGGACGGAGCTGCGTGAAAAAAGCCACCCGGCCTCTTCGCGTAAACTTAAACTTCCCTTAACCACTCGCTCATCTTTTCTTCATCCATCCCTTCGAGTTAGCTTTTATGATGACGCCGGCTGGAAAGGTCTCTTTTGGCAAGGTCTTCCTTTTGAATATCACCATGGGTGGAAGTTTCTGGCCATTAGCATGGCAAGCTAGAACCACAGTGAAGGATGACTTCTCATTCCCTGTGGTGCGAATATTCACCGTACGTGCTCCCGTTGTATCCACAGTGCGGTTCACAGGAATATCAAAAGTCAGTGGAACCTCGTCCATGTTGATAATGTTCTCTGGCCGGATCTTTTTTTCAGCTATCTTGTTTTTACAATATGCACGGAAAGTAGCCAGCTTTTCTTGAAAGTCTTTAGGCAGTTGCTGTGAAATAGTAATCCGTGTGCGGATGGAGAGATTGCGTCTTTTCATGAACCGGATCTCTGTCGCTTAGTAGGAGCCATTTTGTGGTCTTTACAGATGTAAACACACAAAGGAAATGAAACATACGGTAATATCCGCGCTTTTTCTTCTTCTACGCGGGCGGGTGGTTGCTTACAGTAGAAGAAGAAGCGCTTCCTGTTCTATGGGGGCGGGTGCTTACCTTGGCGGTTGCTTGCGTAGAAGAAGAAGCACTTCCTCTTCTACGGGGAAAAAAGATGGCGGCTGTTTACCGTAGTTGCGAGACCGAAACTTTATGAAAATGAATCTTAATATTAATCCATATATAAAGCGCACCGGGTTAAAAGCCGCACTGTCAGCTTTTGAGTAAATTTGTGGTTTTTAGGTGCGGCTAATAGTGCGGAAAATACGGTATATATATATATATATATATATATATGTAAATTGTTGCGTTTTGGACCAGTTGTTCCTCCCAGGGAATTCAAGTCACAAGTCGCTCCCAAGCTCTTTACGACACTTAAAGCTGAGTTGAAAAACCACCAGAGACAGAATAGGTATTTTGTTGTATATTTTCAAAGCTTTGCAGATATACATTTGAGACCAGTCCAGCATAGAACATTCTATCGCCCCGCCAAACTGGTCTGCCCCCCCCCGAAACACCCTCTCCGCCCTTAAGTCCCTGGCAGTCCTCTGTCTCTTGTCAAAACAAATGCTTATTATCGCTCCTTCTTACATTCCAAAGCCTCAAGGTTAACACACACAGTTTACTTGCAGACAGAGCAGCAAGAGAAGAAATGGAAAACACGAGCTGTTTTCAAATATGACTATGAAATAAAAGAAGCACAACTTAAATTCGGATATATGTAAATATCTGCCTCCGACAATATATATATATATATATATATATATATATATATATATATATATATATATGTAGTGTATTGTGTGCATGCATAGTGTGGAAAATGAAAAGCAAAGAAGAAAAGGTAGACATCATGGTGTTGTCGCCTCCAGGGCCTTCACTCGCCTTCAAATCCAATTTCGCGCAAAGTCTAAAGCTTTATGGCCCGACGGAAGGTGTTCCTCCAGCGCGGCGAAGACAAGGAGATGGTGAAATGAAACATCATCACAAGGTTACCGGGCTGGTAGCCATTCATCTCAAACCGCTGTGTAGTTTTTATGAACGGATGATTTGTGGCACAGGGTGACCAATGTCTTGCAATTTTTGGGGGGGGCTTCTGCAGGAAAGACGAGAGGGAAGTTGTTCTTTCAAAAGGAGCTTGTTTTGAAGCAGCGTTTGAGCCACACAGAGAATCCGCCCTGAGATGGGTAGGTTGTGAGTTCAAACCCCGGCTGAGTCATACCAAAGACTATAAAAATGGGAGCCATTACCTCCCTGCTTGGTACTCAGCATCAAGGGTTGGAATTGGGGGTTAAATCACCAAAATGATTCTTGAGCGCTGCCACAGCTGCTGCTCACTGCTCCCCTCACCGCCCAGGGGGTGGAACAAGGGGATGGGTCAAATGAAGAGAGTAATTTCACCACACCTAGTGTGTGTGTGACTATCAGTGGTACTTTAACTTTAACGTTAACTTTAAAACAAAAATGGTCGTAGTTGAGTGAAGTAGTTGAGGAGACAATATGTGATTGGTGATGGGATGATACCACAAATTGTCTTTACTGGGTAAAACAGAACTTAAATCTATGATAACTGACTTCATTTTTTCGATTTGCTTCACACAATTTTACTAATTACTAAAAGATATACACACTTTTCCAATCATCACATTCAATTTTCTTAATTCCGATTATTGTCCTGCTTGTCCTGAAGGGGACAAGCGGTAGAAAATGGATGGATGGATGGACACACTTCGGTCAAAACATATGCCCATTCATCAAAATAAAGCAAGCGTTTGTAAAAATGCAGTTTTATTGTCATCTCACTCACACAGACTTCAAATGATAAGACGCTATTGGAGTGAGTTACCCAGAACAGTGATAAATACAAAATACATTTGTAAAAACCTATATTTTACTATAAGAAATCACATGTTTGGGGCATTTTGCCCGACCTTTTTAGCATATGTGATGAATGATTACTGTAACTTGGACAAAATATATTGGCAAATCCATAGCAATCATCATAGTTTACTTTGAAGTGGGCCTATATATGTAAGGACCTGTCATGACTTGGTCCTGGGTGTTTGCTTTTCCGGGATGCAACGGAAAGTTGTGCTCGGGCGAGACGGGAATGTGAGTACATTTTTATTTAAACTACAAAAAAAGGAAGTAAACAAAAGGCGCGCACAATGGCGGAGAACAAACTATGAAACCAAATACTTGCACAAAGGCAAAAACTATGAACAACAAAAAACACTAACTGTGGCAATAATAAACAAACTTACTTGGCATGGACAAAAACGGCATGAAAAAGCGCAGCAAGGGTCGTAAGTGTGTGGAGAGTATAAATGCGGGGATGTCGTCAGGACGACAAACTGAAAACAATGAACTTAAATACTATAGACATGATTAACGAAAACAGGTGCGTGACTCAAAACGTGAAACAGGTGCGTGACGTGACAGGTGAAAACTAATGGTTGCTATGGTGACAAAACAAAGGTGCACAAAAAGTCCAAAAACAAAACCGAACATGACCAAAACAAAAACATGATCACACAGACATGACAGGACCTAAAGAGAAAGTAAAAAATATCCTGTAATCTTTTCAAGAAGTGCTCAACAATGATGCTGCAAACTGCAAATATTTATTTTTACAGATTTTTCCAACTTGCTTACACACAATTTTACTAACTGTGTCTTTTTTTTCAGAAGACATACACACTTTTCCAAACACCACGTTCAATTTTCTTAATTCCTAGATTATTTGCAAAATGACACAATTTGGTCAAAACATATGCCCATTCATCAAAGTAAAGCAAGCGTTTTTTTTTTTAATTCAGTTTTATTGTCATCTCACTCACACAGACTTCAAATGATAAGACACTATTGGAGTGAGTTACCCAGAACAGTGATAAATACAAAATACATTTGTAAAAACCTATATCTTACTATAAGAAATCACATGTTTGGGGCATGTTGCCCGACCTTTTTAGCATATGTGATGAATGATTACTGTAACTTGACAAAATATATTGGCAAATCCATAGCAATCGTCATAGTTTACTTTGAAGTGGGCCTATATATGTAAGGACCTGTCATGACTTGGTCCTGGGTGTTTGCTTTTCCGGGATGCAACGGAAATTTGGCTCGGGCGAGACGGGAATGTGAGTACATTTTTATTTAAACTACAAAAAAAGGAAGTAAACAAAAGGCGCGCACAATGGCGGAGAACAAACTATGAAACCAAATACTTGCACAAAGGCAAAAACTATGAACAACAAAAAACACTAACTGTGGCAATAATAAACAAACTTACTTGGCATGGACAAAAACGGCATGAAAAAGCGCAGCAAGGGTCATAAGTGTGTGGAGAGTATAAATGCGGGGATGTCGTCAGGACGACAAACTGAAAACAATGAACTTAAATACTATAGACATGATTAACGAAAACAGGTGCGTGACTCAAAACGTGAAACAGGTGCGTGACGTGACAGGTGAAAACTAATGGTTGCTATGGTGACAAAACAAAAGTGCACAAAAAGTCCAAAAACAAAACCGAACATGACCAAAACAAAAACATGATCACACAGACATGACAGGACCTAAAGAGAAAGTAAAAAATATCCTGTAATCTTTTCAAGAAGTGCTCAACAATGATGCTGCAAACTGCAAATATTTATTTTTACAGATTTTTCCAACTTGCTTACACACAATTTTACTAACTGTGTCTTTTTTTTCAGAAGACATACACACTTTTCCAAACACCACATTAAATTTTCTTAATTCCTAGATTATTTGCAAAATGACACACTTTGGTCAAAACATACGCCCATTCATCAAAATAAAGCAAGCGTTTTTTTTAAAATGCAGTTTTATTGTCATCTCACTCACACAGACTTCAAATGATAAGACGCTATTGGAGTGAGTTACCCAGAACAGTGATAAATACAAAATACATTTGTAAAAACCTATATTTTACTATAAGAAATCACATGTTTGGGGCATTTTGCCCGACCTTTTTAGCATATGTGATGAATGATTACTGTAACTTGACAAAATATATTGGCAAATCCATAGCAATCATCATAGTTTACTTTGAAGTGGGCCTATATATGTAAGGACCTGTCATGACTTGGTCCTGGGTGTTTGCTTTTCCGGGATGCAACGGAAAGTTGGCTCGGGCGAGACGGGAATGTGAGTACATTTTTATTTAAACTACAAAAAAAGGAAGTAAACAAAAGGCGCGCACAATGGCGGAGAACAAACTATGAAACCAAATACTTGCACAAAGGCAAAAACTATGAACAACAAAAAACACTAACTGTGGCAATAATAAACAAACTTACTTGGCATGGACAAAAACGGCATGAAAAAGCGCAGCAAGGGTCGTAAGTGTGTGGAGAGTATAAATGCGGGGATGTCGTCAGGACGACAAACTGAAAACAATGAACTTAAATACTATAGACATGATTAACGAAAACAGGTGCGTGACTCAAAACGTGAAACAGGTGCGTGACGTGACAGGTGAAAACTAATGGTTGCTATGGTGACAAAACAAAAGTGCACAAAAAGTCCAAAAACAAAACCGAACATGACCAAAACAAAAACATGATCACACAGACATGACAGGACCTAAAGAGAAAGTAAAAAATATCCTGTAATCTTTTCAAGAAGTGCTCAACAATGATGCTGCAAACTGCAAATATATATTTTTTTACAGATTTTTCCAACTTGCTTACACACAATTTTACTAACTGTGTCTTTTTTTTCAGAAGACATACACACTTTTCCAAACACCACGTTCAATGTTCTTAATTCCTAGATTATTTGCAAAATGACACACTTTGGTCAAAACATACGCCCATTCATCAAAATAAAGCAAGCGGTTTTTTTAAAATGCAGTTTTATTGTCATCTCACTCACACAGACTTCAAATGATAAGACACTATTGGAGTGAGTTACCCAGAACAGTGATAAATACAAAATACATTTGTAAAAACCTATATTTTACTATAAGAAATCACATGTTTGGGGCATGTTGCCCGACCTTTTTAGCATATGTGATGAATGATTACTGTAACTTGACAAAATATATTGGCAAATCCATAGCAATCGTCATAGTTTACTTTGAAGTGGGCCTATATATGTAAGGACCTAAAGAGAAAGTAAAAATATCCTGTACTCTTTTCAAGAAGTGCTCAACAATAATGCTGCAAACTGCAAATATTTATTTTTAACACAGTCAGGTAAAGTAACTGTCAGGTTCAAACACTGATGACATCTATTAAACAAGACAAGAGGCAAAGAATTAAACAGAGACAGAATTCAATTTGGACTCATTTGAGGAGACACGCCTGGGCACACTGTACTCTTGTACAGTCTCCAGCACGCTCTGCCAAAAGATTGCACGCCTCCTTCTTTTATTTTGGACCCTCCCCGACCACATGGCCACCTTAGTTTCCAAAGGACAAAGGTCGCAAAAAGTTCACAGAAAAGGTCGTAAACAATTCACAGGAAAGGTCAGTTCAAAAAGAGTTTGTAAAATAGTTCCATAAAATAGTTCAAAAAGAGTTTTTAAAAACTTCAAAAAGAGGTCGTCTGGAAATTGGGCAGATCCTGTCATCTCTCTGCTCTGAAGTCCTTGGGCCAGAACAACACCCTTCTGTTGATTACCATACATGAAAGAACACAGGAACACCTTCATCTTGCTTCCCCCGCCCCCCTACACAGTGAAGTTTTACGAGCCTTACTCTTGGTAGGTTTCAAAGACAGCTTTTGTCTTCTCACCAGACCCTCAATGTAACACAACGTTTTTGTGATAATTTAGAAACAATTATTCTAAAAAAATGTCTGCAATGTTTTTTTTCAGGACCAGGTTGGACTTAGTGTTCGTTTATGTTCTTGCATTTTGGTATTTATTTCTGTTTCAGCGTTCTTGCCTCTTTGTGTTCCATTTTCTGTTCCAGCGCTGACCATTGATATATATTTTTTTATCTTTATTTATGTTGCACTTTACATACACAGGCAAGTGGCAAACATAATGTGTTTCAGGAAAAAAAAAAAAAAAAGAAGAAGAGAAGAAAACTCATACATAGAAATGCACGCACACGCAGCACTATTGACAATGACGACAACAAAACAAATGAGAACCATCATAGACAACAAAACATGGCATGGCATTGAGTATTAGGCAAAAACGTCATCTTTGTGGCATCAACACTGGAGAACAACTCAAATTAACGCCATCTAAAAAATAGTATGAAACATGATTAATAAATATATGTAAATAAAATATAAATACTACTTGAATACGGTAATAAAACATACAATTGTTGGAATAATAGGATTAATAATAGCAATAAATAAAATACAAAATAAAACTATAAAAATTTAAAATAATATTTAAAAAGAAAACAAGATAAGCTCGATAGAAGACGAAATATGCAAAAGGTTTAAAGGGGAACATTATCACAATTTCAGAATGGTTAAAACCATTAAAAATCAGTTCCCAGTGGCTTATTATATTTTTCGAAGTTTTTTTCAAAATTTTACCCATCACGCAATATCCCTAAAAAAAGCTTCAAAGTGCCTGATTTTAACCATCGTTATATACACCCGTCCATTTTCCTGTGACGTCACATAGTGAAGCCAACACAAACAAACATGGCGGAAAGAACAGCAAGCTATAGCGACATTAGCTCGGATTCAGACTCGGATTTCAGCGGCTTAAGCGATTCAGCAGATTACGCATGTATTGAAACGGATGGTTGTAGTGTGGAGGCAGGTAGCGAAAACGAAATTGAAGAAGAAACTGAAGCTATTGAGCCATATCGGTTTGAACCGTATGCAAGCGAAACCGACGAAAACGACACGACAGCCAGCAACACGGGAGAAAGCGAGGACGAATTCGGCGATCGCCTTCTAACCAACGATTGGTATGTGTTTGTTTGGCATTAAAGGAAACTAACAACTATGAACTAGGTTTACAGCATATGAAATACATTTGGCAACAACATGCACTTTGAGAGTGCAGACAGCCCAATTTTCATCAATTAATATATTCTGTAGACATACCCTCATGTCAGCAGGCCAGGGAAGCTAGGGTCGATATTCTTCTCTTGATCATCTTCGGTGGCATAAGGGACGGTGTGAGCCAAGACATCCAGGGGGTTTAGCTCGCTCGTCTGCGGGAACAAACTGCCGCCATTGCTTGCCGTGCTAGCGAGGTCCTTTGTCCCTGAATTGCTCACACACTCCGGCAGATTCAATGGGGGTCTGGCGGCAGATTTCTTTGACTTTATCGTTGGAAATGCATCTGCTTTGAGTGTCGCAGGATATCCACACATTCTTGCCATCTCTGTCGTAGCATAGCTTTCGTCGGTAAAGTGTGCGGAACAAACGTCCAATTTCTTGCCACTTTGGCATCTTTGGGCCACTGGTGCAACTTGAATCCGTCCCTGTTCGTGTTGTTACACCCTCCGACAACACACCGACGAGGCATGATGTCTCCAAGGTACGGAAAACAGTCGAAAAAACGGAAAATAACAGAGCTGATTTGACTCGGTGTTTGAGAAAATGGCGGATTGCTTCCCGATGTGACGTCACGTTGTGATGTCATCGCTCCGAGAGCGAATATTAGAAAGGCGTTTAATTCGCCAAAATTCACCCATTTAGAGTTCGGAAATCGGTTAAAAAAAAAAAAAGGTCTTTTTTCTGCAACATCAAGGTATATATTGACGCTTACATAGGTCTGGTGATAATGTTCCCCTTTAAGGTCTTCAAAACCCTTCTTAAGACCTACCTCTTCTCGCTGGCCTTTGACCTGAGCTGAGTCCGCCCATTAGGCCACCATTTCTAGTTTTCAATTTGTCGCACTGTTATTATTATCATTATTTTTATTTTATTTAGCAAATTTTTACTTTTTATTTTACCCCTTTTACCGTTTTATCTTGTTCAGCTCATTCATTGTTTATGTTCTTTGTTTGTTTGTTTTTTTTGTTTTGTATTTTTTTTTTTTGCTCTATGCTTTTTTTAACCTGTAAAGCACTTTGGTTCAATTTAAAAGTTGTCGTAAACGTGCTGTATAAATAAAGTTGACTTGACTTGACTTGACTTGACTAAGGCATACTTGCCAACCCTCCCGAATTTCCCGGGAGACTCCCGAAATTCAGCACCTCTCCCGAAAACCTCCCGGGACAAATATTCTCCCGAAAATCTCCCGATTTTCAGCCGGAGCTGGAGGCCACGCCCCCTCCAGCTCCATGCGGACCTGAGTGAGGACAGCCTTTTTTCACTACGGGAGGACAACAGGGTGACAAGAACTAAACCATCCAGACTAGAGATACATTGTATTATTAAGTTTATCTTACCTAAAAATAAATAGATATTTATTAATTTAAAAAAAATAAAAAACTAAATACATTTTTACTATATTTTGCTAAAAACATCAAATTTAATTGTATTTTAATTTTAATTTTTTCTGACTCCTTATTACATCCAGCCATAGAATTTTACATTAAAATAAACATATTTGAAATAATAAATTTTAAATTATCATAATAATTCATTTAAAATGACCATATTTAATTATTAAAATAATTGCTTGTTTATCAACAACTTTAGCATTTTATTCACTACATTTTGAAGCTCTCAGAAGCCAAGTTATGTTATATTCCTTAATATTTATTTATGCGAGTTTGAAGTATCAATTATCCAAACACAGTTTTGTTTGCATATTTTCAGGATGTAGATATATATATATATATATATATATATATATATATATATATATATATATATATATATATATATATATATATATATATATATGTATGTGTGGGAAAAAAATCACAAGACTATTTCATCTCTACAGGCCTGTTTTCATGAGGGGGGGTTCCCTCAATCATCAGGAGATTCGAGCACTATTTTTTGGATAACCTTATTAAGACATATATATATATATATATATATATATATATATATATATATATATATATATATATATATATATATATATATATATATATATATATATATATGAAATACTTGACTTGGTGAATTCTAGCTGTCAATATACTCCTCCCCTCTTAACCACGCCCCCAACCACGCCCCGCCCCGCCCCCGACCACGCCCCCATCTCCCGAAATCGGAGGTCTCAAGGTTGGCAAGTATGGACTAAGGTGAAGATGTACGAAACTACCTAAAATGTGAAGGACTGTATCACTCTATCAACGCTATTAAGCAAAGAAATCAAACAAAGGACCACATATTATTCAGTTTAAGAGACTGTTCAAACTACAAGTGCGCAGAACAATAATTATGATGTACATCCTGATTCTTTTTTTTTTTTTTGAGATAATGATTATTTATGTATTTAACATTTGTTTACTTACTATGTTATATTGTTTATTTATTCACTGTTCTGTTACTAACAAAGAACAAGGAAATTGGATAATATTGCTATGATATGAAAAGGGGTAGGATTAAATACGCTCTGCTTCTACCTACTCCTTTTCGGACGTGCTGTAATGAAACAACTGGAAATATGTCATGCATTACATTGTATCGTATGCATGTTCCAAATAAACTGAACTCAATTGTAATGGGCCACAGAAAATAAGAAATGAATACAATGGGACTTGATAGAGTTGCAATATGTAAAATGGACAGAGGGGGCAGCAAAACGCCACAGTCGACTCAACCTAACCTGGAAGCACAACCACAACAAGCCGAAGAAGAACGAAAAAAAAAAAGGGGGCAACCGCGTCGCTTCCGCAAAAGGAGAGGCGGCAAAATGCCGGATAATAGCGGAAGGACGAAATAATGTAAATAGTTTGTTCAAAGTGCTGCTGAGGGAACAAATGGCAGCATCTGCGGACAACGTATTAAAACACGTTTGACGGGAAAATGGCCTCGTACGACGAACAACTTATTCGAGCAGGAGAAGAGAACGCCATACGACGTCGACGACTGGAAGCCGACAATAAGCGACGAGGTATATTTTCATATTTACAAGGCAAATATAGTTAAGTTATTGTTACGTTTAAACATATATTACATACATACGTAAATTATACCTGTATACATAAGTATTAAATAATTCACTAACATTCGTGCGGAAACGAAGCGAAGAGGAGCGCGTTGCATCATGGGAGAATAGTCGGTCGACTATAAACATCAACAATGTTACATAGTGTCGACTCAATGATACTTATAGCAATCATTGTGTTTCAGTTAGTTGTTTACATTTGCCACCAGACCAGTGTTGGGAAAAGTACTTTTGAAAAGTGAATTAGAGTTATTAGTCATTTCCCTAAAAGGTAATTGAATTAGAATAGAAAGTACTTTATTGATCCCTGGGGGAAATTCAGAATTACGAACAGAGAAAAGAGAATGCCTGAAATGAGGGATATATATATATATATATATATATATATATATATATATATATATATATATATATATATATATCAGTGACGTGCGGTGAGGTTCATGACTGGTAAGGCACTGACTTCATCACAGTCAGATTTACAAACATATGAACCCTAAAGAGTATCTTATTCACCATTTGATTGGCAGCAGTTAACGGGTTATGTTTAAAAGCTCATACCAGCATTCTTCCCTTCTTGGCACTCAGCATCAAGGGTTGGAGTTGGGGGTTAAATCACCAACAATTATTCCCGGGCGCGGCACCGCTGCTGCCCACTGCTCCCCTCACATCCCAAGGGGTGATCAAGGGGATGGGTCAAATGCAGAGGACAAATTTCATTACACCTAGTGTGTGTGTGACAATCATTGGTACTTTAACTAAACTTTAACTTTACACATACAAACTGTAGCACACAAAAAAGCACATTTAAAAAAAAAAAACGTTATTATGGTCTTGCCTTTACTTATAAGTGCGGGAACAGTGGTGTTGGTGTTGGAGGAGTTGTGAATGAATGAAATATGAAATCCGTGCTGCAGTCTGCAGGTGTACCTAATGTTGTGTCCCTGCAGTCGTTCACGGCTCCTCCGGCGCGAGCAGTGTTGTTTTTGCACTTTTTGGCTTCTTGTTAAGTGACTTTTTTTGGGTGGACTCAGTCTTGCATGTGGAGGGTTTGGGTGTGTGCTTTGGTTGGTGTGGCGCTCCCGTCGGGGGGTGCAGTCTGCGGCGGAGGTGCATTAACCGGCACCAGGAGGCGGGATTACGCGAGCCTCACACAGTGCGTCTTCGCAGCAGTTTTATGATTGCTCAGCACAAGAAATACGTTACACACATACAGTTGTTGACAAAATACACTGTACATTATATACCTCAGCTAATTAAACTATGGAAATGTATAATATAATTCATATAGCAATACGGTCTCACTACACAGCAGGCCAGCAGTTAGCCGAGTCCGCAATCCATGGTGAGGCACAATTGAGTGACGTGCCTCAACTGGCTGCTGATCACCGCAAGTCTCTTCTCAGTATTTGAATGGCAAATGTGAAAATTCAGCGATTTTGAATAAAAATAATCTAAAACTGGTGACGGTAAATGGAAAATAACTTTATAGTATAATCAGTGGATACATATAACAATTTAATTAATTTTGTTTCTTTTTACATTTTTTTTCTTTCCATGTTTGTGATCGCATGTCACTGCTATATATATATATATATATATATATATATATATATATATATATATATATATATATATATATATATATATATATATGTATATATATATTAGGGCTGCAACAACTAATCGATTAAAATTGATTATAAAAATAGTTGGCGATTAATTTAGTCATCGATTCGTTGGATCTATGCTATGCGCATGCGCAGAGGCAATTATTTTTTTAAATTAATTTTTATTTTATTTTATTTTTTTATAAACCTTTATTTATAAACTGCAACATGTACAAACAGCTGAGAAACAATAATCAAAATAAGTATTGTGCCAGTATGCTGTTTTTTTTTCAATAAAATACTGGAAAGGATAGAAATGTAGTTTGTCTCTTTTATCCAATTATTAATCGAAGTAATAATCGACAGATTAATCGATTATCAAATATTAATCGTTAGTTGCAGCCCTATTTTATATATATATATATATATATATATATATATATATATATATATATATATATATATATATATATATATGTATCCCTCATTTCAGGCATTCTCTTTGTTAATTAAAATACAGTGGTCCCTTGTTTATCGCGTCTAATTGCTTCCAGGCCTGACAGTGATTAACAAATGCTTGCAAAGTGGGATTATTATTAATAAATCGACTCTTTTTAGTTAGAGCATAAAACAAACTATTAATAACCTTCCAGGGTTGGAATTGGGAGTTAAATCACCAAAATGATTCCTGAGCCCTCAAGTTAAATCCCATGGACTTGGAAGGGTATCTTAAACATTTTTTTTTTTCAACTTCAGTTGTTTTTAATTGTTCAACTTCAGGTCTATCTGTCAATATAAAGGAATTGAGTTTTTTTTTATGTTTTATGCCCTTTTTTTTGGTCAAAAACCCTGTTGTTTTTTTGGCGAAAACACAAAATATTATGCAATATTTTCACCAAAAAAAGATTTTCAAAGTGGAATATGTGATGTAAAGTAATTGGAGCCTTAGATAGGTCGATAATTAAACCTATTAGTATTTTTACCATTGTAATTGAAAAAGGTCAATAACTTTTAATCATCCCACATAAGCATATGCAAAACAGTGCAATACTTTTTCATAATATGGCCACTACTGCCTAGTTTCTCTTGTTATATTCTTATTTTACTGTTATATTTGTATTCTCATTGTTGCTTTTTATTTTATTCTTATTTTAATATTTTTCTATTTTGTTTCCATTTATACCCCCATTATTTCCTATTTATTTTCCGTACACTGCTGCTGGAATTTTAATTTTCCTGAGGGAACTCTCCTGAAGGAATCAATAAAGTACTATCTATCTATCTATCTATCTATCTATCTAAGTAAACAAACATAAAAAATAAATTGCGCTTCAATAAATATTGAACATCTTGGAATGCAGTTTTTCCCCGCTTGGAGAAACTGGTTCAGATGTTGATGGGCCAACGTGCCAATTTTTGCGTTGATTACCAATTTGCGTATTCACAACACGAGTTTGCCTGTTTAGCCAGAAAATGAATCAATAAATAAATGTATACCGTATTTTCCGCACCATAAGCCGCCCTGGGTTATAAGCCGCGCCTTCAATGAACGGCATATTTCAAAACTTTGTCCACCTATAAGACGCCCCGTGTTATAAGCCGCATCTAACTGCGCTAAAGGGAATGTCAAAAAAACAGTCAGATAGGTCAGTCAAACTTTAATAATATATTCAAAACCAGCGTGATGTGGGCGCGCATGGAGTCGTATATCAACATGGACGGAGCTGCGTGAAAAAAGCCACCCGGCCTCTTCGCGTAAACTTCCCTTAACCACTCGCTCATCTTTTCTTCATCCATCCATCCCTTCGAGTTAGCTTTTATGATGACGCCGGCTGGAAAGGTCTCTTTTGGCAAGGTCTTCCTTTTGAATATCACCATGGGTGGACGTTTCTGGCCATTAGCATGGCAAGCTAGAACCACAGTGAAGGGTGACTTCTCATTCCCTGTAGTGCGAATATTCACCGTACGTGCTCCCGTTGTATCCACAGTGCGGTTCACAGGAATATCAAAAGTCAGTGGAACCTCGTCCATGTTGATAATGTTCTCTGGCCGGATCTTTTTTTCAGCTATCTTGTTTTTACAATATGCACGGAAAGTAGCCAGCTTTTCTTGAAAGTCTTTAGGCAGTTGCTGTGAAATAGTAGTCCGTGTGCGGATGGAGAGATTGCGTCTTTTCATGAACCGGAAACCTGTCGCTTAGTAGGAGCCATTTTGTGGTCTTTACAGATGTAAACACACAAAGGAAATGAAACGTAATATCCGCGCGCTTCTTCTTCTTCTACGGGGGCGGGTGGTTGCTTACAGTAGAAGAAGAAGCACTTCCTGTTCTATGGGGGCGGGTGCTTACCTTGGCGGTTGCTTGCCGTAGAAGAAGAAGCACTTCCTCTTCTACGGGGAAAAAAGATGGCGGCTGTTTACCGTAGTTGCGAGACCTAAACTTTATGAAAATGAATCTTAATATTAATCCATATATAAAGCGCACCGGGTTATAAGCCGCACTGTCAGCTTTTGAGTAAATTTGTGGTTTTTAGGTGCGGCTAATAGTGCGGAAAATACGGTACATAATCAACCTTTGCTTTTGTTAATACAAATTCCACAATAATTCTGAGTGTGTCCTAGCAGACGTCCAGCAGCGGATTGGACGCCAAGGAAAATGTCTTTCTTGGCCGCAGGAGGATCCACAGCCACCCCACATTAAAGAGGATGAGGGGGAACTTTGGCTCACTCGGGAGGGAGAACGTCTTCTTGGGCTGGACGAGGCCGATCTGACTATTGTCTCTGTGAAGAACGAAAACGACAAAGACGAATCGCAAGCAGACAGCTTCTTCGCTCCGCAATCAAATAGTGGCAACACAACACCTGAGGATGAAGACAGGGGCAACACCCAAGAACCGTTAGGCAGCGATACGGACCATGAAGGCGATATGAGGAGCGACGCCAACAACAAACCCTCTAAAAAGGAGACGGGTAAAGAAAGTTTTAGCTGCTCGGTTTGTGCTAAAGTCTTTTCTTACAATAGCGCTTTGACTCGACACATGAGAACACACACAGGGGAAAAACCCTTCAGTTGTTCAGTTTGTGGAGACAAGTTCTCTCTAAAGGGCAATATGATCAAGCACAGGAGAACACACACTGAAGAAAAACCTTTCAGTTGTTCGTTTTGCGGTAAAGGATTCTTCCACAAGGCCAACATGCTGTCCCACACCAGAACGCACACAGGAGAAAAACCTTTCCGCTGCTCGGTTTGCGGCGACACGTTTGCTCACAAGGCTTCTCTGACGGCGCACACCGTAACGCACACGGGGGAAAAGCCCTTCACGTGCTCCATCTGCGGCGAGAGCTTTTCCTACCTCAGCAACTTGAAGTCCCACATGCGGAAGCACACGGGGGAGCGACCCTACAGCTGCTCAGTTTGCGGCAAGCGGTTCTCGCACAAGGTGAACATGGTGTCGCACATGAGGACGCACACCGGGGAAAAGCCTTTCGCTTGCACGATTTGCCACGAAAGCTATTCTTACAAGCGCAGTCTGAATAATCACATGCGGACACACGCTGGAGGAAACCCTTTGGTTGCGCGATTTGTGCTAAGTGTAAAGGATTAAATCCATATTAGTGTTTTGCTCTTTTTCTGATGCTACCATATCAATCAATGTTTATTCAATTAGCCCTAAATCACAAGTGTCTCAATGGGCTGCACAAGCCACAACGACATCCTCGGTTCAGAGCCCATATAAGGGCAAGGAAAAACTCACAACCCAGTGGGATGTCAAATGTGAAGGACTATGAGAAACCTTGGAGAGGACCGCAGATGTGGGTGACCCGCCCACCCTCTAGGGGAGACCAGATGCAATGGACGTCGAGTGGGTCTAGCACAGGGGTCGGCAACCCGCGGCTCCGGAGCCGCATGCGGCTCTTTGATCACTCTGATGCGGCTCAGCAGCTTACTTGCTGAACCCCCCAATTTTCCCGTGAGACTTCCGGATTTCAGTGCCTCTCGCAGAAAACTCCCGGGATTAATATTCACCGATTTTCACCCTTACGGCTATAATAAGGGCGTGCCATGATGGTACAACATTTGGCGCCCTCTAAGATCTGTATTAACAGCGTGTCAGCCCAACACTTGTTATACAATATACATCTTCTGCTTGCACACGTACTTGACGGCAAGGCATACTTGGTCAACAGCCACACAGGTTACACTGACGGTGGTCATATAAAACAACTTTAACACTCTTACTAATAATGCGCCACACTTTGAACCAAAACCAAACAAGAATGACAAACACATTTCGGGAGAACATCTGCACCTTAACACAACATAAACACAACAGAACAAACACCCAGAATCCCATGCAGCCCTGACTCTTCCGGGCTACATTATACACCCCTGCTACCACCAAACCCCGGCCCCACCCCCCTCTCTCTGTGCGTCGGTTGAGGTGGGCGGGGTTTGGTAGGGGGGGGGTGTAATGTATCCCGGAAGAGTTAGGGCTGCATGGGATTCTGGGTATTTGTCCTGTTGTGTTTATGTTGTGTTACGGTGCAGATGTTCTCCCGAAATGTGTTTGTCATTCTTGTTTGGTGTGGGTTCACAGTGTGGCGCATTATTAGTAAGAGTGTTAAAGGTTTTTTTTATACCGCCACCGTCAGTGTGAGCTGTGTGGTTGTTGACCAAGTATGCCTTGCTGTTACCTACTTAGCAAGATACAACGTGTGGCTGATCAGGCACGCTGACAGTAGTGGGTGCTATATGCTGTACCATCACAGCACGTATGACGCTGACAAGCGCCATTCATGTAAAACCCGCGTGCCGCACCAGCTTTCAAAGTCCCCATAAAGGCGTGGGCAGCGTGTCTGAGACCCCTGGTTATGCATAGCACAAAGCAAAAAAAAAACTTTGTATGCAGTGTTATTTCATTTAAAAGGTTGCCGACCCCTGGTCTAGCATAATATTGTGAAAGTCCAGTCCATAGTGGATCTAACATAATAGTGAGAGTTCAGTCCATAGTAGATCTAACATAATAGTGAGAGTCCAGTCCATAGTGGAGCTAACATAATAGTGAGAGTCCAGTCCATAGTGGATCCAACATAATAGTAAGAGTCCAGTCCATAGTGGGGCCAGCAGGAGACCACCCCGAGCGGAGACGGGTCAGCAGCGCAGAGATGTCCCCAACCGATGCACAGGCGAGCGGTCCACCCCGGGTCCCGACTCTGGACAGTCAGCACTTCATCCATGGCCACCGGACCTGTGACCCCCTCCCCATCCATAAGGGAGAGGGGGGCAGATGGTGTAATGGTTAGCACTCTGGACTCTGAATCCAGCGATCCGAGTTCAAATCTCGGCGGGACCTGAGTTATTTTACCATGAATTGATTTACGTGGACCCCGACTTAAAAAAGTTGAAAAACTTATTGGGGTGTTACCATTTAGCGGTCAATTGTACGGAATATGTACGGTACTGTGCAATCTACTAATAAAAGTCTCAATCAATCAATCAATCAAAGTCGGGCTCAGCAACACACACCTTCATTTATGTATGTCAGGTGCAAACACTGATGACATCCATACTTGCCAACCCTCCCGAATTTTCCGGGAGACTCCCGAAATCCAGCGCCTCTCCCGAAAACCTCCCGGGACAAATATTCTCCTGAAAATCTCCCGATTTTCAACCTGAGCTGGAGGGGGCGTGGCCTCCATGCGGACCTGAGTGAGGACAGCCTTTTTTCATGACGGGAGGACAACAGGGTGACAAGAACTAAATCATCCAGACTAGAGACAAATTGTATTATTATGTTTATCTTACCTAAAAATAAATATTTTTATTAATTTAAAAAAAATAAAAATAAATACATTTTTACTATATTTTCCTAAAAACATCAAAATTAATTGTATTTTTATTTGTATTTTTTCTGACTCCTTATTACATCCAGCCATAGAATTAAAATAAACATATTTGAAATAATTAATTTTAAATTATCATAATAATTCATTTAAAATGACCATATTTAATTATTAAAATAATTGCTTGTTTATCAACAACTTTAGCATTTTATTCATTACATTTTGAAGCTCTCAGAAGCCAAGTTATGTTATATTCCTTAAGATTTATTTATGCAAGTTTGAAGTATCAATTATCTAAACACAGTTTTGTTTGCATATTTTCAGGATGTATATATATATATATATATATATGGGTGGGGGGCGTGGTTAAGAGGGGAGGAGTATATTGACAGCTAGAATTAACCAAGTCAAGTATTTCATACATATATATATATATATATATATATATATATGTATGAAATACTTGACTTGGTGAATTCTAGCTGTCAATATACTCCTCCCCTCTTAACCACACCCTCCACCCCCCACCTCCCGAAATCAAATGTCTCAAGGTTGGCAAGTATGATGACATCTATTAATCAGACAAGAAGCAAGGAATCAATCAGAGACAGACTTCAATCTAGCTCATGAGGAGAACGCATGGAGCCGGACCCTTAGTCAAAGTCTCGACCTACGCTCTAAGGTCCAGCTCTTGCGTCACTCTTTTTATTCAGGAGTTCCACAGTCAACAATACTAAGGCCGCCTCTCAAAGGAGTGGTCACATATTTTATGCAAAGCAGGTCCAGGACGCACGATACGTGACAGAATGTTCTGGGGGCCTTGTGATTTCGCCCCGTCACCGCTTCGTCTGCCTGTTGGAATCTTATCTTGTTGAGGTCCTTGAAGTCTCTGCCTCGTCCGCGTGCCGTCGTTCCCATCTTCGCTGAGGTCGGTTGAATTCCTTGGCTGTTAGCGGGCTCAAACAAAGATAACATCTATGGCTGAGGCCACCCCTCAGACAAGAAGTATTTGTCCTTGCTTACATTAGAAAAAGTCCAACTTTAGCACAATAGCTAAATAACTTACTTTAAAGGGGAACATTATCACAATTTCAGAAGGGTTAAAACCATTAAAAATCAGTTCCCAGTGGCTTAATATATTTTTCGAAGTTTTTTTAAAAATTTTACCCATCACGCAATATCCCTAAAAAAAGCTTCAAAATGCCTGATTTCAACCATCGTTATATACCCCCGTCCATTTTCCTGTGACGTCACATAGTGAAGCCAACACACACAAACATGGCGGAAAGAACAGCAAGCTATAGCGACATTAGCTCGGATTCAGACTCGGATTTCAGCGGCTTAAGCGATTCAACAGATTACGCATGTATTGAAACGGATGGTTGTAGTGTGGAGGCAGGTAGCGAAAACGAAATTGAAGAAGAAACTGAAGCTATTGAGACATATCGGTTTGAACCGTATGCAAGCGAAACCGACAAAAACGACACGACAGCCAGCGACACGGGAGTAAGCGAGGACGAATTCGGCGATCGCCTTCTAACCAACGATTGGTATGTGTTTGTTTGGCATTAAAGGAAACTAACAACTATGAACTAGGTTTACAGCATATGAAATACATTTGGCAACAACATGCACTTTGAGAGTGCAGACAGCCCAATTTTCATGAAGTAATATACTCTGTAGACATACCCTCATCCGCGCTCTTTTCCTGAAAGCTGATCTGTCCAGTTTTGGAGTTGATGTCAGCAGGCCAAGGAAGCTAGGGTCGATATTCTTCTCTTGATCATCTTCGGTGGCATAAGGGACGGTGTGAGCCAAGACATCCAGGGGGTTTAGCTCGCTCGTCTGCGGGAACAAACTGCCGCCATTGCTTGCCGTGCTACCGAGGTCCTTTGTCCCTGAATTGCTCACACACTCCGGCAGATTCAATGGGGGTCTGGCGGCAGATTTCTTTGACTTTATCGTTGGAAATGCATCTGCTTTGAGTGTCGCAGGATATCCACACATTCTTGCCATCTCTGTCGTAGCATAGCTTTCGTCGGTAAAGTGTGCGGAACAAACGTCCAATTTCTTGGCACTTTCGCGTCTGTGGGCCACTGGTGCAACTTGAATCCGTCCCTGTTCGTGTTGTTACACCCTCCGACAACACACCGACGAGGCTTGATGTCTCCAAGGTACGTAAAACAGTCGAAAAAACGGAAAATAACAGAGCTGATTTGACTCGGTGTTTGAGAAAATGGCGGATTGCTTCCCGATGTGACGTCATCGCTCCGAGAGCGAATATTAGAAAGGCGTTTAATTCGCCAAAATTCACCCATTTAGAGTTCGGAAATCGGTTAAAAAAATATATGGTCTTTTTTCTGCAACATCAAGGTATATATTGACGCTTACATAGGTCTGGTGATTGTCATGACTTGGTCCTGGGTGTATGCTTTTCCGGGATGCAACGGAAAGTTGGCTCGGGCGAGACGGGAATTTAAGTACATTTTTATTTAAAGACTATAACTACAAAAACAAAAGGAAGTAAACAAAAGGAAGTAAACAAAAGGCGCGCACAATGGCGGAGAACAAACTATGAAACCAAAAAGACTATAAACATGGAACAAAAACTTACTTGGCTTGGACAAAAATAGTAGCATGAAGGATGGACATGGAAAGAAGTGTCAGGAATGGACAGAGCATAAATGTGAGGTCGTCGGAACGACAAACTGAAAAGAATGAACTTAAATACTATGGACATGATTAGTGAAAGCAGGTGCGTACCTCAAAACGTGAAACAGGTGCGTGACGTGACAGGTGACAACTAATGGGTTGCTATGGTGATAAACAAGAGTGCACAATGAATCCAAACGTGGAACAGGTGAAACTAATGGGTAATCATGGAAACAAGACGAGGGAGTGAAAAGCCAGAAACTAAACAAAACATGACTAAGACAAAACATGATTACACAGACATGACAGAACCCCCCACTTACGGACAGATCCCAGATGTCCAAGAAAAAACTCAACAAGAGTCATGGGAGGGCGGGAGGGGGACATGGCGGTGGGTCGCCAGCCCAAGTGGCCCCGAATCCACCGAGGCAAAGTCAAGTGGCGGCGGCGAGTGGAACGCCGCTGCAGCAGGCGAGGCGGGCGCCCAGGGATTGGCCACATTCGTGGCCGACTGGGAGGTGGGCGCACTTGGCGTGGCGGGCGACCAGGTAGCGGCCATATCCGTAGCCGACGAGGAGGCAGGCGCGTCGTCATCGTGGCAGGCGTGGCTTGGCGTGGTGAGTCAGGCGGCGAAGCTCGGCGTGGGTCTTGAGCTGGTTTGACTCGGTGTTTGAGAAAATGGCGGATTGCTTCCCGATTTGACGTCATCGCTCCGAGAGCGAATATTAGAAAGGCGTTTAATTCGCCAAAATGCACCCATTTAGAGTTCGGAAATCGGTTAAAAAAATATATGGTCTTTTTTCTGCAACATCAAGGTATATATTGACGCTTACATAGGCCTGGTGATAATGTTCCCCTTTAAGCATACTAAAGTTAGTGTGATAATATATACATAATTATTCTAACAATGTACACTGAAAATTAGGGGACACAACAACAGAATGCATATAATCTATAAACAAAATTACATTTTCAAAATAATCATTTAAGTACAGTCCAGATGATGTCCAGGTCGGTTGTTTGCGTCTTCAATACCGCCCCAAGATGGCGTCAATGTGACGTCGCTGGTGCGGCAAACTAAACCTTCCGTCGTAGAAGAAGAAACGGGCGGAAGTTAGCAAGGGAACCTGGAGCAAAGCGCCTGGTTGAGCGACGCAAAGATGTCTTTTCAAGACTTTGTAAGGGAGCGTTTGATGGTAGCCGCCAATGAAATATTCGACATGTTTGAAAGAACTATTGCGTCCTACCAGGAGGAACTTTCTCGAACGAGAGAGGAGAACGAGCGACAACGACGTCAACTGGACGCTGTTATCAAGACTGAAACTGAGCTACCCAGCAAAGGTTATTTGACATGTTCTCTATCCAGTACGTTTATGACATTACTTGTATTATTAACAATAGAACCTTCGAGGTCGAATCCAATCTCCCCCGGACGCTTGTCCACTTCCGATTTATTTATACTAATTTCTCCATAGAGATGAACGGGGGGGAAAAATAGTCTGTTCTAGGGTCAAACTCTTGCTATCGTACATGCTTTATTATTTAGGCAAAATTATCGCAGGGACGCTTTAAGGTAGGGGTGTTTAACTCATTTTAGCTCAGGGGCCACATGGAGGGAAATCTGTGCACACGCGGGCCAAACTATTCAAATCATGTTATTAAAGCTAAAAAAAAAAAAAAAGCTTCAACTTCAGATTGTTTTCTTTGTTTTACTTTGGCCAAAAATAGAACAAACACATTCTGAAAATATTACAATAAAAATATGGGGGAAAAATACAGGCAGCGGTAAAGTTAGATCATCCATCCATCCATCCATCTTCTTCCGCTTATCCGAGGTCCGGTGGCGGGGGCAGCAGCCTAAGCAGGGAAGCCCAGACTTCCCTCTCCCCAGCCGGTTCGTCCAGCTCTTCCTGTGGGACCCCGAGGCGTTCCCAGGCCAGCCGGGAGACATAGTCTTCCCAACGTGTCCTGGGTCTTCCCCGCGGCCTCCTACCGGTCGGACGTGCCCGAAACACCTCCCTAGGGAGGCGTTCGGGTGGCATCCTGACCAGATGCCCGAACCACCTCATCTGGCTCCTCTCGATGTGGAGGAGCAGCGGCTTTACTTTGAGCTCGTCCCGGATGGCAGAGCTTCTCACCCTATCTCTAAGGGAGAGCCCCGCTACCCGGCGGAGAAAACTCATTTCAGCCGCTTGTACCCGTGATCTTGTCCTTTCGGTCATGACCCAAAGCTCATGACCATAGGTGAGGATGGGAACGTAGATCGACCGGTAAATTGAGAGCTTTGCCTTCCGGCTCAGCTCCTTCTTCACCACAACGGATCGATACAGCGTCCGCATTACTGAAGACGCGGCACCGATCCGCCTGTCGATCTCACGATCCACTCTTCCCTCACTCGTGAACAAGACTCCGAGGTACTTGAACTCCTCCACGTGGGGCAAGATCTCCTCCCCAACCCAGAGATGGCACTCCACCCTTTTCCGGGCGAGAACCATGGACTCAGACTTGGAGGTGCTGATTCTCATCCCAGTCGCTTCACACTCGGCTGCGAACCGATCCACCTCGCGCACTAGCTCAGGCTCCTTCCCCCCCAGCGAGGTGACGTTCCACGTCCCAAGAGCTAGCTTCTGTAGCCGAGGATCGGACCGCCAAGTGCCCTGCCTTCGGCTTCCGCCCAGCTCACAATGCACCCGACCTCTATGGCCCCTGCTATGGGTGGTGAGCCCATTGGAGGGGGGACCCACGTTGCCTCTTCGGGCTGTGCCCGGCCGGGCCCCATGGGGACAGGCCCGGCCACCAGGCGCTCGCCATCGTGCCCCACCTCCGGGCCTGGCTCCAGAGGGGGGCCCCGGTGACCCGCGTCCGGGCGAGGGAAATCTGGGTTCCTTGTCAGTGTTATTCATAGAGATCTTCGAGCTGCTCTTTGTCTGATCCCTCACCTAGGACCAGTTTGCCTTGGGAGACCCTACCAGGGGGCATAGAAGCCCCCGGACAACATAGCTCCTAGGATCATTGGGACACGCAAACTCCTCTACCACGTTAAGGTGGCAGCTCAGAGAGGAGAAGTTAGATCAGACCTGGGCAAATTGAGGCCAGTTAAGCTTTTCAATCTGGCCCGCCGGACA
Source organism: Nerophis lumbriciformis (assembly GCF_033978685.3). NCBI lineage: Eukaryota > Metazoa > Chordata > Actinopteri > Syngnathiformes > Syngnathidae > Nerophis > Nerophis lumbriciformis. The sequence goes on from NC_084550.2 coordinate 7,315,627, forward strand.
TTACCAAATATTTTTTTTAAATCTTTAAGATGGAAAGTGTAGCTGCCATTATGATGTGCACTCATGTTTTCTAATGACCGTAAGTCTTCAACTATACAAAGTATTTCAATGGTTGAAATCTGCGCTTTTGCATGATATACTAGTTACTATGGTCATCTAATTAGTTACTACGGGTGTGGGGAAAAATCGATTCGAATTCGAATCGCGATTCTCACGTTGTGCGATTCAGAATCGATTCTCTTTTTTTTTTTAATTGATTTATTTATTTATTTTTTAATATTTTTTTTATTTATTTATTTATTTTTTTCTTAATTAATCAATCCAACAAAACAATACACAGCAATGCCATAACAATGCAATCCAATTCCAAAACCAAACCCGACCCAGAACTGCAATAAACAGAGCAATTGAGAGGACACACAAACACGACACAGAACAATCCAAAAGTAGTGAAACAAAAATGAATATTATCAACAACAGTATCAATATTAGTTATAATTTCAACATAGCAGTGATTAAAATTCCCTCATTGACATTATCATTAGAAATGTATAAAAAAATAAATAAAAAAAGAACAATAGTGTCACAGTGGCTTACACTTGCATCGCATCTCATAAGCTTGACAACACACTGTGTCCAATATTTTCACAAAGATAAAATAAGTCATATTTTTGGTTCATTTAATAGTCAAAACAAATTTACATTATTGCAATCAGTTGATAAAACATTGTCCTTTACAATTATAAAAGCTTTTTACAAAAATCTACTACTCTGCTTGCATGTCAGCAGACTGGGGTAGATCCTGCTGAAATCCTATGTATTGAATGAATAGAGAATCCTTTTAAATCGGGAAAAAAATCGTGTTGAATTGAAAAAAAAAGCAAATTTTAATCGAATCGTGGTACACCCAAAGACTCACAGCCCTATTAGTTACTATGGTAATCTAATTAGTTACTATGGTAATCTAAGTCATAACAGCTCAGACGAGGCACTAAGCAGTGTGGGTGGGAAGCGTTTCCACAGAGTGTTTCAATCAGGGGATTTTTACAACAAAGTTCTAAAGCTTAGTGATGTATTAGATATATCAGATTGTAGGTGTTGTTGTTTTTTTACCCTTCGTGTTCATATTTCGCTGTGTTTGTTGCAGTTTTGTTGCGCTTCACTTGATTGTAAAATATGTCGATCGAGAGGGGGTGTGACGTTCATATTTTGTCAATATTCAGTGTTTTATCGTTCATAGAAAAATTCAGTTTTTTAAGGCCGTCTGTCATAACGTTTTTAGTATTCAATCCAACATTATTGTGAGGTTTTGTATTAGTGTTCCTAAAAATAGATATGCCGGCCCCCAGACACATTTTATTCTCTAAATTTGGGCCCCTGAGTCAAACTAATTGCCCAGGCCTGGTTTAGATCCATGAATGTGAATGAATTATAACTGAATAAATGTACATATTAGAGATGCGCGGTTTGCGGGCACAACCGCGGAGTCCGCGGATTATCCGCGGATCGGGCGGATGAAATTAAAAAAATTAGATTTTATCCGCGGGTCGGGTCGGGTCGGGCGGTTGAAATTTAAAAAAAATTAGATTTTAAATAGATTCAGGCGGGTTGCAGTTAAACCAATTCGGAAATATATATACATAGTTAAATGTTGTTACCCACATACGAAAAACGAGCAGGCACCTGCAGCATATGCCACAACAGAAAAAAAAAAAAAAAGAGATGGACACTTTTACGGAGCGGAGAAGGGACGCCTCGCCGGGGTCCGGGACCGAGGCCCCTTCCCCCGAGAGGGCCCCACCGGGAGCCGTAGCTGAGGCGATCCGCGAGAAGGGCCCGGCGCACGTCCAGGGTCACCACCGCACCGACACCCCGCCTTCGCCGCGGCCGGCGTCACGCGCAGCAGGTAAGCAGCTTACCTGCCCGCCACCACCGTGGCCGTGGGCTCGTAACAGGGGTCACTCCGCGCGCTCCGCCCGCGCAGCTTACCTGCCCGCCACCCCTGTTGCCGGGGACGCGTAACAGGGGTCACTCCGCGCGCAGTGCGCTCACGAAAGGGGTGGGGCTCACCCTGGTTGATATAGACAGCAGGACGGTGGCCATGGAAGTTGGAACCCGCTAAGGAGTGTGTAACAACCCACCTGCCGAATCAACTAGCCCTGAAAATGGATGGCGCTGGAGCGTCGGGCCCATACCCGGCCGTCGCCGGCAGCGAGACGCGCTTGGAGGTGCGCTCAGCGCGGCTCCCATATGATTGCGCACTGGTGTGCGTCTGGGTCGTGACAGCGTGGCACGCGAATGTCTGTGCTGCATTGGATCAGTCTCCTTTCTTTAACAGGCAAAAGCTTTATAACCTCACTAATGCCTTGCATCGTCTATATTAGATATATAACAACGGGCGGGTGCGGTTCTGATCAAATGTTACATCGGGTGGATGGCGGATGGATGACGACTTTCTGATGCGGTTGCGGATGAAATAATTGCCTATCCGCGCATCTCTAGTACATATGCAGTTTTCTTTTGTATTATTTTTTAATGAATTAAGTAACGTTTATGACAGGGGTCGGGAACCTTTTTGGCTGAGAGAGCCGTGAAAGCCAAATATTGTAAAATGTATTTCCGTGAGAGCCATATAATATGTTTTAACACTGAATACAACTGAATACGTGCATTTTTAAGTAAGACCAACATTTTTAGAGTATAATAAGTCTCTTATTCTTTTTAATAACACTGTTATTCTGAAGCTAACCAATAATAAATAAAATACTTCAATACTTCAAAACAAATGAATAGATTAAAATGCATGAGAATGTTTTATATTTTGAACGTTATTTTTAACACTGTGATTACCAGCGGAATTATTCAGTACTTATCCTGTTAAGTAATGTCAGTAGGGATGTCCCGATCTAGGTTTTTGCACTTCCGATCCGATACCGATATTGTTTTTGCACTTCCGATCCGATACCGATACTGACCGACACCGATACTGACCGATAATGGCCTATTTGAGCATGTATTAAAGTTTAAAGTTATTTAGCCTACTTAGTTGTCAGAATCATGTTGAAAAGGGTTTTAGTACTCTTGATAACAACTAGCCAGCTGAATTAGGTGAGTTTGAATAATACACAATGGTTGGTAACAAGAAACTGACCTGTTTATTCAAGGATAAACACAAAATAGACAAAATTATACATGACAAACAGAAATGGCATCATTGAAACAAGGGCTGGGCGATATGGCCTTTTTTTAATATTGCGATATTTTAAGGCCATATTGCGATACACGATATATATGTCGATATTTTGCCTTAGCCTTGAATGAACACTTGATGCATATAATCACAGCAGTATGATGATTCTATGTGTTTTGATTGATTGATTGAGACTTTTATTAGTAGGTTGCACAGTGAAGTACATATTCCGTACAATTGACCACTAAATGGTAACACCCCAATAAGTTTTTCAACTTGTTTGAGTCGGGGTCCACTTAAATTGATTCATGATGCAGATATATACTATCAGATATATACTATCATCATAATACAGTCATCACACAAGATAATCACATTGAATTATTTACATTATTTATAATCCAGGGTGTGGAGGGGGGCGCCGGATGTAAGTGTCAAAAAGACAGCCAAAAGAGTTTGATATGAAAATAAATCTAAAGTTAAAATATAGGGTAGAAATGCATCCATTTGCAGGAAATGTAGTCTTGATTTTCAACATTTTCTTTCAAGGCTTGCATGTCTACATTAAAACATTCTTCTTCATACTGCATTAATATATGCTACTTTTAAACTTTCATGCAGAGAAGGAAATCACAACTAAAAAAATCACAAATTTTTTCATACGGTGTTGATGTGGAAATTTTTGCCTCCGCATTTTGATGGTGTGGACGTGTGGCACCGAATGGAGATAAGCGTCTCGACAGACGTTATAATATTTGAACAATGATGACGAAAACTGTTTTCCCTGTCGTGTCCGTGTGTCGAAAATTGTTATGCGCTTATTTTTTTATTTGATTTTGTGCGTGGCATATAATTGCTATGCGCAGAGGACGTTTAAACAGTGCGCAATTGCACAAGCGCGCACCTTAGAGAGAACGTTGGTCACACGGCTGCGCTAGCATCACAGCTAACGTTAGCCATGCTGGTACCTCTCTGCTCGGGGAGGACGTATACGTATGTGACGTATGACGTGACAGTATGTGACGTGTGTAAGAAGGTGCGCTTGCTGTCTGTGAGAGGGAGACACAGAAAAGAGTGAGAAGAGCCTGTCGTGTAATGCCAGCAGCTAAAAGCAACTGCGTGAGAATCCACACCTGTGGATGTGTTGAAGGTGTGCTGGAAAATGCGGAACGGAAATTAGGTAGCAGCAGAAAAGTGGAATGTATTATTTAAATAGGTGCGTTGGAAAACACGGAGCGGAGTTTTTGTTTTTTTAACTGGATCTGGATCGGCATTTTCCCATGCCTTGCCGATACGCATTTTTTTGCAAATATCGGCGGCCAATCCGATCCAAATATCGGATCGGGACATCCCTAAATGTCAGCTAAGATTTATCTGAGAGCCAGATGCAGTCATCAAAAGAGCCACATCTGGCTCGAGAGCCATAGGTTCCCTACCCCTGGTTTATGACAACCTTTTTTCCAAAACACAATGTAGAGATATAACAGGATAATGCATACATGTATCATTTGTTTTCAAAACGGTTACAACAAAAAGTGGGACCCCCAAAAATGTACTGTGGGACAACATTTTTATGACTTGGTGGGGTCCCTGGGTTCTAATACTAATCAAATATCATCCCGGGGGGCCATAGATAATTCATTTGCAGGCTGGATCTGACCCGCGGGCCTTGACTTTGACACCCCCTGATCTAGCGTCAAAAAGCATATTAAATGTGGAAAAAATAAAGAAATAAAATACTCAAACTCACAATTTGTGGCGCCCATTCAACACCGTATAAGCCACTGGTACCGCTCATAGTCGGTTGATTCGAGTCAGTTCATCGCCGGGACAGCTCAGTTAGCTTCCGAGGTTGGCCGACATCGTCTCACGAGATGTAGTTTCTCTTTAAATATCCTTCTTGAAAATGGCCTTGCAAATATATATCTGCCACCCAATCAACGATTTGTTCTCCTTCTTTGCGGGTTAAAAAAGTGAGTATCGGTGATTTCTCTGCCAGCCTGGTACGGCTACGGTGCAACACTTCCTGTTTTAGCAACTGGTGATTGGAATGAAATCACTTTGGAATGACAAGTGGTTATCCACTCACAGTTTCGTTAACATCAGGCTACCTACATAGGCTACTGTCAACAACCTGTGATCTGATTGGTGTAAGGAACAGTGTAATTTGGCCTGTCGCCACCATCCCGTCTCCATCTCATCGCTGCCTGGGGGGGGCAATAGACTACAGACTGTGGTGAAGTAGGCCGGCTTCGTCGCATGAAAAAACCTACAATTTTTGGTTGTGTTTGCTAAATAGCAATATACGATATATATCTCGATATTTTTTTCCGTAAAGTAAAAACAAAACACAAAACAGTCCTAGTTACCTGAGATACTAAGTATGTCATTATTTTGACTTAGTAAATATTAACTTACTGTGGTGAAGTAGGCCGACTTCGTCGCATGAAAAAGCCTACAATTTTTGGTTGTGTTTGCTAAATAGCAATATACGATATATATCTCGATATTTTTTTCCGTAAAGTAAAAACAAAACACAAAACAGTCCTAGTTACCTGAGATACTAAGTATGTCATTATTTTGACTTAGTAAATATTAACTTACTGTGGTGAAGTAGGCCGACTTCGTCGCATGAAAAAGCCTACAATTTTTGGTTGTGTTTTCTAAATAGCAATATACGATATATATCTCGATATTTTTTTCCGTAAAGTAAAAACAAAACACAAAACAGTCCTAGTTACCTGAGATACTAAGTATGTCATTATTTTGACTTAGTAAATATTAACTTACTGTGGTGAAGTAGGCCGACTTCGTCGCATGAAAAAGCCTACAATTTTTGGTTGTGTTTGCTAAATAGCAATATACGATATATATCTCGATATTGTTTCCGTAAAGTAAAAACAAAGCACAAAACAGTCTTGGTTACCAGAGATACAAAGTATGTCATTATTTTGACTTAGTAAATGTTAACTTACTAAGACAAAATAATGACATACTTAGTATCTCAGGTAAGTAGGACTGTTTTGTTTTGTTTTTACTTTACGGAAAAAATATCGAGATATATATCGTATATTGCTATTTAGCAAACACAACCAAAAATTGTAGGCTTTTTCATACAGTCCTAGTTACCTGAGATACTAAGTATGTCATTATTTTGACTTAGTAAATATTAACTTACTAAGACAAAATAATGACATACTTAGTATCTCAGGTAACTAGGACTGTTTTGTGTTTTGTTTTTACTTTACGGAAAAAATATCGAGATATATATCGTATATTGCTATTTAGCAAACACAACCAAAAATTGTAGGCTTTTTCATACAGTCCTAGTTACCTGAGATACTAAGTATGTCATTATTTTGACTTAGTAAATATTAACTTACTAAGACAAAATAATGACATACTTAGTACCTCAGGTAACTAGGACTGTTTTGTGTTTTGTTTTTACTTTACGGAAAAAATATTGAGATATATATCAGTAAGTACAACACAGTAAGTCATTAATTTGACTCCGTCATTATTTTGACTTAGTAAATATTAACTTACTAAGACAAAACAATGACGAAGTCAAATTAATGACTTACTGTAAATAATTGTTTGCAATAAGCGTTTGGAAAAAAAAGAGTTAAAAGTGGGCCCAGAGGCTGACATTTGCTCAACTCATCATGCTTAATTTATTACAGTATTTGGGAAGCCTGTAGTTGATTTTTATTATGTAAATGTTACTTTTTTTTTTATCAACATGTGATAGCAGGGACCCTGCCATTCAAAACTAGGCTGAAGTATCCTACACTTCTCTTTTGTAAAGTAAATCTGAACAGCCAATATGGGCATCTACATCAACTATATGATTTGCCTGAGAAGCTGGACAGGACAAAAAAAAAAAAAATATATATATATATATATATATATATATATTAGAGATGCGCGGTTTGCGGGCACAACCGCGGAGTCCGCGGATTATCCGCGGATCGGGCGGATGAAATTTTAAAAAATTAGATTTTATCCGCGGGTCGGGTCGGGTCGGGCGGTTGAAAAAAATTAGATTTTAAATAGATTCAGGCGGGTGGCAGTTAAACCAATTCGGAAATATATATACATAGTTAAATGTTGTTACCCACATACGAAAAACGAGCAGGCACCTGCTGCATATGCCACAACAGAAGAAAAAAAAAAAAAGAGATGGACACTTTTACGGAGCGGAGAAGGCCCCCGACGCCTCGCCGGGGTCCGGGACCGAGGCCCCTTCCCCCGAGAGGGCCCCACCGGGAGCCGTAGCTGAGGCGATCCGCGAGAAGGGCCCGACGCACGTCCAGGGTCACCACCGCGCCTACCGCACCGACACCCTGCCTCGTCCGCCTTCGCCGTGGCCGGCGTCACGCGCAGCAGGTAAGCAGCTTACCTGCCCGCCACCACCGTGGCCGGGGGCTCGTAACAGGGGTCACTCCGCGCGCTCCGCCCGCGCAGCTTACCTGCCCGCGCAGCTTACCTGCCCGCCACCCCTGTTGCCGGGGGCGCGTAACCGGGGTCACTCCGCGCGCAGTGCGCTCACGAAAGGGGTGGGGCTCACCCTGGTTGATATAGACAGCAGCTAGGACGGTGGCCATGGAAGTTGGAACCCGCTAAGGAGTGTGTAACAACCCACCTGCCGAATCAACTAGCCCTGAAAATGGATGGCGCTGGAGCGTCGGGCCCATATACCCGGCCGTCGCCGGCAGCGAGACGCGCTTGGAGGTGCGCTCAGCGCGGCTCCCATATGATTGCGCACTGGTGTGCGTCTGGGTCGTGACAGCGTGGCACGCGAATGTCTGTGCTGCATTGGATCAGTCTCCTTTCTTTAACAGGCAAAAGCTTTATAACCTCACTAATGCCTTGCATCGTCTATATTAGATATATAACAACGGGCGGGTGCGGGCGGGTGCGGTTCTGATCAAATGTTAGATCGGGTGGATTGCGGATGGTTGACGACTTTCTGATGCGGTTGCGGATGAAATAATTGCCTATCCGCGCATCTCTAATATATATATATATATATATATATATATTTCTTTTTTTCTTTTTTTTTTTTTTTTAAGACTTTAGTTTAGGCGGTGGCTCTTTGTTGTTAAGGCGGTCGCCTTAACAACAAAACGCTGCGGGAAACCCTGGCAACTGTCTATCAACTGTATGTGTTCTCAAATTCATCTGTTAACGGTCCCGGGTGTGACTCAGCTGATCTGCATTGCACCGCCGCGGCTCAAACCAGTGAGTATCCAATCACAGGACGGGTAAATGTCACCTTCAACGTGTGGCTAGCTAGAAGGCCTTACTGACAACAACTCGTGATCTGATTGGCTATCGCAATTATCTATCAACTCTATGTGCCCGTTCACTTACAGTGCACTGACACCCGCATTGTTGATTCTGAAGGCCCCGGGCAGATTTCATACAGCATGGCAACATAAGCTTGCTGAATTCTGATTGGATAAAAACTCGATCCTAAAAAGAACAGCACTGGAAGGAGCATAATATGACATGAAGAGAATATGAATACTTTGAGATATTTAGGGAAAGTAAATAAAAAGATTACTTTTATCTTTAATTATGATCATGATTTCTGGTTATGTTAGTCCAGCAGAGAAGGCCTTGCTGGCCCTGACGGCACACCCGTGGTATAGACTAACTGTAGTTTTACATGCATTAAACACTGAAGTACATATAAATAATGAATGACTTGACATTTACCTTTATTGAATCATCTTGTTGGCAAAGATGATAATAAGTGGAAAGTAGAGATGTCCGATAATGGCTTTTTTAACCGATATTCTGATATTGTCCAACTCTTAATTACCGATACCGATATCAACCGATATATACAGTCGTGGAATTAACGCATTATTATGCCTAATTTTGTTGTGATGCCCCGCTGGATGCATTAAACAATGTAACAAGGTTTTCCAAAATAAATCAACTCAAGTTATGGAAAAAAAAATGCCAACATGGCACTGCCATATTTATTATTGAAGTCACAAAGTGCATTATTTTTTTTAACATGCCTCAAAACAGCAGCTTAGAATTTGGGACATGCGCTCCCTGAGAGAGACTATGAGGGCGTTGAGGTGGGCGGATTTGAGGTGGGGAGGTAGCAGGGGGTGTATATTGTAGCGTCCCGGAAGAGTTAGTGCTGCAAGGGGTTCTGGGTATTTGTTCTGTTGTGTTTATGTTGTGTTACGGTGCGGGTGTTCTCCCGAAATGTGTTTGTCATTCTTGTTTGGTGTGGGTTCACATATTTGTAACAGTGTTAAAGTTGTTTATACGGCCACCCTCGGTGTGACCTGTATGGCTGCTGACCAAGTATGCTTGCATTCACTTATGTGTGTGAAAAGCCGTAGATATTATGTGACTGGGCCGGCACGCAAAGGCAGTGCCTTTAAGGTTTATTGGCGCTCTGTACTTCTCCCTACGTCCGTGTACACAGCGGCCTTTTAAAAAGTCATAAATTTTACTTTTTGAAACCGATACCGATAATTTCCGATATTACATTTTAAAGCATTTATCGGCCGATAATATCAGCAGTCCGATATTATCGGACATCCCTAGTGGAAAGGGAGGAGCCACCTTTTGTATCCAAGTGCTGGTAATTAAAAGTTAAAGTAGCAATGATTGTCACACACACACTAGGTTTAGCGAAATGATTCTCTGCATTTGACCCATCACAATACTTGCCAACCTTGAGACCTCCGATTTCGGGAGGTGGGGGGTGGGGGCGTGGTCGGGGGTGGGGCGGGGCGTGGTTGGGGGCGTGGTTAAGAGGGGAGGAGTATATTGACAGCTAGTCACCAAGTCAAGTATTTCATACATATATATATATATATATATATATATATATATATATATATATATATATATATATATATATATATATATATATATATATATATATATACAGGTAAAAGCCAGTAAATTAGAATATTTTGAAAAACTTGATTTATTTCAGTAATTGCATTCAAAAGGTGTAACTTGTACATTATATTTATTCATTGCACACAGACTGATGCATTCAAATGTTTATTTCATTTAATTTTGATGATTTGAAGTGGCAACAAATGAAAATCCAAAATTCCGTGTGTCACAAAATTAGAATATTACTTAAGGCTAATACAAAAAAGGGATTTTTAGAAATGTTGGCCAACTGAAAAGTATGAAAATGAAAAATATGAGCATGTACAATACTCAATACTTGGTTGGAGCTCCTTTTGCCTCAATTACTGCGTTAATGCGGCGTGGCATGGAGTCGATGAGTTTCTGGCACTGCTCAGGTGTTATGAGAGCCCAGGTTGCTCTGATAGTGGCCTTCAACTCTTCTGCGTTTTTGGGTCTGGCATTCTGCATCTTCCTTTTCACAATACCCCACAGATTTTCTATGGGGCTAAGGTCAGGGGAGTTGGCGGGCCAATTTAGAACAGAAATACCATGGTCCGTAAACCAGGCACGGGTAGATTTTGCGCTGTGTGCAGGCGCCAAGTCCTGTTGGAACTTGAAATCTCCATCTCCATAGAGCAGGTCAGCAGCAGGAAGCATGAAGTGCTCTAAAACTTGCTGGTAGACGGCTGCGTTGACCCTGGATCTCAGGAAACAGAGTGGACCGACACCAGCAGATGACATGGCACCCCAAACCATCACTGATGGTGGAAACTTTACACTAGACTTCAGGCAACGTGGATCCTGTTCCTCTCCTGTCTTCCTCCAGACTCTGGGACCTCGATTTCCAAAGGAAATGCAAAATTTGCATGGTTGGGTGATGGTTTGGGGTGCCATGTCATCTGCTGGTGTCGGTCCACTCTGTTTCCTGAGATCCAGGGTCAACGCAGCCGTCTACCAGCAAGTTTTAGAGCACTTCATGCTTCCTGCTGCTGACCTGCTCTATGGAGATGGAGATTTCAAGTTCCAACAGGACTTGGCGCCTGCACACAGCGCAAAATCTACCCGTGCCTGGTTTACGGACCATGGTATTTCTGTTCTAAATTGGCCCGCCAACTCCCCTGACCTTAGCCCCATAGAAAATCTGTGGGGTATTGTGAAAAGGAAGATGCAGAATGCCAGACCCAAAAATGCAGAAGAGTTGAAGGCCACTATCAGAGCAACCTGGGCTCTCATAACACCTGAGCAGTGCCAGAAACTCATCGACTCCATGCCACGCCGCATTAACGCAGTAATTGAGGCAAAAGGAGCTCCAACCAAGTATTGAGTATTGTACATGCTCATATTTTTCATTTTCATACTTTTCAGTTGGCCAACATTTCTAAAAATCCCTTTTTTGTATTAGCCTTAAGTAATATTCTAATTTTGTGCCACAGTGCATCAGTCTGTGTGCAATGAATAAATATAATGTACAAGTTACACCTTTTGAATGCAATTACTGAAATAAATCAAGCTTTTCAAAATATTCTAATTTACTGGCTTTTACCTGTATATATATATATATATATATCTACATCCTGAAAATATGCAAACAAAACTGTGTTTAGATAATTGATACTTCAAACTTGCATAAATAAATATTAAGGAATATAACATAACTTGGCTTCTGAGAGTTTCAAAATGTAATGAATAAAATGCGAAAGTTGTTGATAAACAAGCAATTATTTTAATAATTAAATATGGTCATTTTAAATGAATTATTATGATAATTTAAAATCAATTATTTGAAATATGTTTATTTTATTGTATAATTCTATGGCTGGGTGTAATAAGGAGTCACGAAAAAAATACAAATAAAAATACAATTAATTTTGATGTTTTTAGCAAAATATAGTAAAAATTTTTTTTTATTTTTTTTTTTTTTTATTAATAAATATATTTATTTTTAGGTAAAATAAACATAATAATACAATTGATCTCTAGTCTGGATGATTTAGTTCTTGTCACCCTGTTGTCCTCCCGTCATGAAAAAAGGCTGTCCGCATGGAGCTGGAGGGGGCGTGGCTTCCGGCTCCGGCTGAAAATCGGGAGATTTTCGGGAGAATATTTGTCCCGGGAGTTTTTTGGGAGAGGCGCTGAATTTCGGGAGTCTCCCGGAAAATTCGGGAGGGTTGGCAAGTATGCCCATCACCCTTGATCACCCCCCTGGGAGGTGAGGGGAGCAGTGAGCAGCAGCGGTGGCCACGCCCGGGAATCATTTTTGGTGATTCAACCCCCAATTCCAACCCTTGATGCTGAGTGCCAAGCAGGGAGGTAATGGGCCCCATTTTTATAGTCTTTGGTATGAACTCACAACCTACCGATCTCAGGGCGGACACTCCATACCTGCCAACTACTCCGGTTTTCCCGTAATTCGTACGGTTTTCATCAACCTATTCCGGGTTACGGTTGCAGTGAAAAAAAATACGGTTTTTCATTAATTAAAAAAAAAAAAGGGTGAAAACTACGCGAATTGCACCCTGTGCAGACAAGATTTTTCGATCGGACACGGAGGAATTAGCGATGTAAAAGACCACTTTGGGACAAAAAAACACAAGTCTAATGCCGTTGCTAGCGATACAAGTGGAAAACTTTCAACGTTTTTCGTCGCCCAAACAGATTCTTTGGATGTGATAAATGCCGAAGTTTTATTTACGGAGGCAATAATTGAGCATGGATTTCCAATCGCACTGGCTGATCACATGGGACAGTTAAATGTTTGTAATACAACCTTTAAAAATCATTACGCGGTGATCGCGGTCCCAAAAATAAACTTTTCTTGCATGATAATGTCCAGAAAAATGTGCTTTATATTACTATAGAGTCCTTTTAACGAATGAGTTTGATGGTTTATCACAAACCTTAAATGAAAGAAGTCCTTTGTTCTCCTGCACGTGCATGCGCTTTGGCCTTGCTTCGTGTTTGGTGCGCAATCCTGTCGGCTGTATTTCACAGCACGACATACTGTTAAAAGTGTTTATACTATTTATGCTTTCAAGTCCAAGTTGAAGAAATCTTGTTAAATGTTGACAGCATAACTACCAAAATACAGAAGTATGTCCTTAATATTTTTGCAGTGCTATTTCTGTTGAAAAGTTAAAATGATTACATTAGAGATGTGATGTGCCACTTTTCAAGTGTCTGATGGCTTAAATTAATTTTCATTAATTTTTCATATTTTGAATTCTTTTGAAAGGCTTACAAAAAAACTACATTTGAATTGTAATTCCATGCTATTGACAGGACTATTAATTTTAATGAAGTTAGCTTACCATGTTTACAGTATGATAATTGTGATAGAAATGTGAATTTTAGGCACAGAATATTTTTTACAATTGAACAAGGCAGTAGATTATACAAGCTTGGACAGAAAGTTAATAATGACACCAATTTTTTTTTTAATGGAATTGTTTAGTACTGTTTTACCATTTGTTTACTGTAAAAAGTGTTTATACTGTTTATACTTTCAATTAACAAATTGAAGTCTTGTGAAAGGTTGACAGGATAACTGGCATTAACTGTCAAAATAATTTCAAACTATTGAAGTTAGCTTACAGAATAAACATGTCAATCAACCCATATGATTTTTGCTGTAATATTTTTGTTTTGAAAAGTCACTGTGACTGATAGAAAAGTGATGGTTTTAGCAACATTTTAACCTGTCTGAATGCTAATAATCATTTTGCGTCGGGGGGCGAAGCCCTGAACCCTCCACCAGGACTTTGTCCTGGACCTACCGGGGCCTGCGGCCCTTAAACCCTGGCTACTAGGTTTTTCTGATTTCAAAAGTTGGCAGGTATGACACTCTATTGCAACTTTCTATGGCCCCATAGTTATTTTGCATTATCATCTAACTTTTTTTTTAAACAGAGACTAAGTACCCGATGCATGCGATTCTTTGTGAGGGACTTCTGAATTTAAGTGTGTTTGTGTTGCTTGTGTCCCGCAGACGTCCAGCAGCTGATTGGTGGTCAAGAAGAGCGTCCCCCTCAGTCGCAGGGAAAGGGCTCCACTTTGAAACGGGTGGATCCACAACCCCCCCACCTCAAAGAAGAAGAGGAGGAACGCTGGATCACTCGGGATGAAGAGTGTCTGCGAGGGCCGGAGGACGCTGACTTGACAGTTGTCTCTGTGAAGACGGAAGATGATGAAGACAAACTCCAAGCACACAACTTCTTAGCTCCACTATCAGATAGTGAGGCTGAAGATGGGGTTGAAGACGCTTTAAGCAGCGATACAGACTGTGAAGGCGATGTGAGGACTCACACTGATAACAAACACCCTGAATGCTCTAATAAGGACACAGGTAGAAAACGTTTCGCCTGCTCAGTTTGCGGTGAAAGTTATTCTTACAAGTGCAATTTGACTCTGCACATGCGAACGCACACAGGAGAGAAACCTTTTCGCTGCTCGATTTGCGGTGAAGGGTTCATCCAGAAGGTGGCTTTGATTGCGCACACGACGACGCACACGGGAGAAAAACCTTTCACTTGCTCAATTTGCGGTAAAAGCTTTTCCTATAAGAGCAACTTGAACGCGCACGCGCGGACGCACAGTGAAAAACCATTCGGCTGTTCAGTTTGTGACAAAAGATTCGCTCAAAAAGTGAACATGGAATCGCACATGAGAACGCACACAGGAGAAAAACCTTTTAGCTGCTCCATTTGCGGTAAAAAATTCTCTCACAAGGCAAATATGGTAACACACGTGCGGATACACACGGGCGAAAAACCTTTCGCTTGTTCAGTGTGTGGGGAAGGTTTTGCTCAAAAGGTGGCTTTAGTCGCACACACAAACACACACACGGGAGAAACACCCTTTGCTTGCTCCGTTTGCGGTAAAACGTTCTTCCAAAAGGCGAACATGGTATCCCACATGAAAACGCACACAGGCGAAAAACCTTTCACGTGCTCGGTGTGCGGCGACAGTTTTGCGCAGAAGATCACTCTGATTGCGCACACCAGGACGCACACGGGAGAAAAACCTTTCAGTTGTTCCTTTTGCGCCAAGGAATTCTCCCAAAAGTCAAACATGGTGTCGCACATTAGAATACACACGGGGGAGAAACCTTTCACTTGCTCGGTCTGTGGCGACAGCTTCGCTCAGAAGGTGTCTTTGGTCGTGCACGGGCGAACCCACACGGGGGAAAAACCCTTCAGTTGTTCGGTTTGCGGTAAAAGGTTTTTCCAGAAGGCAAACATGGCGACACACATGAGAACACACACAGGGGAAACCACTTTCAGTTGCTCGGTGTGTGGGAAAAGCTACTCTCATAAGTCCACGTTGATGGCGCATATGCAGACACACAGCGGGGAATAAAAACCTATTCCCAGCGTTTATTACTAACAGTATGCTCTCCAGTGTAATGATGAACGCACTGATTCATATACTGGGGAAACAAAACAACCACTAAGCCGACGTATGGCACAGCATAGACGGGCAAACTCTTCCGGCCAGGGAGAAACAGCACTCCTTTGACAACAAAAATGTACAGATTCTGAACAGGGAGGACGGGTGGTACAAAAGAGGAGTGAGGGAAGGTTGAAAAAACATCCCTGAACAAAAGAGGAGGTCTGCGACACCACCAGTCTCCCACATACAACACTGTCCTTTCAACCATTCCTAAAAGACTCCTAATTTAGCCTCTAACAAATAACAGGAGTTAGAAACGTTGATTGACAGTGAGATTGCTTGCTTGCATCAAAACAGTTGTTTTTTTTTAACTACCAGGGGGAAAAACCATCCTTGCCCATGCAGGCACACCCTCCTGGTTTTTGGAGCACCAGCCGCAAGACCAAATCTGACCAATCTTAGTCTATGAGCATGAGCTGTTGAAATCTACTTGGATAAGAGGTCACGGTTCGGTTCATTTTCAGTACAGTAAGAAAACAACAAAATATACATTTTTGGGTTATTTATTTACCTAATTTGCAAAATCTTCCACCAAAAATATTTTTCTTAGTGTAATATTTGATGTGAAGTAATGGGAACCTTGGATAGGTCCATAATTCATAATAACATTGATTTTGATTCAATATTATGTTTTGAGCAATGACAGTTTGAAAGAAAAAAAACAGCTTTGTTTTATTAGTCAACATTGCAACTTTTTCTAAATTACATTTCACCTTTAAGCTTTTTTATTTTTATTTTTTTATTTTTTTAAAGTACCAATGATTGTCACACACACACTAGGTGTGGTGAAATTTGTCCTCTGCATTTGACCCATCCCCTTTGATCACCCCCTGGGAGGTGAGGGGAGCAGTGGGCAGCAGCAGTGCCGCGCCCGGGAATCATTTTTGGTGATTTAACCCCCAATTCCAACCCTTGATGCTGAGTGCCAAGCAGGGAGGTAATGGGTCCCATTTTTATAGTCTTTGGTATGACTCGGCCGGGGTTTGAACTCACAACCTACCGATCTCAGGGCGGACACTCTAACCACTAGGCCACTAACTTTTGTTATCCATCCATCCATCCATCTTCTTCCGCTTATCCGAGGTCGGGTCGCGGGGGCAGCAGCCTAAGCAGGGAAGCCCAGACTTCCCTCTCCCCAGCCACTTCGTCCAGCTCTTCCTGTGGGACCCCGAGGCGTTCCCAGGCCAGCCGGGAGACATAGTCTTCCCAACGTGTCCTGGGTCTTCCCCGTGGCCTCCTACCGGTCGGACGTGCCCTAAACACCTCCCTAGGGAGGCGTTCGGGTGGCATCCTGACCAGATGCCCGAACCACCTCATCTGGCTCCTCTCGATGTGGAGGAGTAGCGGCTTTACTTTGAGCTCCCCCCGGATGGCAGAGCTTCTCACCCTATCTCTAAGGGAGAGCCCCGCCACCCGGCGGAGGAAACTCATTTGGGCCGCTTGTACCCGTGATCTTGTCCTTTCGGTCATAACCCAAAGCTCATGACCATAGGTGAGGATGGGAACGTAGATCGACCGGTAAATTGAGAGCTTTGCCTTCCGGCTCAGCTCCTTCTTCACCACAACGGATCGATACAGCGTCCGCATTACTGAAGACGCCGCACCGATCCGCCTGTCGATCTCACCATCCACTCTTCCCTCACTCGTGAACAAGACTCCGAGGTACTTGAACTCCACCCTTTTCCGGGCGAAAACCATGTTTTTGTTTATTTTAATAGTATTTTTAGAATGTGCCGTGGGCCGGCCGCAAATGGCCTCCGGGTCACACTTTTGACACCCCTGCTATAGATAATAAAAAATTAAATGTGATAAATCTATGGATAAAAAGCAGA
Source organism: Nerophis lumbriciformis (assembly GCF_033978685.3). NCBI lineage: Eukaryota > Metazoa > Chordata > Actinopteri > Syngnathiformes > Syngnathidae > Nerophis > Nerophis lumbriciformis. The sequence goes on from NC_084550.2 coordinate 7,333,000, forward strand.
GCCTGGCGACGCATGCGCGTTTATCATAACTCTCTCTCTCTCTCTGTCTCTGCCCCTCCCTCACCAATGCTGCTGAGCGCACAATTTGTTTTGTTTTTAACCCCTTCTTAACCTTGAACGTACATTGAAAATACCACGCAACCCTAACTCAAAATGCCGGACGCCAAGTGCGTGCTCTTTCAGTCAATTAGTGCGCATATATACAGCCCGGTCCCCGGACAAAAATGTTTTAATTGTAATTTTGAAGAATTTATCTGAATGTGCATGAACTATTTCTGTTCAAAATTGTTAGAAATGTCATGTTAAATGTTTAAATATTAACTGTCAGTTTACTGTACTGTGCCAACTGTACTACTATATGAGTACGTATGTTCTCTTGTTTCATTGAAAATAAAACAGCATTTGGCTGTCATCTGTTTTAATTATGAGACACAATTGTGTCAAAGTCATGATTTTTTTTTTCATGCTTGAAATAAGAAATTATTACTTTAACAAATTAGTTTTATACTTGTGAGTGTTGATGACACAGCTTTGCAACAGTTGATATTCTAGTTTCAAGCATGTTTTACTCAATATAGGTCATCAAATCTCAGCAACAAGCTGTAATATCTTACTGAGATCATTTAGGACCAAAACCCTTAAAACAAGTAAAACACTCTAACATAAAATCTGCTTAGTGAGAAGAATTATCTTATCAGACAGAAAATAAGCAAATATCACCCTTATTTGAGATATTTAATCTTACTTAGATTTCAGTTTTTATCAACTGATTGCAATAATGTAAATTTGTTTTAACTATTAAATGAACCAAAAATATGACTTATTTTATCTTTGTGGAAAATATTGGACACAGTGTGTTGTCGAGCTTATGAGATCAATCAATCAATCAATCTTTATTTATATAGCCCTAAATCACAAGTGTCTCAAAGGGCTGCACAAGCCACGACATCCTCGGTACAAAGCCCACATAAGGGCAAGGAAAAACTCACCCCAGTGGGACGTCGATGTGAATGACTATGAGAAACCTTGGAGAGGACCGCATATGTGGGTAACCCCCCCCCCCCCCCCTCTAGGGGAGACCGAAAGCAATGGATGTCGAGTGGGTCTGACATAATATTGTGAGAGTCCAGTCCATAGTGGATCCAACATAATAGTAAGAGTCCAGTCCATAGTGGGGCCAGCAGGACACCATCCCGAGCGGAGACGGGTCAGCAGCGCAGAGATGTTCCCAGCCGATGCACCGGCGAGCGGTCCACCCCGGGTCCCGACTCTGGACAGCCAGCACTTCATCCATGGCCACCGGACCTGTGCCCCCCCCCCCCCTCAAGGAAAAGGGGAGCAGAGGAGAAAAGAAAAGAAACGGCAGATCAACTGGTCCAACAGGGGGGCTATTTAAAGGCTAGAGTATACAAATGAGTTTTAAGATGGGACTTAAATGCTTCTACTGAGGTAGCATCTCTAGATGCGATGCAAGTGTAAGCCACTATGACACTATTGTTCTTTTTTTTTTTTTTTTTATAAATGTCTAATGATAATGTCAATGAGGGATTTTTAATCACTGCTTTGTTGAAATTGTAACTAATATTGATACTGTTGTTGATAATATTCATTTTTGTTTGCCTACTTTTGGTTTGTTCTGTGTCGTGTTTGTGTCTCCTCTCAATTGCTCTGTTTATTGCAGTTCTGAGCGTTGCTGGGTCGGGTTTGGTTTTGGAATTGGATTGCATTGTTATGGTATTGCTGTGTATTGTTTTGTTGGATTGATTAATTAAAAACACTTTTTTTTTAAATAAAAATAAATACATTTAAAAAAAAAAGTCGATTTTTAAAAAATGAGAATCGATTCTGAATCGCACAACGCGAGAATCACAATTCAAATTCGAATCTATTTTTTCCCACACCCCTAGTAACTAGTATATCATGCAAAAGCGCAGATTCCAACCATTGAAATACTTTGTATAGTTCAGGGGTCGGCAGCCTTTACCAGTCAAAGAGCCATTTTGACCAGTTTCACTAATTATAGAAAACAAAACAAAAAATTTGAAATTCACTGCATACAATTTTTTTTTTGTTGCTTTGTGCTATTTATAAACCAGGGGTCTCAGACACGCTGCCCACACCTTTACGTGGAATTTGAAAGCTGGTGCGGCACGCGGGTTCTAAATGAATGGCGCTTGTCTGCGTCATGCGTGCCGTGATGGTACAGCATATAGCACCCACTACAACCAGCGTGCCTGATCAGCCACACGTTGTATGGGGCTTCCGCTTGCTCACGTAGGTGACAGCAAGGCATACTTGGTCAACAACCACACAGGTCACACTGACGGTGGCGGTATAAAAAAAAAAACTTTAACACTCTTACTAATAATGCGCCACACTGTGAACCCACACCAAACAAGAATGACAAACAAATTTCGGGAGAACATCTGCACCGTAACACAACATAAACACAACAGGACAAATACCCAGAATCCCATGCAGCCCTAACTCTTCCGGGATACATTATACACCCCACCAAACCCCGCCCACCTTAACCGACGCACAGAGAGGGGGGGAGGAGGTTGATGTGTGAGGGAGCAGGGTTGGGGTGGAGGTGGGGTTTGGTGGTAGCAGGGGTGTATAATGTAGCCCGGAAGAGTCAGGGCTGCATGGGATTCTGGGTGTTTGTTCTGTTGTGTTTATGTTGTGTTAAGGTGCAGATGTTCTCCCGAAATGTGTTTGTCATTCTTGTTTGGTTTTGGTTCAAAGTGTGGCGCATTATTAGTAAGAGTGTTAAAGTTGTTTTATATGACCACCGTCAGTGTAACCTGTGTGGCTGTTGACCAAGTATGCATTGCTGTCACGTGCGTGCGCAAGCAGAAGATGTATAATGTGTAACAAGTTTTGGGCTGGCACGCTGTTAATACAGATTGTAGAGGGCGCCAAATGTTGTACCATCATGGCACGCCCTTATTATAAATGTAAGGGTGAAAATCGGTGAATATTAATCCCGGGAGTTTTCTGCGAGGGGCACTGAAATCCGGAAGTCTCACGGGAAAATTGGGGGGTTCAGCAAGTAAGCTGCTGAGCCGCATCAGAGTGATCAAAGAGCCGCATGCGGCTCCGGAGCCGCGGGTTGCCGACCCCCGGTATAGTTCAAGATTTATAGTAATTTTCCCAGGTCTGATCTATGTCATTACCCCTCATATTGCCCACCTCCTCCTGACTTTTTATTCGAAATTCCTCCCACCTAGCTCTTAAAAACGATACCTCTCTGGCCTATTTTTAATCAACTCCTTCCCAGACCTGCTTAGAATAGGAGCGGGATCATTGTTCATCTGTCCATTAGTTCCCATTCTCCCACTCGGGCAAGTTCCGCAGACGCAATAGTTCCGTCTATACATGGTTTCTCTCCCCAACTTATTCCAAACCATGTCGGCCTCCCATCATTTAGGACCACTAATCCCTGTTTATCAATCAAATCTTCCAAAACAGCTCCATTTTTGTTTAGTGCATTACTTCCCCAAACAATAAAATCTCCAAACCAAATGACAGGTTTCTCTCCTGCGCCGACTAAACCTTCAAGCTGACTGCTCTCCAGCTGACCTCCAGGATTGTAGACATTAATAATACTGACTCTCCTTTGTGTGCTCCATATTTTTAAAACCACACACTCAATATCTGCGTTTATCTGAATTTCACTAAATTGTATGGCCGGTCTGTTCTTGGGAATGCTTTTTGGCTGAGAGAGCCATGAAAGCCAAATATTGTAAAATGTATTTCCATGAGACCATATAATATATTTTTTTAACACCGAATACAACTAAATGCATGCATTTTTAAGTAAGACCAACATAAAAATAAAAATAATAATAATAAAAAATAAAATAAAATAAAATAAATAAATAAAAAGTTAAATGTGATGAAAATTAGCCAAATGTGAGGAAAAGTGAGTTAAATGTACAAAAAGCGAGTTAAATCTAAAAAGTATGTCTGCTAGAAAAGTGTGACTGAACCTTTACAGTGGGCACCCCATAATAAATCAATATATTTGTTATTTGTACATAGTTTTGTGTTTTTAAACTGCAAGTACATTCACTATATGTATTAATCAAAAGTAAAATCATGAATTAATTAATAATATTTGAATAAGCACCTCTCTTCTGGAAAAGGTGTGATCCTGAGTTTAAAAACGTTAAGAACTCCTGATCCGTGTCTCCAACATGACATCATTGTCTAATTTGCATAATTGGAAAAAAAAAGTAAGACCAACATTTTTAGAGTATACTAAGTCTCTTATTCTTTTTAATTACCTTGTTATTCTGACGCTAACCAATAATAAATGAAATACTTATTACCATTAATGCGACTTCTTGGAACAGGTGCGGTAGAAAACGGATGGATGCATGAGATTGTTTTATATTTTGAACGTTATTTTTAGGAGGGGGGCGTGGTCTGCAGGTCTGCCGCAGAGCGGGGTGTGTAAGGACCGGCCTCGAAGCACAGCTGGCAGGTGATTGGATTACCCAGCTGGGGCCGATCATCCAATCACCTGCCATGCTTATTAGCAGCAGCCGGACCGAGACACAGGAGTTGGTGTTGGAGTTTGAGCCAGACAACCGACACATGCGCCCGAGACCACGCCGCAAGAGGGAGAGCAGCCGAAAGACTGAAAAGTTGCTGAAAAGATTGAGCAAGGAAACCTGCGAAACAGGCTTGTAGGGATGAAATAGCCTCCGTGTTTTTTCTTGTCCTAACATATAAGCCGCTCTACCTCGGTATTGAGCACTGTATAGTATAGAATAACTTTGCCCTAATATAGGACTTGTAGTAGAAAGAACTAGGCACTACCTATAAGTCTTGTGATGTTTGAGAAGATATATTGTACAGTCTTTAAGATTTTCAAAATAAAAATGTTTTATACTATTTCTCATAAATCAGTAACATATTTTTCACCCCAAATAAAACTTGAAGTATATTTCACTAGACACCATTTATATCGTTTTGACCCAATCTACATTCATAAAGCTTTTGAAAATTTTAAAAACGAACTTTTTTTTTTTAAATCAGTAAAATAAGTTTTCCCTAAAATAACACATAGTACGTTCAACAAGACGCCATATATAAGTCATGGAATTTTTGAGAAGATATAGTGTATGATTTTGTTTGTTCAAGCTGCTCCCACAGTGGAGTGTTTTAAGTCTCGTCTTAAGACCCACTTTTATTCTTTGGCTTTTAACACTACGTGAGTTGTGTGGTCCTCTGTCCTCTGTTGTCCTCTGTGTTTTGTTTTTTTTTATAAATTTTGATTTCTATTTACTGTTTTGTTTTTGTTTTTTCATTTTATTTTTATTGACATCCAGCATCAGACATTCCTATCCATTACATCATATTCACATCAAACCCCCCCCCCCCCAAAAAAGAAAGAAACAACAACAAAACGAAGTAATATCTACAAATACATCAATTAAATAAACAAAGAGAGAGGGGGGAAAAAAGAAGAAATAAAAAAATAAAAAATAAAAAATAAAAATAAGAGAAATAAATAATAATACATAAAATATAAACAGATACCCATATATATATATACATACATATATACCCACACATACATACATATATATATATAAATACATACATATACATACCTACATATACACTTGTAGGGAGTAATCCCCTTTTTTTTCCTTTTTTTTTTCTTTTTTCTTTCCCTTTCTTTTTGGTAATACAATACCTAATTCGAAAAATTAAAGTCAGGTTTATGGAGCGTGACATAGTTGACCCAATTTTCCCAGTATGAAGTAAATTTCTCCAATTTATAATTAATAAAGGCAGTTATCTTCTCCATTTTATATATGTCCATTGTTGTTTCCATCCATTGCTTCAAAAAAATCTATTTACTGTTTTAATTGTTTCTTTGTTTTCTTTACCTTCAAAATCGTTTTTAATCATATTTATTTTTATATTGGTTTTATATCTATTTATTTATTTGTTTTTATTCAGTCATTGGCTAAGGATAATATTTGAACATTGTTTTTAATATTGTTGTGCAGCACTTTGGAAACATTTTTGTTGTTTAAATGTGCTATATAAATCAAGTGGATTGGATTGGATTGGATTTTAAAGCTAATGAAAATGTTATATTTTAAATATTTCCCAAAAAATCAGTAGAATAAGTGTCCCCCAAAATAAGACTTGTAGTATGTTCAACTAGACAACATGTATAAATCATGGGATTTTTGAGAATATATATTGTTTATTCACAAATCCTTTAAAAATTGAGTTTTTAAAATATATGTCTAAAATCCACAAAATATTATTAATTTTAAATTGGACTTGTAGTACAAACAACTGGTGACCGTCTATGTGTGGTGTAGTTTGCAAGACACTGATGTACAATTATGAAGTTATTGAATTGAATCGCCATACAAATGTATTAATACAAATTTAAATACTATTATCTCGACCTAACACGGCCATGTACTGTTAACCAATACGTCTGAAACGATTACAGAGACTCGACAATACATAATCATTTAGATTTTTGTTTTTAGGGCCCGCATGGCCCATTGTATAAGGACTCCCAAAGGGAGTCCTTATGCAATGGGACATATAGGACCTATTGAATTTGTAAGGTTTTATTATTATTATACCGGCCGCCTCTTTGAGCACTAATTTGACCCACTTAACATGTTTCAAAACTCACCATATTTGACCCACACATCAGGACCTGCGAAAATTGTCTTTTAATGAAAAAACCGAACCCCAAAACTCAAAATTGCGCTCTAGCGCCCCCTAGGAAGAAAAAAAACTAGACTGCCTGTAACTCCCACTAGGAAGGTCGGAAAGACATGAAACAAAATTCTCTATGTAGGTCTGACTTAGACCTAGATTTCATAACTGTACATCCTTGGGCAGAAATCAACAGGAAGTTGGCAATTCCCCCTTCAAGACAAAAAAGTACTAAAAACCGTCACTTTCGCCTCTTTGAGCTGTAATTTGACCCCCTTCACATGCTTCAAAACTCACCGAACTAAACACACACATCAGGACTGGCAAAAATTGCGATCTAATAAAAAAACCTAACCCCAAATCTCAAAATTGTGCTCTAGCGCAATTTTTGAATAAAACGCTGGAAAAAAATGACAAAACTGCCTGTAACTCCCACTGGGAAGGTCGGAGAGACATGAAACAAAAACCTCTATGTAGGTCTCACTTAGACCTACATTTCATAGATTGACAACCCCCCGCAAAAATCAACAGGAAGTTTGCTATTCCCCCTTCAAAACAAATTTTTTGTAAAAACCGGTCACCTTCCTTCAAAAACGAACTCCTCTGAGCGCGTTTGTCGTTTCGGCTTCAAACTAACACAGGAGAGAGATTGAACCCTTGTGTATAAAAGTACAGAACAGCGTTTTTCTAACTGCTCCGGTTTTGATTTTATGACCCTTCAAAGAACCGCTGCGCTGCTGTTTTTTTAAGATGGCTGCTTAAAAGCAGGAAGCACCAGCGTGCCCACACAATGCAGACAAGGTAGGTACACTAGACAAAAGTATTGGGACACTTATGACTACCACCGGACAAAAGTATTGGGACACCTACACTGGACAAATGTATTGGGACACTTAGGACTACAACTTGACAAAAGTATTGGGACACGTACTACTAAAACTGGACAAAAGTATTGGGACACTTAGGACTAGCACCTGCCAAATACGCGGGCCCGACCAACGCTGCTTGCAGCTTTAAATTTTATTATGGATTTTGTTGTCTTTGTAGACGGTCCCTAAGTAGTAGTCTGAGCCTCAGCTGTTGAAAAAGCACTTCGTCAGTCGTCACTCCTGCCGCGCGGTGGCAGCATTGTGACGTCATGGACGCTGCAGCCGCCGCCAAACTTCCACCGAAGAAGAAAAGGCGGAAGTTAGCAAGAAGACCCGAGAGGACAAAGCGCCCGGTTGACGGAATTGAGTTTCACCGCGAAAAGACAGGCTTAAAATGTCGTTTTACAAAGAGTTTGTCAGGGACAGGTTGATGCTGGCAGCGGATGAAATATTCCAAATGTTTGAAAGAACGATAGCGTCCTTCGAGGAGGAACTTTCTCTCACAAAAGGGGAGAACGAGCGACAACGACAACAACTGGAAGGCTTTTGCAAGACGGAAATGACATCACATGTCGAGGGTATGTATTCGTCTTTGCTGTCATTTTAATAGAATTGATGTCGTGTTTGAAATATATGTTTAACTGTCAAAATGAATATCACGGTGTCGATTGCATGGATTCTACTGACGTCACGTCCGGCTCAGGCCCCGCCCATTAAATATGCGTGGTGGTCAAGCCAGCACTGTTTTCAATGGGTACTTGGCGCCATTTAGCCTTTCTCATTACAGTAACAGGTTGTTTGAGTAGAGGTACAGCTTGTGGGTGTCGAGGGTGGTGCCCTCGACTCCCCCCTCATAAGTACTGGTGTTAAAGGCCTACTGAAATGCGATTTTCTTATTTAAACGGGGATAGCAGGTCCATTCTATGTGTCATACTTGATAAATGATAAATGGGTTGTACTTGTATAGCGCTTTTCTACCTTTTTTTAAGGAACTCAAAGCGCTTTGATACCATTTCCACATTCACCCATTCACACACACATTCACACACTGATGGAGGGAGCTGCCATGCAAGGCGCTAACCAGCACCCATCAGGAGCAAGGGTGAAGTGTCTTGCTCAGGACACAACGGACATGACGAGGTTGGTACTAGGTGGGGATTGAACCAGGGACCCTCGGGTCGCGCACGGCCATTCTTCCACTGCGCCACGCCGTCCCTATGATCATATGATCACCTATGATCATCCCGTGATCATTTCGCGATATTGCCATATTTTTGCTGAAAGGATTTAGTAGAGAACATCGACGATAAACATACTTGCCAACCTTGAGACCTCCGATTTCGGGAGGTGGGGGGTGGGGGCGTGGTCGGGGGTGGGGCGGGGTGCGTGGTTGGGGGCGTGGTTAAGATATATGTATATATATATATATATAAAGAATACTTGACTTTCAGTGAATTCTAGCTATATATATATACATATATATATATATATATATATATATATATATATATATATATATATATATATATATATATATATATATATATATATGTATGTGTGGTAAAAAAAATCACAAGACTATTTCATCTCTACAGGCCTGTTTCATGAGGGGGGGTTCCCTCAATCATCAGGAGATTTTAACGGGAGCATTCACATACCATGGTTTATATAGGGCACAGAGTGGGTGGGTACAGGCTGGCGTAGGGGCGTGGTGATTGGCTCATGTGTTACCTAGGAGGTGTTTCCGTCTGTGGCGTCATGCTGTTACAATTTCGCTGCGCTTGTTGAGGGATGACAGGTCTGGACGGTAAATAATAAACAGTTTCTCTTTCAAGCATAGGTTGCATCTTTTATTACCACTATTGTAAGGTGTGCTGGATGCAAGAATTTGCCATGTTATTGAATATTCAACATTATTGTCTTTGAGGTCCCAAATGTGTTTGCTGAGTTCTGTGGTATTCCGCAGGTTTTGGTTCCTGAAAGAAGCCTTGTGATTGTTCCATCTGGTTTTGAACTCTCCCTCGGTTAATTCTACATATGTGTCGGATGTGTTAATGTCCTTGCGTGTTACCTTAGATTGGTAGACAACTGATGTTTGTAAGCACCCCCCGTTGAGAGGGCAATCAGGTTTCTTTCGACAGTTGCAGCCTTTGTTGGTTTTGGAGTCGCTCTGTCCGGGGGCCGACGGCTCATTTGCAATTGTTTTGTTGTGGTTTGAGATAATTTGTCGTATATTGTTCATACAGCTCAATTTAATGTTGTTCTTGTTGAATACTTTTCTTAGGGTGTTGTCTTTGGGAAAGTGTTTGTCAATCAGATTGAGGAATTTGTGTCCAATGTTAGTTGAGACGTTTTTGCTGTATGGGGGGTTGTACCAGATGATGTCGTTTCGTTTTCTGTTCTTTTTTGGCTGGTTTCCTGGCGTGGGTTCATAGGTGAGGGTGAAATTGTATCCGCTTTCATCAAGGGCTTTTTGGTACGGGGGGGGTTGCTTGGTCAAATTCAGCTTTTATATATATATATATATATATATATATATATATATATATATATATATATATATATATATATATATATATATATATATATATATATATAAAATAAATACTTGAATTTCAGTGTTCATTTACAAACTACAACTCACAAACACTTTAGAGTTAAGCTCCACCATCAGAATGTGTACTTAAACTTATAAAGATCACATGGATATTATTCAGTGAGTTGATTCACCAAAACTAACCTGTTATACAGGAGGAAAAAGCACACAGGACGTTTCAATTGTTCACAGACTGGTCGCTATCATCAGAATGACAAGACACTTCCGGTCTGCAGGTGATAGCATTCAATTGGGAAGAAACGCCCTACTGCCCCCTACTGACCAATGTGAATACTGATAAATGTGTAATGACAGCTCCAAAAACGAATTCAAACCACAAAATAAAATAAATAAATCAACACAAAAATGTGACACATTATGGGTGGGTCACATATGCATGTACAGTAGATGGCAGTATTGTCCTGTTTAAAAGTGTCACAACATTGCTGTTTACGGCAGACGAACTGCTTTACGGTAGACGCTGTTGTTGTGTGTTGTCAACACGTCACTCAGGTCCGCATGGAGCTGGAGGGGGCGTGGCCTCCAGCTGCGCCTGAATTTTGGGAGGTTTTCGGGAGAGGCGCTGAATTTCGGGAGTCTCCCGGAAAATCCGGGAGGGTTGGCAAGTATGACGATAAAGTTCGCAACTTTTGGTCGCTGATAAAAAAAAGCCTTGCCTGTACCGGAAGTAGCAGACGAGTAGCGTGACGTCACAGGTTGTGGAGCTCCTCACATCCGCACATTGTTTACAATCATGGCCACCAGCAGCGAGAGCGATTCGGACCGAGAAAGCGACGATTATCCCCATTAATTTGAGCGAGGATGAAAGATTCGTGGATGAGGAAAGTGAGAGTGAAGGACTAGAGGGCAGTGGGAGCGATTCAGATAGGGAAGATGCTGTGAGAGGCGGGTGGGACCTGATATTCAGCTGGGAATGACTAAAACAGTAAATAAACACAAGACATATATATACTCTATTAGCCACAACACAACTAGGCTTATATTTAATATGCCACAAATTAATCCCGCATAACAAACACCTCCCCCCTCCCGTCCAATACAACTCAAACACCTGCACAACACACTCCATCCCACAGCCCAAAGTACCGTTCACCTCCCCAAAGTTCATACAGCACATATATTTCCCCAAAGTCCCCACGTGACATGCACATAGCGGCACGCACGTACGGGCAAGCGATCAAATGTTTGGAAGCCGCAGCTGCATGCGTACTCACGGTACCGCGTCTGCGCATCCAACTCAAAGTCCTCCTGGTAAGAGTCTCTGTTGTCCCAGTTCTCCACAGGCCAATGGTAAATATTGACTGTCATCTTTCGGGAATGTAAACAATGAAACACCGGCCGTGTTTGTGTTGCTGCAGCCGCCCGCAATACACCGCTTCCCACCTACAGCTTTCTTCTTTGCCGTCTCCATTGTTCATTGAACAAATTGCAAAAGATTCACCAACACAGATGTCCAGAATACCGTGGAATTTTGCGATGAAAACAGACGACTTAATAGCTGGCCACCATGCTGTCCCAAAATGTCCTCTACAATCCGTGACGTCACGCGCTGACGTCATCATACCGAGACGTTTTCAGCAGGATATTTCGCGCAAAATTTAAAATTGCACTTTAGTAAACTAACCCGGCCGTATTGGCATGTGTTGCATTGTTAAGATTTCATCATTAATATATAAACTATCACACTGCGTGGTCGGTAGTAGTGGCTTTCAGTAGGCCTTTAAATGTCTAGTTTTGTCCTGTTCTGTTGTCACGACACCACAAATGTCAGTAGTCGATAGCAATACCTGTGAATTTCCTCAATACTTCTCTTGTTGCCTTATTTGTATTTGACTTTATTAAATGTATTTATATTATCATTTGGTGCAGCCGGGCCGGAGAACGAGGGGATAGAAAGAGAAAAAAGGAAGAGAGAGGGGGAAATTGTGGGGACAAGAGGGGGTGAAGACAGAGAGACAAAAACAATAACAGCAAACACAACAACAACAATAGAGCAGCATCAGCAAATAGGATATGTACAAATATGATGGTGAAAGTGATAGCAAAGAAGCAGTTAGTGAAATAAAAAATAATACAGAAATGACAATGTGCATTATTACACTACAAATGGACAGTGTTGGGACTAACGCGTTACAAAGTAACGCGTTACTGTAACGCCGTTACTATCGGCGGTAACTAGTAATCTAACGCGTTATTTTTTATATTCAGTAACTCAGTTACCGTTACTACATGATGCGTTACTGCGTTATTTTGCGTTGTTTTTTATGTAGTATCGGCTAGAAACTGAGAAGATCTGAGTGTTGCAGCGCTGCTGAAGAGGCGACGAAAAAGAGGCGCGCCGCGCGCTGTCTGTGTGTACGTGTGTGTGTGTGTGTGTGTGTGTGAGTGTGTGTGTGGGAGGGGGCGTGTCTGTGTCTACTATCAAGACGTCATGGCGAACCCCGAAGCCGAGTTTCTTAAAATGGAGATATTTTCAGTACGTTTCTTTTATCGACCACAAAGAAAAGAACATTTTAGTTGAATGTAAGTTTCAAATATGCTGAAACAGCGACAAAAACAACATGCTTCGACGAAGCTAGTAAAGAGACACACACTTCACCTCCACCTCCAACAGCGGCTGGATTTTAATGAGGCACTGCACACTGAAGGTACACACACTCTGTCAATTCTCTTATATACTCTTTCATTTTAGACTTTTAGAGTGTTTGATTATCACATCACTCTAAATGTTTAGACTATAAAGTTCACAAACCTAAAGAGGGATACTAGTGGGCCAGGCTAATATTTCCTTTTCTCTAAACTAAGTGGGGAAATGTGTAGAGTGTTCTGGGCTTCAGACATGATTTTATTTCAGAATTCCTTGAGATAAAAAAAACGCCTGGTTAGGCTTTATGTATGTAGTGTGTGCCTTTCTTGTTTTACAGCTATGTTGTTATTATGCTGTTTGTTACTTATGTATGTTAAGTTGCAGCTATTTAAAATAGTTTTGTCAATTTGTTCTGGTCTGAAACAAATTGGCCCTTTAAAACATATCTTTGTCTTTGTGTGTTGTATGTAGACCACATTGCTTAGCAGAGTTCAGTGATGCAAATGCATGTCAAGTTGATCAACACATTGTATTATTCTCCAGTGCAATAACAGTACTAAAATGAAGGCTAAAAGGGCATTAAATGGGGCCTTAAAAAAATAAAAATATATATATAAGTAACTAAATACCGTATTTTCCGCACTATTAGCCGCACCTAAAAACCACAAATTTACTCAAAAGCTGACAGTGCGGCTTATAACCCGGTGCGCTTTATATATGGATTAATATTAAGATTCATTTTCATAAAGTTTCGGTCTCGCAACTACGGTAAACAGCCGCCATCTTTTTTCCCCGTAGAAGAGGAAGTGCTTCTTCTTCTACGCAAGCAACCGCCAAGGTAAGCACCCGCCCCCATAGAAGAGGAAGCGCTTCTTCTTCTACTGTAAGCAACCACCCGCCCGCGTAGAAGAAGAAGAAGAAGCGCGCGGATATTACGTTTCATTTCCTTTGTGTGTTTACATCTGTAAAGACCACAAAATGGCTCCTACTAAGCGACAGGTTTCCGGTTCATGAAAAGACGCAATCTCTCCATCCGCACACGGACTACTATTTCACAGCAACTGCCTAAAGACTTTCAAGAAAAGCTGGCTACTTTCCGTGCATATTGTAAAAACAAGATAGCTGAAAAAAAGATCCGGCCAGAGAACATTATCAACATGGACGAGGTTCCACTGACTTTTGATATTCCTGTGAACCGCACTGTGGATACAACGGGAGCACGTACGGTGAATATTCGCACCACAGGGAATGAGAAGTCATCCTTCACTGTGGTTCTAGCTTGCCATGCTAATGGCCAGAAACTTCCACCCATGGTGATATTCAAAAGGAAGACCTTGCCAAAAGAGACCTTTCCAGCCGGCGTCATCATAAAAGCTAACTCGAAGGGATGGATGGATGAAGAAAAGATGAGCGAGTGGTTAAGGGAAGTTTACGCGAAGAGGCCGGGTGGCTTTTTTCACGCAGCTCCGTCCATGTTGATATACGACTCCATGCGCGCCCACATCACGCTGGTTTTTAATATATTATTAAAGTTTGACTGACCTATCTGACTGTTTTTTTTGACATTCCTTTAGCGCAGTTAGATGCGGCTTATAACACGGGGCGGCTTATAGGTGGACAAAGTTTTGAAATATGCCGTTCATTGAAGGCGCGGCTTATAACCCAGGGCGGCTTATGGTGCGGAAAATACGGTAGTTGCCTTTCACAGTAACGCATTACTTTTTGGTTTAAGTAACTGAGTTAGTAACTGAGTTACTTTTGAAATAAAGTAACTAGTAACTGTAACTAGTTACTGGTTTTCAGTAACTAACCCAACACTGCAAATGGATCAATACAAATACCAATAGAAATAGCGCCATTGATAATGAATAATACCAATAATTTACCTCTATTATTGTCAAGACGTGGACTATGGTGTGTTTGTTTTCCCGAGATGCAAGTAAAGCTGGACTGGTCATGGCGTGAAGGTAAATACATATTTATTTATAACATTCAAAGGAACAAAAAAGCGCGCTCAAGGCGGATGTACAAACTTGACTAGCCAAACAAAAAGACTTGCACGTGGGCAAAAAAACTGTGAACAATTAAACAAAAACACTAACTTTGGCATTAATAGAAAAAAAACTTACTTGGACATGGCATGAAGTGCGCAGAGGTAGACAGAGTGTGACAGGGGTATGGATGCGGGATGTCGCCAGAACGACGAACTGAAAACAATGAACTTAAATACTATAGACATGATTAGTGAAAGCAGGTGCGTGACTCAAAACGTGAAACAGGTGCGTGACGTGACAGGTGAAAACTAATGGTTGCTATGGTGACAAAACAACAAAAGTGCACAAAAGGTCCAAAAACAAAACCGAACATGACTAAAACAAAACATGATCACACAGACATGACAATTATCAACAATACAGTTGTTCAAATGCAACGATACATATATGTAATGATAACTAGAGATACAAAAGAAAGCAGATAAACGGAGGGGAAGAAAGAGAAGCCGGCTATATTAACCTTGTAGATCAGGGGTGCTCACACTTTTTCTGCAGGCGAGCTACTTTTCAATTGGTCAAGTCGTGGGGATCTACCTCATTCATATATATCATTTATATTTTACTTATTTATGAAATATATGTTTTTGTTAACAAGTTAGAGGTGTTTAATGATAATGCAAGCATGTTTAACACATATAGTTAATATTGTTAATAAATTAAAGGTGTTTAATGATAATACAAGTATGTTTAATACATATAGTTAATATTGTTAACAAGTAAAGGGTGTTTAAAGATAATGAAAGCATGTTTAACTCATATAGTTAATATTGTTAAAAAATTAAAGGTGTTTAATGATAATACAAGCATGTTAAATACATATAGTTAATATTGTTAACAAGTTAAAGGTGTTTAAAGATAATACAAGCATGTTTAACACATATAGTTAATATTGTTAACAAGTTAAAGGTGTTTAATGATAATACAAGCATGTTTAACACATAGTTAATATTGTTAAAAAATTAAAGGTGTTTAATGATAATACAAGAATGTTTAATACATATAGTTAATATTGTTAACAAGTTAAAGGTGTTTAAAGATAATACAAGCATGTTTAACACATATAGTTAATATTGTTAATAAGTTAAAGGTGTTTAAAGATAATACAAGCATGTTTAACACATATAGATTCCTTTCTTTCATGAAGACAAGAATATAAGTTGGTGTATTACCTGATTCTGATGACTTGCATTGATAGGAATCAGACAGTGGTGCTGATAAGGTCCGCATTTTCGAATGGAGGAGAAAAAAAGTCCTCCTTTCTGTCCAATACCACATGAAAGTGGTTGGTTTTTGGCATCTTATTTGTCCAGCTTCCGTACTCCTTTGTATACACTTTACAAGAAATACATTGTCGGCAAACTCTGTAGCTTGCTAGCTTGTGCACGCCAGCTTTTTTAGACTCCTATTTTGTTAGCGCAACTGTGCAACTGTGCAGTCGGTCTTTGGAGTTTTGACGACAGGTACGGCGCCAGAGTCTGTTGAAATAAAGTGTTTCTCGCCTTCCAGTCGGTAATTTTAATGAGCTGGCAGCAGCCAGCGTCATCTCAGAAGACCCTCGGGTGCCGTGGATGTCAATCAAGTGACGAAAATGACGTCATTGTGAAGATTTATGATCGCTCATTTTTAGGACTATTTTTTTAATGCCTGGCTGGTGATCAACTGACACACCCTCCGAGATCGACCGGTAGCTCGCGATCGACGTAATGAGCACCCCTGTTGTAGATTGTTATAGTAACAACAGGTTAATAATTTCCGCAATTTTCAATATTTATTTGATACCACAATCCAAAAAAAACCGAACCCATGTTCTTTTAATTCCACTACTTTATTGACAACTCTTTCAAATGTTCAATTATTTAAGATCGCGCTGCTCAAACCCTCTTTTTGCACAGAATTCAAATTGCAGTCGCACCTGCCAAGAGGTAAACAGAACATCTGTGAACTGCGGCCCCCACTACAGCAAATACTGAACAATATACAAACAATACTCTGCTTATGAACATGGTATAACAATATATTACTATTGTACATTCTAAAAAGAACAGCCGGGCAGAGCTTTCAAGTGTTGTTCTGAATATTCTTTCAACATGGTGGTCGGGGGACCTCATCACGTGATTTGTGATGAAATAAGCTAATAAAAAGGCGAAAACATTTCAATCAATCAATCAATGTTTATTTATATAGCCCTAAATCACAAGTGTCTCAAAGGGCTGCACAAGCCACAACGACATCCTCGGTACAGAGCCCACATAAGGGCAAGGAAAAACTCACCCCAGTGGGACGTCGATGTTTTACGACCTTTTCTTTTAGCTGTTTTGTAACCAAAGGCGATGGCTGTTTACGACCCCCCTCCCTTAGAAACAGCTGTTGCCATGTAATCAGGGAAAGTCCAAATAAAAGAGGAGGCGTACAATCTTTCGTCAGAGCGTGGGTACAGTGTCTACGCGTTTCTCCTCAATTGAGCTAAATTGAATTCTGTCTGTTTAATTCCTTGCTTCTTGTCTTGTTTAATAGATGTCATCAGTGTTTGAACCTGACAGTGTTTGTGTCCTGCAGACGTCCAGCCACAAGAAGAACACCCCTGTCAGCTGAAGGAGGGGAGCTCTACTTTGGTGCAGGAGGAGCCACGGCCCGCCCACGTTAAAGAGGAGGCGGCGGACGATGAAGTCTGGACCACTCAGGAGGGAGAGTGTCTTCTGGGACTGGAGGAGACGGACCTCGCCAAGTTGCCACTGACTGTAGTCTCTGTGAAGATAGAAGACGATGAAAAGAAACCACAGGCAGACAACCACTTAGCTCCGCTATCAGATAGTGACAACTCAACTGAGGATGGAGACAGGAAGGACACTCAGGAACCTATGAGCCGCGGTACAGACTGTGAAGGTGATGTGAGCACTCACACTGACAACAAACACTCTGATAACAAGACCGGCAAAGAACGATTCACCTGCACAGTTTGTGAGAAACGATTTTCGTACAATTGTGATTTTACCCGCCACATGCGGACGCACACTGGCGAGAAACCCTTTGTTTGCTCAGTTTGTGGTCGTAGATTTTCTGAGAATTACATTTTGACCGAACACATGAGAACGCACACAGGGGAAAAACCTTTTAATTGTTCATTCTGCGATAAAACATTCTCTCAGAAGTCAAATATGGTATCGCACATGAGAACTCACACGGGGGAAAAACCTTTTAGTTGCTTAATTTGTGGTAAACTATTTTCTCAACGGTGCAATTTGAATTTACACATGCGAACGCACTCCACAGAAAAACCTTTCAGTTGCTCAGTTTGTGGTAAAAGATTCACCCACAAGGTAAATATGCTGTCACACATGAAAACACACACTGGCGAAAAACCCTTTAGTTGCTCAGTGTGTGATAAAAAATTCTCTCATAAGGTAAATATGGTATCACACATGGGAACGCACGCATCAGAAAAACCGTTTAGTTGTTCAATTTGTGATAAAAGATTCATTTACAAGGTAAGTATGGTGTCACACATGCGGATACACACAGGAGAAAAACCTTTTAGCTGTGCAATTTGTGGAGAATGTTATTCTCATCAGTGGGATTTGACTCGACACATGCAGAGACACACCGGAGAAAAATCCTTTAGTTGCGTAGTCTGTGGTAAGAAGTTTGCTCGCAAAGACGTTTTGCTGAAACACAAACGAACACACACAGGAGAAAAACCCTTTGTGTGCTCCATTTGCAGCGAGAGCTTTTCCAACAAGAGCAATTTAGATGTTCACATGCGGACACACACGGGTGAAAAACCCTATAGTTGCTCACTTTGCACCAAAACGTTCAATCAAAAGGCGCACATGTTGTCGCACGCGAGAACACACACGGGAGAAAAACTCTTTAATTGCTCGCTGTGCGCGGACAGCTTTTCGTGTAAGAGAAATTTCACTCGACACATGCGAGGACACACAGGAGAAAATCTTAGTTGCTCAGTCTGTGGTAAAAATTATTCTTATGAGAAAAGTCTGGCGGCACACATGCTGACGCACGACAAAGAGTAAATGTTTTCCTTTCCACTTTGTTCTTAGAGATGGTGAAATGTGTACGAAGTCATCTAGAAAGTGTGAGTTACAAGTTAAGAACAGCAACATTAAATGGGCCCTATACTCTTAATTTCAGTTAAAATGTTATTTGATCCAAGTCCCACATAATAATAAGTGTATTTAAATTCAATTGTCCATAAATGTGAAGGTTGTATTTGTATACAGGGCAGCTTCCTCACTTTTCTTTCTTTTGGACTACAAAAGTGTGCAAGAGTGATCATGAAAAGGATTGGTTGGTAGATTATTTCCATGATCTAAGAAATAAATAGCATATTGTTATATGGTGGAAATTATGTGTTCAATGTGAAAATCATTTAATTGTATGTTTGTGCTGTGCACATTCTGTGTAATAAATGCAGTCTTGATGCTAAACTCTTTGCAGTGATGTCCTTCTTTTCCCTCATCTTGAGCTTCAATAATAGTGCTTTACTATTCCTGGCATGATTCCCAAAGTGCTTTATACACGATATAGGCAAAAGTATTTGGCCACCCTTCCAAATGGTGGCGGATGCAGTGGTGTAAAGCACGTCGCCACTGGACTCGAGAGCAGTGGAGATGCCTTCTCTGGAGTGATCAATCACGCTTCTCCATCTGGCAATCTGATGGACCAGTCTGGGTTTGGAGGTTGCCAGGAGAACGGTACATTTCGGTGAAGGAGGAATTATGGTGTTGGGTTGTTTTTCAGGAGTTGGGCTTGGCCACTTAGTTTCAGTGAAAGGAACTTTGAATGCTCCAGGATACCAAAACATTTTGGACAATTCCAACCTTGTGGGAACAGTTTGGAGTTTGGACCCCTTTCTCTTCCGACATGACTGTGCACCAGTGCACAAAGCAAGGTCCATAAAGACATGAATGACAGAGTCTGGTGTGGATGAACTTGACTGGCCTGCCCAGAGTGCTGACCTGAACCCGATAGAAAATGTTTGGGATGAATTAGAACGGAGACTGAGAGCCAGGCCTTCTCCACCAACATCAGCAGGGCGATTTCTGAACTGAATTGCAAGATGGATCACATCATGGAAAAGCTGGTAAGGGAAAATTTGGATATGAGGGCCAGCATGGATAAATAGAACAGACAAGCCATTTTAATGTCTGCTCGCGGAAAAAACAAAAATCCTAATCTACGATTTGACTCCCTCGAATGGCTTTGACGCTCCAACAACAGGAGCAGGCTGTTCTGAAAACATCCCAGAGGACACCTCAATGATGGACGCTTTTGACCTCCCTCCCTCCTCAACGACACCTGGTGTCTAACTTTTGCTTGCATGCAGAACGGCCCCAGGCCTATGAACATGAACACTCAACACACCCAAGACAATGGGCATATACACACACCCTCCCCCACCCCACGACTTCACCACCGCTTGATTCCCCTTCGGGGTGATGGACGGCTGGTAGCGCTTTATAGCAGCAGTTGATCTCTATTTTGTGATTTGGTTATTGATATTTCGTTTCATGAATGATAACTGAAAAAATAAATAATCTATTTTTTAATACAAAACTATATATGTTTACATTTTACTTTATTTTTTTTTATTTTTTTATTTTTTTTAAGAATTTATTAATCAATCAAACACAACAATACCATAATAATGCAATCCAAATCCCAGCAACATTCAGAACTGCAATAAACAGAGCAATTGAGAGGAGACACAAACACGACACAGAACAAACTAAAAGTAGTGAAACAAAAATGAATATTATCAACAACAGTATCAATATTAGTTACAATTTCAACATAACAGGGATTAAAAATCCCTCATTGACATTATCATTAGACATTTATAAAAATTAAAAAAAAAGAACCATAGTGTCACAGTGGCTTACACTTGCATCGCATCTCATAAGCTTGACAACACACTGTGTCCAATATTTTCACAAAGATAAAATAAGTCATATTTTTGGTTCATTTAATAGTCAAAACAAATTTACATTATTGCAATCGGTTGATAAAACATTGTCCTTTACAATTATAAAAGCTTTTTTTTACAAAAATCTACTACTCTGCTTGCATGTCAGCAGACTGGGGTAGATCCTGCTGAAATCCTATGTGTTGAATGAATAGAGAATCCTTTTGAATCGAGAAAATATCGTTTTTGAATCGAGAATCGTGTTGAATTGAAAAAATCGATTTATAATCGAATCGTGACCCCAAGAATTGATATTGAATCGAACCGTGGGACACCCAAAGATTCACAGCCCTAATGTACACGGTTGATGAGTAGCAAATTATTTTATGAATATATTTTATGATTTGGTTATTGATATTTTGTTTCATGAATGGTAACTGAAAAAAGAAAAAAAAACATTTTTTATTACAAAACAATATATCTTTACATCGTTTTTTGTTTTTTTTTAAGAATGTATTAATCAATCCAACAAAACAATACACAACAATACCATAATAATAATACAATCCAATTTCAAAACCAAACCCGACCCAGCGACACTCAGAACTGCAATAAACAGAGCAATTGAGAGGAGACACAAACACGACACAGAACAATCTAAAAGTAGTGAAACAAAAATGTATATTATCAACAACAGTATCAATATTAGTTATAATTTCAATTTAGCAGTGATTAAAAATCCCTCATTGACATTATCATTACAGACATTAATCAAAAAATAAAAAATAAAATAAACAACAGTGTCACACTTGCATTGCATCTCATAAGCTTGACAACACACTGTGTCCAATATTTTCCACAAAGATATAATAAGTCATATTTTTGGTTCATTTAATAGTTAAAACTAATTTAAATAATGGATCCCATATTCCAATATATGACTCATTATTATATAAACTAAATGCAGTTTTTTCTACTGATATTATATATTTTTATTAATATCGGCCTGCCGATATTATCGGTCGGTAAGTACTTTAAAATGTAATATCGGAAATTATCGGTATCGGTTTTTTTTTAATTATCGGTATCGTTTTTTTTTGTTTTTTTTTTGTTTGTTTTTTTTTCATTAAATCAACATAAAAAACACAAGATACACTTACAATTAGTGCACCAACCCAAAAAACCTCCCTCCCCCATTCACACTCATTCACACAAAAGGGTTGTTTCTTTCTATTATTAATATTGTGGTTCCTACATTATATATCAATATATATCAATACAGTCTGCAAGGGATACAGTCCGTAAGCACACATGATTGTGCGTGCTGCTGGTCCACTAATAGTACTAACCTTTAACACTTAATTTAACTCATTTTCATTAATTACTAGTTTCTATGTAACTGTTTTTATATTGTTTTACTTTCTTTTTTATTCAAGTTTTATTTATCTTATTTTATTTTATCAATAAAAATAAAAATAAAACTTATCTTCACCATACCTGGTTGTCCAAATTAGGCATAATAATGTGTTAATACCACGACTGTATATATCGGTATTGGTTGATATTGGTATCGGTTGATATCGGTATCGGTAATTAAGAGTTGGACACTATCGGAATATCGGATATCGGCGAAAAGCCATAATCGGACATCCCTAATTTTTACATTTTACAATACATTCTTATTTTGCAGTGTCAAAGAGCAATATATAGCATGTAATAAAAGTGTAATGTAACATATTAGAAGTCACCTAGAAAGCGGTGATCTGCTAAGATTCCCTCATTAGTACCAAATAGTGTGCCACTAAATATCTGTGTTGTATCAAAATATTTACTGTAACATTGCTTATTTTACTGTTAGTGTTGCTTCTAATGTAAATACAAACCACATCTTACACTGCATACTTGCCAAACTTGAGACCTCCGATTTCGGGAAGTGGGGGGCGTGGTCGGGGGTGGGACGGGGCGTGGTTAAGAGGGGAGGAGTATATTGACAGCTAGAATATATATATATATATATATATATATATATATATATATATATATATATGTGTGTGTGTGTGTGTGTGTGTGTGTGTGTATATATATATATATATATATATATATATATAACTGTGTTTAGATCATTGATACTTCAAACTTGCATAAATAAATATTAAGGAATATAACATAACTTGGTTTCTGAGAGCTTCAAAATGTAGTGAATAAAATGCTAAAGTTGTTGATAAACAAGCAATTATTTGAATAATTAAATATGGTCATTTTAAATGAATTATTATGATCATTTAAAATTAATTATTTCAAATATGTTTATTTTAATGTATAATTCTATGGCTGGATGTAATAAGGAGTCAGAAAAAATACAAATAAAAATACAATTCATTTGGATGTTTTTAGCAAAATATAGTAAAAATGTATTTAGTTTTTTTTTTTTAAATAAATAAATATATTTATTTTTAGGTAAGATAAACATAATAATACAATTTGTCTCTAGTCTGGATGATTTAGTTCTTGTCACCCTGTTGTCCTCCCGTCATGAAAAAAGGCTGTCCTCACTCAAGGTCCTCTGAAAATCGGGAGATTTTCGGGAGAATATTTGTCCCGGGAGGTTTTCGGGAGAGGCGCTGAATTTCGAGGAGTCTCCCGGAAAATTCGGGAGGGTTGGCAAGTATGTCTTACACTTGTGTTGCTGACATTCTTGGAAATAAATAGTCTTTGTGGCTCTTCTTTCTGTGTCAGTGTTCAATACCACCGCAAGATGGCAGCGGAGTGACTTGATGGCTGCTGTAAAACCAGCGAAGAAGAAAAAGGCAGGAAGTTGTTATCAAAATACAAAAAGGAGGATAATCAACGCTTTTAGTGTTTTAAGGACGTTAAAATAACATTTAAAAAAAATGTTGAAAGATTTTATAAAGGAGAGACTAATGGCGGCAGCTGATGAAATATGTTCGCTGTTTGAACGAACCATAGCGTCTTACGAGGAGGAACTTTCTCGAACGAGAGAAGAGAAGGAGCGACATCAAACTGTGCGACATATTGAAGGTTTGTTGACGTTTTCTCCAGCCTTCTATTTGATTGTTCAACACATTTGGTCGACTAAACGCGAGTTGCCTTTCATTTTCTTTTCTTTTTTCAGCGAAAATCGATCAAGACTAACTGGCTCAGTTGGTTGGTTGATACTGCACGTTTTGCTGTTGATCCGATACCAAGTACAAAACCCAAAAGCAGTGAAGTTGTCACGTTGTGTAAATGGTAAATAAAAAGAGAATACAATGATTTGCAAATCCTTTTCAACTTATATTCAATTGAATAGACTGCAAAGACAATATATTTAATGTTCCAACTGAGAAACTTTTTTTTTTGTTTGCAAATAATCATTAACTTAGAATTTAATGGCAGCAACACATTGCAAAAAAGTTGTCACAGGGGCATGTTCACCACTGTGTTACATGGCCTTTCCTTTTAACAACACTCAGTAAACGTTTGGGAACTGAGGAGGCACATTTTTTAAGCTTCTCAGGTGGAATTCTTTCCCATTCTTGCTTGATGTACAGCTTAAGTTGTTCAACAGTCCGGGGGTCTCCGTTGTGGTATTTTAGGCTTCATAATGTGCCACACATTTTCAATGGGAGACAGGTCTGGACTACAGGCAGGCCAGTCTAGTACCCGCACCCTTTTACTATGAAGCCACGCCGTTGTAACACATGGCTTGGCATTGTCTTGCTGAAATAAGCAGGGGCGTCCATCATAACGTTGCTTGGATGGCAACATATGTTGCTCCAAAACCTGTATGTACCTTTCAGCATTAATGGTGTCTTCACAGATGTGTAAGTTACCCGTGTCTTGGGCACTCATACACCCCCATACCATCACACATGCTGGCTTTTCAACTTTGTGCCGGATGGTTCTTTTCCTCTTTGTTCCGGAGGACACGACGTCCACACTTTCCGAAAACAATTTGAAACATGGACTTGTCAGACCACAGAACACAATTACACAGTCCATCTTAGATGAGCTCGGGCCCAGCAAAGCCGGCTGCGTTTCTGGGTGTTGTTGATAAATGACTTTCGCTTTGCATAGGAGAGTTTTAACTTAGCGATGTAGATGTAGCGATGAACTGTAGTTACTGACAGTGGTTTTATGAAGTGTTCCCGAGCCCATGTGGTGACATCCTTTACCCACTGATGTCGGTTTTTGATGCAGGGATCCAAAGTCACGGGCAATCAATATTACGTTCAGTGATTTCAATCATGGCACCCACCTGTTCCCAATTAGCCTGTTCACCAGTGGGATGTTCCAAATAAGTGTTTGATGAGCATTTCTCAACTTTCTCAGTCTTTTTTGCCACTTGTGCCAGCTTTTTTTAAACATGTTGCAGGCATCAAATTGCAAATGAGCTAATATTTGCAAAAAATAACAACGTTTACCAGTTCGAACGTTAAGTATCTTGTCTTTGCAGTCTATTCAATTGAGTATTGTCATGACTTGGTCCTGGGGTTTAGTTTTTCTCGAAGGCAACGGAAAGTTGGCTCGGGCGAGACGGGAATGAAGGTACATTTTTATTTAAACACTATAAATACAAAACAAGGAAGTAAACAAAAGGCACGCACAATGGCGGAGAACAAACTATGAAACCAAACACTTGCACAAAGGCAAAAACTATGAACAACAAAAAAAACACTAACTGTGGCAATAATAAACAAAACTTACTTGGCATGGACAAAAAGGAGCAGCGTGAACGATGGACATGAAAAAAGAGTCAGAAATGTGCAGAAGCATAAATGTGGGGATGTCACCAGAAAGACAAACTGAAAAACAATGAACTTAAATACTACAGACATGATTAACGAAAACAGGTGCGTGACTCAAAACGTGAAACAGGTGCGTGACGTGACAGGTGAAAACTAATGGGTTGCTATGGTGACAAACAAGAGTGCACAATGAGTCCAAACGTGGAACAGGTGAAACTAATGGGTAATCATGGAAACAAGACAAGGGAGTGAAAAGCCAGAAACTAAAAAGTCCAATAACTAAACAAAACATGACTAAGACAAAACATGATTACACAGACATGACAAGTATAGGTTGAAAAGGATTTGCAAATCATTGTATTCTGTTTTTATTTACCATTTACACAACGTGCCATCTTCCCTGGTTTTGGGTTTTGTAAATACTGCAGAGGTTTTTAGAATAAAAAAGTAAATATAAAAATGTAAAATAAGTCCACATTTACTTCTTTTTTTTTTAAGATCCTTAAATGATTTTTGTTTTTCCTCACATTTGTTAATCATGATTTTAATCAGAGTAAAACACAATGCAAACATATTAGGCAAAAAACAACACCTATTCTTATAAATATTCATTTTTGAACAAGTGACCCGACACCTACAAATATGAACACAAAGCACCCTTAATAGTAAATAGTTATGGTTTTACATGCAGAAGACTCGAAGAAGGCCGCCAACTTTGTGCTATACTGCGAGTCCTTTTTTTCATTTCAATTGTTTCTCACGTTTTTTCATTAAGTACTGATAACGTTTTTTTGCAGTCTGACTCAAAACAGATTTTGTGGAATGATACGGAGAAAATGGTCGAGTTTGCTGAGCACAATGTTTGGTCGTACGAATACCGAGACAGTGTACAAAAAAACCAAAAGAAGCAGTGACGTGCAGTCAGGTGAGGCAGATGAGGCGGGGCCTCACCTGCCATCATGGAAAGAAAAAAAAAGTAAAAAGAGAAAAAAAAAAAAGGAAATTGTTATATGTATCCAGTGATTATTCTATAAAGTTATTTTCCATTTAACTTCACCAGTTTTGGATTATTTTTATTCAAAATCGCTGAATTTTCACATTTGTTGCCCAATTTCACATTTGTTGAAGAGACTTGCGGTGAGTCACCAGCCAGTTGTGCCTCACCATGGATTGCGCAATGACTCGGCTAACTGCTGGCCTGCTGTGCAGTGAGACCGTATTGCTATATGAATTATATTATACATTTCCATAGTTTAGTTAGCTGAGGTATATAATGTACAGTGTATTTTGTCAACAACTGTATGTGTGTAACGTATTTCTTGTGCTGAGCAATCATAAAACGGCTGCGAAGACGCACTGGCTGAGGCTCGCAGTAATCCCGCCTCATGGTGGTAGAGGGCGCTAGTGATCCCATCATCCCAGGGATCATTTTTGCGACTACCGTATTTTCCGCACCATAAGGCGCCCTGGGTTATAAGCCGAGGCTCGCAGTAATCCCGCCTCATGGTGGTAGAGGGCGCTAGTGATCCCATCATCCCAGGGATCATTTTTGCGACTGCCGTATTTTCCGCACCATAAGGCGCCCTGGGTTATAAGCCGCGCCTTCAATGAACGGCATATTTCAAAACTTTGTCCACCTATAAGCCGCCCCGTGTTGTAAGCCGCATCTAACTGCGCTAAAGGAATGTCAAAAAAACAGTCAGATAGGTCAGTCAAACTTTAATAATATATTAAAACCAGCGTGATGTGGGCGCGCATGGAATCGTATATCAACATGGACGAAGCTGCGTGAAAAAAGCCACCCGGCCTCTTCGCGTAAACTTAAACTTACCTTAACCACTCGCTCATCTTTTCTTCATCCATCCCTTCGAGTTAGCTTTTATGATGACGCTGGCTGGAAAGGTCTCTTTTGGCAAGGTCTTCCTTTTGAATATCACCATGGGTGGAAGTTTCTGGCCATTAGCATGGCAAGCTAGAACCACAGTGAAGGATGACTTCTCATTCCCTGTGGTGCGAATATTCACCGTACGTGCTCCCGTTGTATCCACAGTGCGGTTCACAGGAATATCAGTTGCTGTGAAATAGTAATCCGTGTGCGGATGGAGAGATTGCGTCTTTTCATGAACCGGATCCCTGTCGTTTAGTAGGAGCCATTTTGTGGTCTTTACAGATGTAAACACACAAAGGAAATGAAGTACGGTAATATCCGCTTTTTTTCTTCTTCTACGCGGGCGGGTGGTTGCTTACAGTAGAAGAAGAAGCGCTTCCTGTTCTATGGGGGCGGGTGCTTACCTTGGCGGTTGCTTGCGTAGAAGAAGAAGCGCTTCCTGTTCTACCGGGAAAAAAGATGGCGGCTGTTTACCGTAGTTACGAGACCGAAACTTTATGAAAATGAATCTTAATATTTATCCATATATAAAGCGCACCGGGTTATAAGGCGCACTGTCAGCTTTTGAGAAAATTTGTGGCTTTTAGGTGCGCCTTATAGTGCGGAAAATACGGTACTCTGCTGCAGAATAAGTGACAACAAGCAGCGATCGTTTATTTTTCCTCTCGCCTGGACTTTTGACATGGAGGATTACATATCTAAAATAAAACAGTTTTTGTTATGCCCGTTTGATTGTGGACTATTACTGACACCTTGTGGCGATGGGAAAATGCTGCGCGTCATCAGTTTGGGCACTTCCGGTTTACGATGTTAGTTCAGTTCATGAGACAATTGAGAAGTAGACAAGTTGTGTTACCTCTTACAAGCCTTGGAAAAGATAAGTCTGGAAGTAAACTGTTTAACTTGTTTATGTGGCTCAATATGAAGGTGGAAAGTGGCTAAATTTGATAGTAAGATGTGTATTGAAAAACCATTTTTGTGCACTAATTTAATGGATGTTTGAGGACTTAAAATGGCTGCCGGTCGTGTATTTCCACCATAGAAATAGTTTCAACACTCAGCAGTGTTGTTTGTTTGATGGTGTTGCTGTGTATTTGTGTGGAGCTGATGTTTACATATTGTGTATTGCATTTCAGTGTGTTGATTGAATCATATAGCTTATACATTGTCATTGTGTGTATTTCAGTTTTACCAAAAAATAAAAAATAAAAGTCCAGTGCAAGACAAAGCAAGATCAACAACAATAAAGAGCCTAAATGGAATCATCTGCTTTGGAACTTTATTAGAACGTCCTGGATTGGTTGTTAGCTGTCTGCCAAGCTGTATAACCTCAACACATATAGTGAGGGCAGAACAGTTTTCTAAACTGGACTTTCAATGGAAGCAGGAGGTAATAATTAAAGGAAGATCTCCATCGAGACGGAGAGACTTTTAAAACTGAAGAAAGATAAGGAAGACTTCTATAAACAAGTTATCGATGCTTTTGTTTAGAAGGAGCGGCGCATGGACTTCATTTATAAGTAAAGGTAAGACCATAATAACGTTTTTTTTATTAAATGTGCTTTTTTAAGTTAAAGTTCCAATGATTCTCACACACACATTAGGTGTGGTGAAATGTGTCCTCTGCATTTGACCCATCCCCTTGATCACCCCCTGGGAGGTGAGGGGAGCAGTGGGCAGCAGCGGCGCCGCGCCCGGGAATCATTTTTGGTGATTTAACCCCCAATTCCAAGCCTTGATGCTGAGTGCCAAGCAGGGAAGAATGCTGGTATGAGCTTTTAAACATAACCCATTAACTGCTGCCAATCAAATGGTGAATAAGATACTCTTTAGGGTTCATATGTTTGTAAATCTGACTGTGATGAAGTCAGTGCCTCACCAGCCATCAACCTCACCGCACGTCACTGAAAAGAAGGGTGTACAAAAACCAAGGTGCGACTGTATATGAGTTAGGGGTGTCAAGATCGGATATCGATATTGATATCGGCAATGGATTTTGTATAAGCTTGCATCTAAAATCTCTGATACAGGCACCCCGATACAAGCAATCCTGCATGGACAGACAGTTAACACCTAAATGTCTTACCATGATTAGATTTTGTAAATAACTTGACTAGAATACAACAAAAGACCAACAGCTAAGCACACAAGCTGGGCATACATACAAACCCCGTTTCCATATGAGTTGGGAAATTGTGTTAGATGTAAATATAAACGGAATACAATGATTTGCAAATCATTTTCAACCCATGTTCAGTTGAATATGCTACAAAGACAACACATTTGATGTTCAAACTGATAAACCTATTTTTTTGTTGCAAATAATCATTAACTTTAGAATTTGATGCCAGCAACACGTGACAAAGAAGTTGGGAAAGGTGGCAATAAATACTGATAAAGTTGAGGAATGCTCATCAAACACTGGAACATCCCACAGGTATGCAGGCTAATTGGGAACAGGTGGGTGCCATGATTGGGTATAAAAACAGCTTCCCAAAAAATGCTCAGTCTTTCACAAGAAAGGATGGGGCGAGGTACACCCCTTTGTCCACAACTGCGTGAGCAAATAGTCAAACAGTTTAAGAACAACGTTTCTCAAAGTGCAATTGCAAGAAATTTAGGGATTTCAAAATCTAGGGTCCATAATATCATCAAAAGGTTCAGAGAATCTGGAGAAATCACTGCACGTAAGCGGCATGGCCTGAAACCAACATTGAATGACCGTGACCTCTAAAGGATATCACCACATGGGCTCAGGAACACTTCAGAAAACCACTGTCAGTAACTACAGTTGGTCGCTACATCTGTAAGTGCAAGTTAAAGCTCTACTATGCAAAGCGAAAGCCATTTATCAACAACATCCAGAAACGCCGCCGGCTTTTGTGGGCCCGAGATCATCTAAGATGGACTCATGCAAAGTGGAAAAGTGTTCTGTGGTCTGACGAGTCCACATTTCAAATTGTTTTTGGAAATATTCGACATCGTGTCATCCGGACTAAAGGGGAAGCGAACCATCCAGACTGTTATCGACGCAAAGTTCAAAAGCCAGCATGTGTGATGGTATGGGGGTGCATTAGTGCCCAAGGCATGGGTAACTTACACATCTGTGAAGGCACCATTAATCCTGAAAGGTACATACAGGTTTTGGAACAACATATGCTGCCATCTAAGCGCCGTCTTTTTCATGGACGCCCCTGCTTATTTCAGCAAGACAATGCCAAGCCACATTCAGCACGTGTTACAAAAGCGTGGCTTCGTAAAAAAAAGAGTGCGGGTACTTTCCTGGCCCGCCTGCAGTCCAGACCTGTCTCCCATCGAAAATGTGTGGCGCATTATGAAGCGTAAAATACAACAGCGGAGACCCCGGACTGTTGAACGACTGAAGCTCTACATAAAACAAGAATGGGAAAGAATTCCACTTTCAAAGCTTCCAACAATTAGTTTCCTCAGTTCCCAATCGTTTATTGAGTGTTGTTAAAAGGAAAGACCATGTAACACAGTGGTGAACATGCCCTTTCCCAACTACTTTGGCACGTGTTGCAGCCATGAAATTCTTAGTTCATTATTATTTGCACAAAAAAAAATAAGTTTATGAGTTTGAACATCAAATATGTTGTCTTTGTAGTGCATTCAATTGAATATGAGTTGAAAAGGATTTGCAAATCATTGTATTCCGTTTATATTTACATCTAACACAATTTCCCAACTCATATGGAAACAGGGTTTGTAATAAGTGTCCTTAATTAAACAATATTGTAGTCTGAAACACATTTTTTCAATATAAAAAAGTATAAAATAATTAAGAGTTGCCTATTACTGACGCATACAAAGTCTCCAAGGCAGAAGCCTACTAAAAAGTACTCGGTAACAAACGTGTCCGCATCATTCAACTTACCGTGTCATGTTCTTAACTTCATGGGTTATTGTGTCCAAAAGGGGTCGCCCAAAGAAAATAATTACCACTCCACTTCAACATAAAAACCACACGAGTCCATTCCAGATGGTTAATATTAAATACTGTAGGTTAGTGTTTTTCATACCTTCTCTGACTCATTCCACTTGATCAATGTGTTTCCAACATTCCACACTACAAAACAATTCAAGTATGTATGATTCGTGCTGCTTTCGTATCGGATCAATGGCGGTATGGGGCAATACTTAAGGCTTCAATATCGGTATCATATCAAAAGTGATAAGGTTGTATCGAGACACCCCTAATATAACAATATAAGACTTAGACTTAGACTTAGACTTCCTTTTTATTGTCATTCAAATTTGAACTGTACAGCACAGATAAGAACGAAATTTCGTTACCTAAGGATAAGTAGTGCAAGATAAAAAAGCAATAAGGTGCATATATAAATAAATAAATAAATATAAATAATATATAAATATATACCGTATTTTCCGCACCATAAGGCGCCCTGGGTTATAAGCCGCGCCTTCAATGAACGGCATATTTCAAAACTTTGTCCACCTATAAGCCGCCCCGTGTTATAAGCCGCATCTAACTGCGCTAAAGGAATGTCAAAAAAACAGTCAGATAGGTCAGTCAAACTTTAATAATATATTAAAAACCAGCGTGATGTGGGCGCGCATGGAGTCGTATATCAACATGGACAGAGCTGCGTGAAAAAAGCCACCCGGCCTCTTCGCGTAAACTTAAACTTACCTTAACCACTCGCTCATCTTTTCTTCATCCATCCCTTCGAGTTAGCTTTTATGATGACGCCGGCTGGAAAGGTCTCTTTTGGCAAGGTCTTCCTTTTGCATATCACCATGGGTGGAAGTTTCTGGCCATTAGCATGGCAAGCTAGAACCACAGTGAAGGATGACTTCTCATTCCCTGTGGTGCGAATATTCACCGTACGTGCTCCCGTTGTATCCACAGTGCGGTTCACAGGAATATCAGTTGCTGTGAAATAGTAATCCGTGTGCGGATGGAGAGATTGCGTCTTTTCATGAACCGGATCCCTGTCGCTTAGTAGGAGCCATTTTGTGGTCTTTACAGATGTAAACACACAAAGGAAATGAAACGTACGGTAATATCCGCGCGCTTTTTCTTCTTCTACGCGGGCGGGTGGTTGCTTACAGTAGAAGAAGAAGCGCTTCCTGTTCTATGGGGGCGGGTGCTTACCTTGGCGGTTGCTTGCGTAGAAGAAGAAGCGCTTCCTGTTCTACCGGGAAAAAAGATGGCGGCTGTTTACCGAAGTTGCGAGACCGAAACTTTATGAAAATGAATCTTAATATTAATCCATATATAAAGCGCACCGGGTTATAAGGCGCACTGTCAGCTTTTGAGAAAATTTGTGGTTTTTAGGTGCGCCTTATAGTGCGGAAAATACGGTATATAAAATAAATAAATATATATAAATGAATAAATAGATTACTGTACAGATAAATATATTGCACTTTTCCACATGCGTCCACGTTTATGGATGTAAAGGTGATTTAAGATATAAGATAATGTAGCAATATCTGTTTATTACATACAACTGTTTGAGCAAAGTAAAGTCAATTGTGCAAATTACAACGAGGGAAATGTTTCATGGCACTCTTAGGCCAGTGTCGCAGATACTATTTCTTACTTGAAATGTGTTTTTTTGGTCTAAATTTTGTTGGTCATTACTATTCTTTCTCTCTCCTAGGGACAACCCATATTAATGAACCTGTATGTATGTATTTATGTATGTATGTATGTATAGTACATGCCAAAAGTTTGGACACACCTTCTCATGCAATGCGTTTTTCTTTATAGTCATGACTATTTACATTGTAGATTGTCACTGAAGGCATCAAAACTATGACACCTGTAAAATGGAAACCCTTTCAGGTGACTACCTCTTGAAGCTCATCGAGAGAATGCCAAGAGTGTGCAAAACAGTAATCAGAGCAAAGGGTGGCTATTTGGAAGAAACTAGAATATAAAACATGTTTTCAGTTATTACTGTTATGATCCGCTGCCCGGATCGTAGTCTGTTTAAGTTTTTGGAGTCACTTGTGTTTTCTGTTAGTTTTGGACTCCTTTAGTTCCTGTTTATGCACCTCTGAGTTTGTTACCATGTTTTTTCTACCCCCCTCCTGACCTCCCTCCACCCACCCCTTTATAGTTTCCTGTCACCCAGCAGTAGTTGCTGGGTCAATGTTTGCGTCACGCTACTTTTACGTAAGTTTTGCTTGTCTCCTTTGCCCTGCTAGTGATCTTTAGTCTGTGCTAAGTAGTAGCCTTAGCTTCAGGTGCGATCGGCACCTTGTTCCGTCGGTTTGTTTTCTGTTTTGTACCTCTTTGAGTGTTAATTTACGATTAAATCATATTCCTACCTGCAAGTCCTGTCCCGAGTCGTCCGTTTGCATCCTGGGAGAACAAACCTCGCAGTAAGCTGCAACCCCGTCGTAACAATTTCACCTTTTTTTGTTAAGTACATAACTCCACATGTGTTCATTCATAGTTTTGATGCCTTCAGTGACAATCTACAATGTAAATAGTCATGAAAATAAAGAAAACGAATTGAATGAGAAGGTGTGTCCAAACTTTTGGCCTGTACTGTATGTAAGTATGTGTGCCAGATTTCCATACTTGCCAACCCTCCCGAATTTTCCGGGAGACTCCCGAAATTCAGCGCCTCTCCCGAAAACCTCCCGGGACAAATATTCTCCCGAAAATCTCCCGGTTTTTATCAGGAGCTGGAAGCCACGCCCCCTCCAGCTCCATGCAGACCTGAGTGAGGACAGCCTTTTTTCATGACGGGAGTACAACAGGGTGACAAGAACTAAATTATCCAGACTAGAGATAAATTGTATTACTATGTTTATCTTACCTACAAATAAATATATTTGTTAATTAAAAAAAAAAACTAAATACATTTTTACTATATTTTGCTAAAAACATCAAAATTAATTGTATTTTTATTTGTATTTTTTCTGCCTCTTTATTACATCCAGCCATAGAATTATACATTTAAATAAACATGTTTGAAATAATTAATTTTAAATGATCATAATAATTCATTTAAAATGACCATATCTGATTGGCACATTTTGGCCAATCAGAGTCATTTTGGATGTGACTTCCGGTTCCGGTTCACCGTGCGTGACTGCTCGCTGTTTCGAAAAAGCTAAGTATCGTTCTATTTGTGTGCTTTTAAATTGTTCTGCAGCTTTCTTTATTACTTTCTCAACATATTTAGTAGTACTATTTAACTTGCAAATCACCCGATCTCTGTCTCTCCACCCCTCCCGCAGCTAGCTAGCAGCTAGCTGCTAAGCTAACGAAGCTAGCGCGGAGAAAGGCGTCGCCGGGCGCCGGTCAGAAGGAGTCTACTCCTGCACACCGTGACCAGGACTTCTCGGAAGACAGCAGGAACTTCACTCAGTGACAGAAAACACCGTGAGTATGGCTTCCTGCGCGTCTTGCACCTTACTCACGGAGAGGCTGGCTCTGCTAGAGGGCCGTGTCCGCCAGTTAGAGCAGAGTAATCTCGTAACTTTAGATGTTGCGGACACATCTGCTAGCGTTAGCTGTAGCGAGCTAACTAGCCCAGCATGTAGTAGTCCTAAGCGGCCTACAAGCTACGGTGTACCGGTTGAGACGCATAATAGATTTAGCTCTTTAGCTAGTCCTACACCCCAGTCTACCGGGCACCACACCTTAGTCATAGGGGACTCCATCACCCGAAACATAAAGCTTAGCAAACCAGCCACAATTAAGTGCATCCCGGGGGCCCGAGCACCTGACATAGAGGCTAATCTTAGGGAGCTAACTCGCAACAGGCCTAGTAAACACGTACGACAGGCTAATCGCACCACTAGTTATGCGAATATAGTTGTACACGTTGGCTCCAATGACACTAGAATGAGACAGTCAGAGATTACAAAGAGAAACATAGCCAGGACTTGTGATCTCGCTAGAAAGATGTCCAGGCATCGAGTAATTGTCTCTGGCCCCCTGCCTGCGAGAGGCAATGATGAGAGATATAGCAGATTAGTCTCGCTTAACAAGTGGCTGGCTAGCTTCTGTAGACAACAGGGACTAACGTTTATTGATAATTGGCCCTCTTTCTGGGGCAAACCAGGCTTGCTGATGAGGGACGGCCTTCACCCTAACCAGGAAGGCGCCATCATCCTGTCTAAGAATATAGACTACTGTTTAAGTCACATTTGACTAACTACACTAGAGCAAGCCCGGTCACAGGCAATTACAGAGCCTGCTAGTCCGGGTGAGGAGTCAGTTAAGCTAGAACTAGCCAGCGCCAGGCTGGATAATTCCTGTACGCATAGCAATTTTCTTAGAATAACACACAACTCACATAATGTGTTTTCTGTTGTGAATGTGTCCGGGGTAGATATGCATTCTACTGAGGTGGCAAATCATGATGCGTTCAGTCGATCGCAGCATCAAGCAAACAATCTGAAAATTCCCGTCGTATCAATTCCTAGATATGGTCGAAACTATTTAAAGTGCACTACGTATAATAAACGCAACATTATTAATATTTCTACTACGGATAATTTAAACAAAAACTCGTCAAAACAGCCCAATACTTATAATA
This sequence comes from Nerophis lumbriciformis, assembly GCF_033978685.3. Taxonomy (NCBI): domain Eukaryota; kingdom Metazoa; phylum Chordata; class Actinopteri; order Syngnathiformes; family Syngnathidae; genus Nerophis; species Nerophis lumbriciformis. The sequence goes on from NC_084550.2 coordinate 7,368,943, forward strand.
TGGGCTTTTTAAACATAAGATCATTGTCTCCCAAAACGTTATTAGTTAATGAGGTCATTAGAGACAACAATCTTAACGTCATTGGTCTTAGCGAAACCTGGCTCAAACCAGACGAATTTTTTGCGCTAAATGAGGCATCTCCTCCTAACTATACGAATGCGCATATTGCCCGTCCCCTTAAAAGGGGTGGGGGGGTCGCATTAATATACAATGAAAACTTTAACCTTACCCCTAACCTAAATAATAAATACAAATCGTTTGAGGTGCTTACTATGAGGTCTGTCGCACCGCTGCCTCTCGATATGGCTGTTATCTACCGCCCCCCAGGGCCCTACTCGGACTTTATTAATGAATTCTCAGAGTTCGTTGCTGATCTAGTGACGCACGCAGACAATATAATCATAATGGGGGACTTTAATATCCATATGAATACCCCATCGGACCCTCAGTGCGTGGCGCTCCAGACTATAATTGATAGCTGTGGTCTTACACAAATAATAAATGAACCTACGCATCGCAACGGCAATACGATAGATCTAGTGCTGGTCAGGGGTGTCACCACCTCCAAAGTTATGGTACTCCCGTATACTAAAGTAATGTCCGATCATTACCTTATAAAATTCGAAGTTCTGACTCATTGTCAACAAACTAATAATAATAATAACTGCTATAGCAGCCGCAACATTAATGCCGCCACAACGATGACTCTTGCTGACCTACTGCCTTCGGTAATGGCACCATTCCCAAATTATGTCGGCTCTATTGATAACCTCACTAACAACTTTGACAATGCCCTGCGCAAAACCATTGATAGTATAGCACCGCTAAAACAAAAAAGGGCCCCTAAAAGGCGCACCCCATGGTTTACAGAGGAAACCAGAGCTCATAAATTATCATGTAGAAAGTTGGAACGCAAATGGCGCGCGACCAAGCTTGAGGTTTTCCATCAAGCATGGAGTGATAGTTTAATATCGTATAAACGCATGCTTACCTTAGCTAAAGCTAAATATTACTCAAATCTCATCCGCCTCAACAAAAACGACCCTAAATTTTTGTTTAGTACAGTAGCATCGCTAACCCAACAAGGGACTCCTCCCAATAGCTCCACCCACTCGGCAGATGACTTTATGAATTTCTTTAATAAGAAAATTGAACTCATTAAAAAGGAGATTAAAGACAACGCATCCCAGCTACAACTGGGTTCTATGAACACAGATACAACTGTATCTACGACGGATACTGCAATACAAAATAGTCTCTCTCTTTTTGATGAAATAACATTAGAGGAACTATTACAGCGTGTAAGTGGGATAAAACAAACAACATGTTTACTTGACCCACTTCCTGGGAAACTTATCAAGGAGCTTTTTGTATTATTAGGTCCATCAGTGCTAAATATTATAAACTTATCACTTTCCTCTGGCACTGTTCCCCTAGCATTCAAGAAAGCGGTTATTCATCCTCTGCTCAAAAGACCTAACCTTGATCCTGACCTCATGGTAAACTACCGACCGGTGTCCCACCTTCCCTTTATCTCGAAAATCCTCGAAAAAATTGTCGCACAGCAGCTAAATGAACACTTAGTGTCTAACAATCTCTGTGAACCTTTTCAATCCGGTTTCAGGGCAAATCACTCTACGGAGACAGCCCTCGCAAAAATGACTAATGATCTACTGCTGACGATGGATTCTGATGCGTCATCTATGTTGCTGCTTCTTGATCTTAGCGCTGCTTTCGATACCGTCGATCATAATATTTTATTAGAGCGTATCAAAACACGTATTGGTATGTCAGACTTAGCCTTGTCGTGGTTTAACTCTTATCTTACTGACAGGATGCAATGCGTCTCCCATAATAATGTGACCTCAGACTATGTTAAGGTAACGTGCGGAGTTCCTCAGGGTTCGGTTCTTGGCCCTGCACTCTTTAGTATTTACATGCTGCCGCTAGGCGACATCATACGCAAATACGGTGTTAGCTTTCATTGCTATGCTGATGACACCCAACTCTACATGCCCCTAAGGCTGACCAACACGCCGGATTGTAGTCAGCTGGAGGCGTGTCTTAATGAAATTAAACAATGGATGTCCGCTAACTTCTTGCAACTCAACGCCAAGAAAACGGAAATGCTGATTATCGGTCCTGCTAAACACCGACATTTATTTAATAATACCACCTTAACATTTGACAACCAAACAATTACACAAGGCGAATCAGTAAAGAATCTGGGTATTATCTTCGACCCAACTCTCTCGTTTGAATCACACATTAAGAGTGTTACTAAAACGGCCTTCTTTCATCTCCGTAATATCGCTAAAATTCGTTCTATTTTATCCACTAGCGACGCTGAGATCATTATTCATGCGTTCGTTACGTCTCGTCTCGACTACTGTAACGTATTATTTTCGGGTCTCCCTATGTCTAGCATTAAAAAATTACAGTTGGTACAAAATGCGGCTGCTAGACTTTTGACAAGAACAAGAAAGTTTGATCATATTACGCCTATACTGGCTCACCTGCACTGGCTTCCTGTGCACTTAAGAAGTGACTTTAAGGTTTTACTACTTACGTATAAAATACTACACGGTCTAGCTCCGTCCTATCTTGTCGATTGTATTGTACCATATGTCCCGGCAAGAAATCTGCGTTCAAAGAACTCCGGCTTATTAGTGATTCCCAGAGCCCAAAAAAAGTCTGCGGGCTATAGAGCGTTTTCTATTCGGGCTCCAGTACTATGGAATGCCCTCCCGGTAACAATTAGAGATGCTACCTCAGTAGAAGCATTTAAGTCCCATCTTAAAACTCATTTGTATACTCTAGCCTTTAAATAGCCCCCCTGTTGGACCAGTTGATCTGCCGTTTCTTTTCTTTTCTCCTCTGCTCCCCTTTTCCTTGAGGGGGGGGGGCACAGGTCCGGTGGCCATGGATGAAGTGCTGGCTGTCCAGAGTCGGGACCCGGGGTGGACCGCTCGCCTGTGCATCGGCTGGGAACATCTCTACGCTGCTGACCCGTCTCCGCTCGGGATGGTGTCCTGCTGGCCCCACTATGGACTGGACTCTTACTGTTATGTTGGATCCACTATGGACTGGACTCTCACAATATTATGTCAGACCCACTCGACATCCATTGCTTTCGGTCTCCCCTAGAGGGGGGGGGTTACCCACATATGCGGTCCTCTCCAAGGTTTCTCATAGTCATTCACATCGACGTCCCACTGGGGTGAGTTTTTCCTTGCCCGTATGTGGGCTTTGTACCGAGGATGTCGTTGTGGCTTGTGCAGCCCTTTGAGACACTTGTGATTTAGGGCTATATAAATAAAGATTGATTGATTGATTGATATCTAATTATTAAAATAATTGCTTGTTTATCAACAACTTTAGCATTTTATTCATTACATTTTGAAGCTCTCAGAAGCCAAGTTATGTTATATTAAGATTTATTTATGCAAGTTTGAAGTATCAATTATCTAAACACAGTTTTGTTTGCATATTTTCAGGATATATATATATATATATATATATATATATATATATATATATATATATATATATGTGTGTGTGTGTGTATGGAATGCTTGACTTGGTGAATTCTAGCTGTCAATATACTCCTCCCCTCTTAATAACCACGCCCCCAACCACGCCCCCACCCCCCACCTCCCGAAATCGGAGGTCTCAAGGTTGGCAAGTATGCAGATTTTAGCCCCAGGCTGATTTCCGTGTGGTGTTTCCCAGGCAGGTTGGTGTACACCTACATTGAAATAACAATAACATTTACAATAGAAAAATGTGCACACACATATAATACAAGTTATAGTTCGGAACATCACATGATAATTCAACATATCCCAAACGGAGTAGGAAGAAGCAGAACTGATTTGATCACGAGCCTGTTTAATATCGATTTTTGATTATTCATTCACACTGCGTGGTTAAAAAACGTTAAAAAAAAGGAATACAAATAAGATCGAAATTGAATGAAAGTAATATGATGTTCAGTAAATGGAAAATGAACAAAGTTAGAACCGTGTCTGTGATACTGGTACCGATATTTTTGACATTGCTTTGTTAATTGTGATTGTGACATGTCTGTGTTGTTTGTGTGCCGCAGACGTCCAGCAGGTGATTGGCCATCAAAAAGAATGTCCCCTTCAAACGCAGGGGGATCCACAGTCCCCCCACATTAAGTACGAAGAGGAAGCAATCTCGACCACTCAGGAGGTTGAGTGTCTTCTCGGACTGGAGGAAGCTGATATCACCCAGTTGCCATTGACTGGTGTCTCTGTGAAGACAGAAGACCATAAGGAAAAACCACAAGCGGACAACCTCTTAGCTCCACTAACAGATAGTGAGGCAATGTCTCCTGAAGATGAAGACAGGGACGACACCCAAGAACCTGCGAGCAGTGATACAGACTGTGAAGGTGATATGAGGATTCGCATTGACAACAAACACTCTGATTGCTCTAAAAAGAAGGCAGTTAAGAAATGTTTGACCTGCTCAATTTGTGCTAAAAGATTTTCTTATGAGAGTCATTTGAATGCGCACATGCAGTCACATAATGCAAAACCCTTTAGTTGTTCAGTTTGTCATGAAAGGTTCACTCAAAAGGTAAACATGCGGTCACACATGAGAACGCACACAGGAGAGAAACCTTTTATTTGTTCAGTCTGTGGCGAATGCTTTTCTTCTAAGAGCAATATGAAGCGACACGTGCGGACGCACACTGGAGAAAAACCCTTTCGGTGTTCAGTTTGTCACATAAGAGTCTCTCGGAAAACAAGTATGGTGTTACACTTGAGAACGCACACTGGGGAAAAACCTTTTAGCTGTTCAGTTTGCGGCGAAAGCTTTTCTACTAAGGGCAATTTAAATACACACAAGCGGACTCACACTGGAGAAAAACCTTTTTGCTGTCCGGTTTGCGGCAAGAGATTTTCCCAAAAGGTAAATATGGGTGTACACATGAGAATACACACAGGAGAAAAACCTTTCACTTGCTCAATATGCGGCATACCCTATTCTTACAAACGCAGTTTGCATTCACATATGCGGGGACACATTTGAGAATAGTGTTCGGGGGCTCAATCGGGGTAAAAGTGTCCCTCCAAAGTCACCCAACAGTACACACTCAGGGCAAAAATATCTTAGTCGCTCTGTTTGTTTTAAATGGCACGGAACCCAGTGATGTTTTGATTAAAAATCAGCAGTTGTGTGCTGTAATAAAGCTATAAAGGCAACCCCTTAAAAATGGTTGTCGTTGTTTATATACTACTGGACATATGCTCTCAAAATGTAAATCATTTGTAAAGGATGAGAAAGTAAAAATACAAATATTTTAATAATCTCTGATTTTGGGTTGACCTATGTCACATGTCAACGATGGATGGTTACCTGAAAGGTGGCACAGGTTGTTGTACAGTCAGTGATCAGGTCAGTGCAAAGTGAGGGGACTCCGACTGGTGTGCTCACTGACAAAATTCTCCCCAAAATACACCAGACTGGTTTTTTTTTAGCAAATAAATGACGTGCATTTAAGTAAAACTAGAGATGTTTAATGTTTAAAGCATTTATCGGCCGATAATATCGGACTGCCGATATTATCGGCCGATAAATGCTTTAAAATGTAATATCAGAAATTATCGGTATCAAAATTATCGGTATCAGTTTCAAAAAGTAAAATGTATGACTTTTTAAAACACCACTGTGTACACGGACGTAGGGAGAAGTACAGAGCGCCAATAAACCTTAAAGGCACTGCCTTTGCCTGCCGGTCCAATCACATAATATCTACGGCTTTTCACACACACAAGTGAATGCAATTCCTACTTGGTCAACAGCCATACAGGTCGCACTGAGGGTGGCCGTATAAACAACTTTAACACTGTTACAAATATGCGTCACACTGTGAACCCACACCAAACAAGAATGACAAACACATTTCGGGAGAACATCCGCACCGTAACACAACATGAACACAACAGAACAAATACCCAGAAGCCCTTGCAGCACTAACTCTCATAATAATGTGTTGATTCCACGACTGTATATATCGGTATCGGTTGATATCGGAATCGGTAATTAAGAGTTGGACAATATCGGAATATCTGATATCGGCAAAAAAGCCATTATCGGACATCTCTAAGTAAAACATTTATAAATGGTTAATTTATGACATTCTGACATTTTTAAATTGCATTTGTGGGGGGTTGACTTAGATTATGCAAGCAATAATCGTCAAAAGTGTGATTCATTTAATTAAAAATGTAATCATTTGAAAGCACTAGTGTTGTTGTATTTTGTGTATTTTACTCTGATATAAGTTATCCTTTATACATACTTGCCAACCTTGAGACCTCCGATTTCGGGAGGTGGGGGACGGGGGGCGTGGTTGGGGGCGGGGCGTGGTTAAGAGGGGAGGAGTATATTTACAGCTAGGATTCACCAAGTCAAGTATTTTATTTATATATATATATATATATATATATATATATATATATATATATATATATATATATGTATGTGTGGGGAAAAAAATCACAAGACTATTTCATCTCTACAGGCCTGTTTCATGAGGGGGGGTTCCCTCAATCATCAGGAGATTTTAATGGGAGCATTCACATACCATGGTTTATATAGGGCACAGAGTGGGTGGGTACAGGCTGGCGTAGGGGCGTGGTGATTGGCTCATGTGTTACCTAGGAGGTGTTTCCGTCTGTGGCGGCATGCTGTTACAATTTCGCTGCGCTTGTTGAGGGATGACAGGTCTGGACGGTAAATAATAAATAATCATCCCTCAACAAGCGCAGCGAAATTGTAACAGCATGCCGCCACAGACGGAAACACCTCCTAGGTAACACATGAGCCAATCACCACGCCCCTACGCCAGCCTGTACCCACCCACTCTGTGCCCTATATAAACCATGGTATGTGAATGCTCCCATTAAAATCTCCTGATGATTGAGGGAACCCCCCCTCATGAAACAGGCCTGTAGAGATGAAATAGTCTTGTGATTTTTTTTCCCACACATACATATATTGCGCTCTACTACGGTATCGAGCACTATTTTTTGGATAACCTTATTAAGACATATATATATATATATATATATATATATATATATATATATATATATATATATATATATATATATATATATATATATATATATATATAAATTAAAGAAATACTTGAATTTCAGTGTTCATTTATTTACACAAATACACACACATAACACTCATCTACTCATTGTTGAGTTAAGGGTTGAATTGTCCATCCTTGTTCTATTTGTCACTATTTTTCTAACCATGCTTAACACCCTCTCTGATGATGCATTGCTTTGTGGCACGCAAAAAGTGCTTTCATCAAATGCACTAGATGGCAGTATTGTCCTGTTTAAGAGTGTCACAACATTGCTGTTTACGGCAGTCGAACTGCTTTATGGTAGACGAAATGCTGTTGTGTGTTGTTACCGCGCTGGGAGGACGTTAATGAAACTGCCTAACAATAAACCCACATAAGAAACCAAGAACTCGCCCTCAATCATTCTACAGTTATAACGTGATTGGGCAGGTATGCTTGTTTATATTGTGTGCCTGAATTCCGGGAGATTTTCGGGAGAAAATTTGTCCCGGGGAGGTTTTCGGTAGAGGCGCTGAATTTCGGGAGTCTCCCGGAAAATCCGGGAGGGTTGGCAAGTATGCTTTTATATCAAATCAAATCAACTTTATTTATAAAGCACATTTAAAATCCACCACAGGGGTAGCCAAAGTGCTGTACAATGGGCAGGCCAAAAGACAACAAGAGAACCAGCAAACACAACACAAACAGAGCACGATAAAATATAAATAAAACATAAAATATAAACGTTTTGTTTTTACTCTTTGTACTCCAGGCGTGCTGTCATACGTCACTTAGTTAAAATCATTGTTATCGTGACCTTTTGGCAGCTTCCTTTTTTCTTCCTCGCCTCTCATTTTAAGCAGTCTTCATCACCGCCACTAGGTGGCAGCAGTGGGCTTGAAGATGGTTTGAAACTCCATCGAAGAAGAAAAGAGAGGAAGTTTTGCATCGCTGGCGTAAACAACAGCTAGTCTGAAACATTTAAAAATGTTGAAAAAGTTAGTAAATGAGCGACTAATGGCGGCGGCCGATGAAATATTCGCGCTGTTTGAAAGAACGATAGCGTCGTACGAGGAGGAACTTTCTCGAACAAGAGAGAAGGAGCGACATCGACAACAACAGGAAGCTAGCAAGACAGCAACTGTGCTACACGTCGATGGTACGTAAACATATACGCTGACATATCTTTTATAAATATTTATTTTTCTATCTCTAAAACATGGACGTCCTGGCCAAAGCGCCGGGTTAGGGAGGAATAGCATAACAAAAACAGCATTCACTTCTGTTGAGAGACAGTATGAAAGACCGCTAATTCAATCATCGATGCTCCGATAAAGTTCCAGAATCATTTGTATTCTCTTGTTTGATTGTTTTTTTGTAATTTTGTAACGTACACAATAACAGTGAAAACGTATCAGCTTTGTGATTCAAAACAATGACGTCATTTGCAATGTCTGCTAGCGTTTCCCAACATATACGTCATTTACGCAGAAAGACGTACTATACTGCACTGTAGGGGAAGTCATTATTTAATCACCCACTGACAAAGAAATAAACTATGATTTTAATGCCAGGTTTATTTGACCAGTGAGCATACTTGCCAACCTTGAGACCTCCGATTTCGGGAGGTGGGGGGTGGGGGCGTGGGTGGGGCGGGGCGTGGTTAAGAGGGGAGGAGTATATTGACAGCTAGAATTCACCAAGTCAAGTATTTCATACATATATACAGGCCCGGCCCTAACCAATCTGGCGCCCTACGCAAGATTTTAGGTGGCGCCCCCCCACATCGGCAGTGAAGTGTATATACTCACAAGAAATTGAATTGCTTTGTCTTTGACCTTTTTTTTTTTTACTTACAACTAACCCTAATATATAAAGGGGTGGAAAAGTGACTATTACCTGCAGGGCAAACATTAGCTAACCAGAAGGCAATAACAATGTAAACAAAAAACACCTGCTTAAAAGATCTAATACAAATGTCCCTGAGGAATGTAAGGTGAGAGTACTGTAATTACCTAACGTTACATTATTATTTTCCATAACAATTTAGCCCCCTCCACAATATTAACCCGACGTTAAAACAGAACTAGCTATTTATTGATTAGCAATTGCCGAATCATGTAACATTAGCTTAATGCTAAAAAGCCAGCTACTATCACATTCTGTAACAGACAAATAATGTCATGCAGGCTAGCGTTACCTACCTGCTACCTCTGTCTTTTCTCGTTTCTCCTCCTCTTCTTTTCTCTTTTTTCTTCCCTGGGCACCTGACAGTTTTGGCCGTTTTGACATCTTGTGTTGATTTTTTGATGTGGTGACGTCCAAAAAGAGTCATGATACGGGAAGGGGGGGGGCGCACCGTGCGGGGGGGCGTAATGTTGTAACAAATAATATTTCTATTAAATAGGCTTTACTTTGCATTTTAATTAACGTGGGATTATTTTTTGTATTTAGAAATAATAGTACCAACTTTTTTTTTTTTTTTTTTTTTCTCCAACATTTGTGGCACTGGCGTGGCGCCCCCTGATGGACGGCGCCCTTAGCATTTGCCTATACGGCCTATGCCACGGGCCGGCCCTGCATATATATATATATATATATATATATATATATATATATATATATATATATATATATTTATTTATATATATATAGATATAGATATCTACATACTGAAAATATGCAAACAAAACTGTGTTTAGATAATTGATACTTCAAACTTGCATAAATAAATATCAAGGAATATAACATAACTTGGCTTCTGAGAGTTTCAAAATGTAATGAATAAAATGCTAAAGTTGTTGACAAACAAGCAATTATTTTAATAATTAAATATGGTCATTTTAAATGAATTATTATGATAATTTAAAATCAATTATTTCAAATATGTTTATTTTAATGTATAATTCTATGGCTGGATGTAATAAGGAGTCACAAAAAAATACAAATAAAAATACAATTAATTTTGATGTTTTTAGCAAAATATAGTAAAAATGAATTTTTTTTTATTATTTTTTTAAATTAATAAATATATTTATTTTTAGGTAAAATAAACATAATAATACAATTTATCTCTAGTCTGGATCATTTAGTTCTTGTCACCCTGTTGTCCTCCCGTCATGAAAAAAGGCTGTCCTCACTCAGGTCCGCATGGAGCTGGAGGGGGCGTGGCTTCCAGCTCCGGCTGAAAATCGGGAGATTTTCCGGAGAATATTTGTCCCGGGAGGTTTTGGGGAGAGGCGCTGAATTTCGGGAGTCTCCCGGAAAATTCGGGAGGGTTGGCAAGTATGCCAGTGAGAGACAGAATATGAAAATAAAAATCCACTCATTTAATTATTTTGTAATCCATTGAATTAGATAAGTATTTAACACCCTTCCCCTCCACATCCCACCTCCCCGGATTGTAAATAACCAAATGTAAATAATCAAATGTATATACTTGTTCTTATGCTATCTGAACTCACTATGTTCTCTGCTCGCTGTACATATGTAACCGGTGGTCTTTTCCTCTGCGTTTTGTGGATTTTATTAAACACGATTGCTCACTCAACTGGATTGCTCAGATGCACTTTACTGATAATACACAGAATACAATTGTCGTCAATAACTTTTTTTCCATCGTCGAGCCCCTCTCCCGTTATCGTGGACAAAAAGGCGCGTTACATACAACAGTGAAATAAACATACCTGATAATAAACAGAATATCCATCCATCCATCTTCTTCCGCTTATCCGAGGTCGGGTCGCGGGGGCAGCAGCCTAAGCCCAGACTTCCCTCTCCCCAGCCACTTCGTCCAGCTCCTCCCGGGGGATCCCGAGGCGTTCCCAGGCCAGCCGGGAGACATAGTCTTCCCAACGTGTCCTGGGTCTTCCTCGTGGCCTCCTACCAGTCGGACGTGCCCTAAACACCTCCCTAGGGATAAATAAACAGAATACAATTGTCGTCAATAACTTTTTTCCATCGTCGAGCCCCTACACCAGGGGTCGACAACCCGCGGCTCCGGAGCCGCATGCGGCTCTTTGATCACTCTGATGCGGCTCAGCAGCTTACTTGCTGAACCCCCCAATTATCCCGTGAGACTTCCGGATTTCAGTGCCTCTCGCGGAAAACTCCCGGGATTAATATTCACCGATTTTCACCTTTACAGTTATAACAAGGGCGTGCCATGATGGTACAACATTTGGCACCCTCTACAATCTGTATTAACGGCGTGCCAGCCCAACACTTGTTATACAATATACATCTTCTGCTTGCACACGTACGTGACAGCAAGGCATACTTGGTCAACAGCCACACAGGTTACACTGACGGTGACCATATAAAACAACTTTAATATTCTTACTAATAATGCGCCACACTTTGAACCAAAACCAAACAAGAATGACAAACACATTTCGGGAGAACATCTGCACCTTAACACAAAATAAACACAACAGAACAAACACTCAGAATCCCATTCAGCCCTGACTCTTCCGGGCTACATTATACACCCCTGCTACCACCAAACCTCTGCGTCGTTTGAGGTGGGCGGGGTTTGGTAGCGGGGGGGCAGGGGGGGGGGTGTATAATGTATCCCGGAAGAGTTAGGGCTGCATGGGATTCTGGGTATTTGTCCTGTTGTGTTTATGTTGTGTTACGGTGCAGATGTTCTCCCGAAATGTGTTTGTCATTCTTGTTTGGTGTGGGTTCACAGTGTGGCGCATTATTAGTAAGAGTGTTAAAGTTTTTTTTATACCGCCACCGTCAGTGTAACGTGTGTGGTTGTTGACCAAGTATGCCTTGCTGTCACCTATGTGAGCAAACGGAAGCTCCATACAACGTGTGGCTGATCAGGCACGCTGGTTGTAGTGGGTGCTGTTTGCTGTACCATCACGGCACACATGACGCTGACAGGTGCCATTCATTTAAAACCCGTGTGCCGCACCAGCTTTCAAATTCCATATAAAGGTGTTACAAATGCCATATAAAAGTGTGGGCAGCGTGTCTGAGACCCCTGGTTATACATAGCACAAAGCAAAAAAAAAAACTTTGTATGCAGTGTTATTTCATCTAAAATTTCCAAAATATTTTGCGGCTCCCATTGTTTTCTATAATTTGTGAAACTGGTCAAAATGGGTCTTTGACTGGTAAAGGTTGCCGACCCCTGCCCTACACCAATATAATAACAAGAAAGTGAACTTAAAGGGGAACATTATCACAATTTCAGAAGGGTTAAAACCATTAAAAATCAGTTCCCAGTTGCCTCGCCGCGCTCTCCGGGGATGGGGGGTGGGCTCGTGGGGGCCCGGTTGCCGGTGGGGCGGGGGCGGTCTTCCCGTCCGGTTGCGGGGAGTCTCTGGGTCCCTCGGGCGGGGCGTCTCGCCTTTCTGCCCGTGTGGGGTGTGGTCTCTCGCTGGCTTGGGGTCTGGCTGTCCCCTGCTTTTCTCGTGCCCTGTCCTCTGCCGGGTGCGTCTGTCTGCGGCCTGCTGCTGGCCCTTGTGGGCGGTACGGGGGGCCGGGCTCTGGGGTTCCTGTCGCTGGCCGGCTTGGCTGCGTGGGGGCGGTGGTCCCTGGTTCCCTGGGCACCACGCCTCCTGTTTGTGGGTTGGGCTCTCGGGGGTGATGGGGCCGTGCTCTGGCTCCCATGCACTCTGGGAGTCGAATGTATTGTACATGCAAATTCACATATGCTCACATACGTACATAGGTACCTACGCTCCCACATACATACACAAATACAGTACATATTTACATACCTAATGTTCGTACATCCACACGCACATTCAATATACAAACATACACATACACATACTGTACATATACATTCACTGTACAAACACATATACACATTCTGTACATATACATTCATTGTACAAACACATATACACATTCTGTACATATACAAGTACATATGCATACTTACACTCATGCACATAATCACGTTTCATCAAACATATATTAACGTTGTTGCCCTAGGGTAAACTGGGTGTAACACATGGCACACTGACAAAGCTTAACCTATTGTGACTATAACAATCTACAAGGTTAATGTAGGTTGCTTCTCTTTCTCGCCCCCCATTTTTCTGCATTCTTTCGTATCTCAAGTTATCATTACGTATATGTATTGTTGCATTTAAACAACTGTATTGTTGATAATAAAGGTAAATTATTGGTATTGTTCATTATCAATAGCGCTATTTCTATCGGTATTTGTATTGATCCATTTGTAGTGTAATAATGCTCATTATCATTTCTGTATTATTTTTTATTTTTCGCTAACTGCTTATTTGCTATTACTTTTACCATCATATTTGTACATGTCATATTTGCTGATGTTGCTCTATTGTTGTTGTTGTTGTTTGCTGTTGTTGTTTTTGTCTCTCTGTCTAATCCCCCTCTTGTCCCCACAATTTCCCCCTCTGTCTTCTTTTTTTTTTCTCTTTCTATCCCCTCCTGCTCCGGCCCGGCTGCACTAAATGATAATATAAATACAATTAATAAAGTCAAATACAAATAAGGCAACAAGAGAAGTATCCTACACTTCTCTTTTGTAAAGTAAATCTGAACAGCCGACATGGGCATCTACATCAACTACCGGTATATGATTTGCCTGAGAAGCTGGACAGGACACACACAAAAAAAAATCAGTTCCCAGTGGCTTATTTTATTTTTCGAAGTTTTTTTCAAAATTTTACCCATCACGCAATATCCCTAAAAAAAGCTTCAAAGTGCCTGATTTTAACCATCGTTATATACACCCGTCCATTTTCCTGTGACGTCACATAGTGATGCCAACTCAAATAAACATGGCGCATAGAACAGCAAGCTATAGCGACATTAGCTCGGATTCAGACTCGGATTCAGACTCGGATTTCAGCGGTTTAAGCGATTCAACAGATTACGCATGTATTGAAACGGATGGTTGTAGTGTGGAGGCAGGTAGCGAAAACGAAATTGAAGAAGAAACTGAAGCTATTGAGCCATATCGGTTTGAACCGTATGCAAGCGAAACCGAAGAAAACGACACGGGAAAATGCGAGGACGAATTCGGCGATCGCCTTCTAACCAACGATTGGTATGTGTTTGTTTGGCATTAAAGGAAACTAACAACTATGAACTAGGTTTACAGCATATGAAATACATTTGGCAACAACATGCACTTTGAGAGTGCACACAGCCCAGTTTTCATCAATTAATATATTCTGTAGACATACCCTCATCCGCGCTCTTTTCCTGAAAGCTGATCTGTCCAGTTTTGGAGTTGATGTCAGCAGGCCAGGGAAGCTAGGGTCGATATTCTTCTCTTGATCATCTTCGGTGGCATAAGGGACGGTGTGAGCCAAGACATCCAGGCGGTTTAGCTCGCTCGTCTGCGGGAACAAACTGCCGCCATTGCTTGCCGTGCTACCGAGGTCCTTTGTCCCTGAATTGCTCACACACTCCGGCAGATTCAATGGGGGTCTGGCGGCAGATTTCTTTGACTTTATGGTTGGAAATGCATCTGCTTTGAGTGTCGCAGGATATCCACACATTCTTGCCATCTCTGTCGTAGCATAGCTTTCGTCGGTAAAGTGTGCGGAACAAACGTCCAATTTCTTGCCACTTTCGCATCTTTGGGCCACTGGTGCAACTTGAATCCGTCCCTGTTGGTGTTGTTACACCCTCCGACAACACACCGACGAGGCATGATGTCTCCAAGGTACGGAAAACAGTCGAAAAAACGGAAAATAACAGAGCTGATTTGACTCAGTGTTTGAGAAAATGGCGGATTGCTTCCCGATGTGACGTCACAATAGAAAGGCGTTTAATTCGCCAAAATTCACCCATTTAGAGTTCGGAAATCGGTTAAAAAAATATATGGTCTTTTTTCTGCAACATCAAGGTATATATTGACGCTTACATAGGTCTGGTGATAATGTTCCCCTTTAAGTTCTTACATGACAATACATTTTCTGTCGTCGCATGGACGCCTATCTCTCCCGTTATCGTAGACAAAAGGGAAGTTGGAAGGCGTGTCCAACGCATTTTAAAAGACATGTGTCACAGTAATTATTGCAGGAGGAGGGACAACGAGACAATGGTTCCACATTGACAAAACATCGAACAACATTCAGGTATTTACATGTAACTTACACATTTTGTGTAATTTTAACAATAATAAAGCATTATAAAATACATTATTTACACAACATAATTGACCCCGTTACACATATCCTACCAAGTCAGACCTACACTGTTTCAATGCCCATTTCTCTGATGATGCAATTGTTGATGACTGAAGTGCTGTTATCAACCAAACCCTCCTCATCCCACCCCCCAGATTGTAAATAATGTAAATAATTCAATGTATATACTCTAATGATTAACTTGTGTGATGACTGTATTATGATGATAGTATATATTTGTACCATGAATTGATTTACGTGGACCCCGACTTAAACAAGTTGAAAAACTTATTCGGGTGCTACCATTTAGTGGTCAATTGTACGGAATATGTACTGAACTGTGCAATCTATTAATAAAAGTTTCAATCAATCAATCAATCATCCCCCATTAAAAAAATATTTATTCATTTCCTTCGAGATTTTGCAGGCTTTGTTGAGGTCGTAGTGTCCTAAAAGGCCTGAATCCGGGGCAGCTTTTTCAGAAAGTTGTGATGTTTTAGGGCTTTATTTTTCAACAACATTGAATCAACTTGTGATTTTATGAATTTGTTGTCAGTCTTTTAGGTGGTCATTTAAAAAAAAAAAAAAAAAAAGCACCGCATTGCAACAAAAATGGAAAACAAATACTGTAGTGATTAGAGATGCGCGGTTTGCAGACACAACCGCGTAGTCCGCGGATTATCCGCGGGTCGGGCGGTTGAAATAAAAAAAAAATTAGATTTTATCCGCGGGTCGGGTCGGGCGGTTGAAATTAAAAAAAATTAGATTTTAAATAGATTCAGGCGGGTGGCAGTTAAACCAATTCGGAAATATATATACATAGTTAAATGTTGTTACCCACATACGAAAAACGAGCAGGCACCTGCAGCACGCCACAACAGAAGAAGAAAAAAAAAGAGATGGCAACGCCGGCAGCAAACGTGGTACGCGACAAACTAAAAAAGGGAATACTAAAGACCAGGAGAAAAAAAGGCCAGAAAAGTTCAGCGTGGACTCGTTTTTATGAGGTTGTAAATCAGGATGATAGTAATGCTGGCTACGTGATTTGCAAGAGCTGCGACGCTGTTTATGTCTACGACAGTCACAAAACCGGGACATCTAACATGGTGCATCACATTTGTGCAAAACCCCGAACCTCCACAAACACCCTGAGCATGAGCAGTTTCGTCCGCCGTGATCCCAGAAGAGTGCCGCAGGATGTTAAAACAAGATAGAACGCAGCTGCCTGCAGCAGTTTGAGTGGCGCGAGCGCGCTTGGAGGTGCGCTCAGCGCGGCTCCCAGATGATTGCGCACTGGTGTGCGTCTGGGCCGTGACAGCGTGGCACGCATTGAATGTCTCTGCTGCATTGGATCAGTCTCCTTTCTTTAACAGGCAAAAGCTTTATAACCTCACTAATGCCTTGCATCGTCTATATTAGATATATAACAACGGGCGGATGGCGGGCGGGTGCGGTTTTGATTAAATGTTAGTTCGGGTGGATGGCGGATGGTTGACGACTTTTGTGATGCGGTTGCGGATGAAATAATTGCCTATCCGCGCATCTCTAGTAGTGATGTTTTACTCGTTTTATACCACACAGAGTAAAAAACAGCACATTGTCAAATTACTGTACTGTTACTTAATTATAACTAATATTAGTAATAATTAATCATAATTATAGAAAGAAACACCACAAAATTATTCCTTATTGTCTGTTGTCTCCTCTATCAGCCTAGTTGCAGAGAGTGTTTGTCCATTTTTAACATTCATTTATGTCCCAACACGTTTGTGAAAGGATGAGTGCGATCTTTAGCGATAATTTTTGTTGGTAAATGAGAGACGATGAGAGATTATCATCGCACCTCAACATTGCTAACATGCAAATGAGAATGTGTTCTTAAATGTCCGTCCATTTTCTACCGCTTTTCCCTTTCTGGGTCGCGGGGGGGTGCTGGAGCCTATCTCAGCTGCATTCGGGCAGAAGGCGGCGTACACCCTGGACAAGTCGCCACCTCATCGCAGGGCCAACACAGATAGACAGACAACATTCACACTCACATTCACACCCTAGGGCCAATTTAGTGTTGCCAATCAACCTATGTTAAATCCATACTTGCCAACCTTGAGAGCTCCGATTTCAGGAGGTGGGGGGTGGAGGGTGGGGTGGGGCGTGGTTAAGGGGGGGGAGTATATTGACAGCTAGAATTCACCAAGTCAAGTATTTCATACATATATATATATATATATATATATATATATATATATATATATATATATATATATATATATATATATATATATATATATATATATATCTACATCCTGGATATATATATATATATATATATATATATATATATATATATATATATATATATATATCTACATCCTGGATATATATATATATATATACTATATATATATATATATATATATATATATATATATATATATATATATATATATATATATATATATATATATATATATATATATATATAGGGCTTCACGGTGGCAGAGGGGTTAGTGCATCTGCCTCACAATACGAAGGTCCTGAGTAGTCTTGGGTTCAATCCCGGGCTCAGGATCTTTCTGTGTGGAGTTTGCATGTCCTCCCCGTGACTGCGTGGGTTCCCTCCGGGTACTCCGGCTTCCTCCCACCTCCAAAGACATGCACCTGGGGATAAGTTGATTGGCAACACTAAAATTGGCCCTAGTGTGTGGATGTGAGTGTGAATGTTGTCTGTCTATCTGTGTTGGCCCTGCGATGAGGTGGCGACTTGTCCAGGGTGTACCCCGCCTTCCGCCCGATTGTAGCTGAGATAGGCTCCAGCGACCCCAAAGGGAATAAGCGGTAGAAAATGGATGGATATATATATATATATACAGGTAAAAGCCAGTAAATTAGAATATTTTGAAAAACTTGATTTATTTCAGTAATTGCATTCAAAAGGTGTAACTTGTACATTATATTTATTCATTGCACACAGACTGATGCATTCAAATGTTTATTTCATTTAATTTTGATTATTTGAAGTGGCAACAAATGAAAATCCAAAATTCCGTGTGTCACAAAATTAGAATATTACTTAAGGCTAATACAAAAAAGGGATTTTTAGAAATGTTGGCCAACTGAAAAGTATGAAAATGAAAAATATGAGCATGTACAATACTCGATACTTGGTTGGAGCTCCTTTTGCCTCAATTACTGCGTTAATGCGGCGTGGCATGGAGTCGATGAGTTTCTGGCACTGCTCAGGTGTTATGAGAGCCCAGGTTGCTCTGATAGTGGCCTTCAACTCTTCTGCGTTTTTGGGTCTGGCATTCTGCATCTTCCTTTTCACAATACCCCACAGATTTTCTATGGGGCTAAGGTCAGGGGAGTTGGCGGGCCAATTTAGAACAGAAATACCATGGTCCGTAAACCAGGCACGGGTAGATTTTGCGCTGTGTGCAGGCGCCAAGTCCTGTTGGAACTTGAAATCTCCATCTCCATAGAGCAGGTCAGCAGCAGGAAGCATGAAGTGCTCTAAAACTTGCTGGTAGACGGCTGCGTTGACCCTGGATCTCAGGAAACAGAGTGGACCGACACCAGCAGATGACATGGCACCCCAAACCATCAATGATGGTGGAAACTTTACACTAGACTTCAGGCAACGTGGATCCTGTGCCTCTCCTGTCTTCCTCCAGACTCTGGGACCTCGATTTCCAAAGGAAATGCAAAATTTGCATGGTTGGGTGATGGTTTGGGGTGCCATGTCATCTGCTGGTGTCGGTCCACTCTGTTTCCTGAGATCCAGGGTCAACGCAGCCGTCTACCAGCAAGTTTTAGAGCACTTCATGCTTCCTGCTGCTGACCTGCTCTATGGAGATGGAGATTTCAAGTTCCAACAGGACTTGGCGCCTGCACACAGCGCAAAATCTACCCGTGCCTGGTTTACGGACCATGGTATTTCTGTTCTAAATTGGCCCGCCAACTCCCCTGACCTTAGCCCCATAGAAAATCTGTGGGGTATTGTGAAAAGGAAGATGCAGAATGCCAGACCCAAAAACGCAGAAGAGTTGAAGGCCACTATCAGAGCAACCTGGGCTCTCATAACACCTGAGCAGTGCCAGAAACTCATCGACTCCATGCCACGCCGCATTAACGCAGTAATTGAGGCAAAAGGAGCTCCATCCAAGTATTGAGTATTGTACATGCTCATATTTTTCATTTTCATACTTTTCAGTTGGCCAACATTTCTAAAAATCCCTTTTTTGTATTAGCCTTAAGTAATATTCTAATTTTGTGACACACGGAATTTTGGATTTTCATTTGTTGCCACTTCAAATCATCAAAATTAAATGAAATAAACATTTGAATGCATCAGTCTGTGTGCAATGAATAAATATAATGTACAAGTTACACCTTTTGAATGCAATTACTGAAATAAATCAAGTTTTTCAAAATATTCTAATTTACTGGCTTTTACCTGTATATATATATATATATCTACATCCTGAAAATATGCAAACAAAACTGTGTTTGGATAATTGATACTTCAAACTTGCATAAATAAATCTTAAGGAATATAACATAACTTGGCTTCTGAGAGCTTCAAAATGTAATGAATAAAATGCTAAAGTTGTTGATAAACAAGCAATTATTTTAATAATTAAATATGGTCATTTTAAATGAATTATTATGATAATATAAAATGAATTATTTCAAATATGTTTATTTTAATTCTATGGCTGGATGTAATGAGGAGTCAGAAAAAATAAAGAAAAAATACAATTAATTTTGATGTTTTTAGCAAAATTTATTTATTTTATTATTTTTTTAATTAATAAATATATTTATTTTTAGGTAAGATAAACATAATATTACAATTTGTCTCTAGTCTGGATGATTTAGTTCTTGTCACCTTGTTGAAAAAAGGCTGTCCTCACTCAGGTCCGCATGGAGCTGGAGGGGGCGTGGCCTCCAGCTCCGGCTGAAAATCGGGAGATTTTCGGGAGAATATTTGTCCCGGGGGGGGGGGGTTTTCGGGAGAGGCGCTGAATTTCCGGAGTCTCCCGGAAAATTCGGGAGGGTTGGCAAGTATGGTTAAATCTTACTTGTGAAAAGTAATCCCCCGATTCCTGTTTTCAACAGTCCGCTCATTTGAGCAGGAAAACGCTGAACACCATCTTTGTTTTCTACCTGTCAACTCGTCACCACTTCAAGATGGCGGCCGAATTTCTCGAGTCAAAGCAGCCAATGCTGCGTCTACTTATAAGATGTCTACGGTTCTAATGGTGGAAATACATATTTGGCAGCCATGTTGGGTCATCAAAACCTCAACTTAAATAGCGTACACGTTATAAGCATCGTTTTTTTAAATAAACATTTCACTTCGAACATGTTGATGTATCATTTAGTAAGCTTGCATGTTCGAAATAAACTCAAACTGAAACTGATCAAATGAACAACCGCTTCCGGTGTAATGTTCGCCAAATGAATGTGCATCGAAGCATCGCGAGATTTGGTGACTGCGCTTGTGAACCAAGATGGCTGACTAAGTCCGTCTACATCTTTGTTAATTTAACATACCCACTTAAAGGTGAAATACAACTCCCACCTTGTAAACGAGTTCTCTACCATTTAAACACAATTTACTGACAGACTTATCTTTTCTGAGGCTTGTAAAACGAAAACAACATTATGTCTGCTCCCCTCTCGCCCTGTGTGACTTCACAACATAGTAACGGTAAAGTGCAGTAACGTCATAGCGCCACTAGATGTATATATACTAGTTCTAGCTATTAGGCTGCTCTAGTTTTAATTTTTTTTAATTTTTATTATCTTTTTAATTTTTATTTTATTTTTTTTAATACACTGTAGCACTTTGAGGTTGTTTACTCAATGTAAAGTGCTTTTTACAAATAAAATCTATTATTATTTTTATTATTATTATATCTGAGCTAAAGTATTTTGTGTCCTGCAGACATCCAGCAGCTGATTGGTCATCAAGAAGGACTTCCTCCTCAGTCGCAGGGGGAAATCTTCACCTTGGAACAGTTGGATTCGCAGCCAACCCACTTTAAAGAGGAAGAGGAGGAACCTTGGATCACCCAGGAGAGAGAGTGTCTTCCAGAGCCGGAGGAGGCTGATCTCACCAAGTTCCCACTGACTGGTGTCCCTGTAAAGACCGAAGATCATGAAGACGGACTAGAAGCAGACAAACTCTTAGCTCCAGTATCAGAGAGTGACGACACAGTGTCTCGCTATCCTGAGGAGGAAGACAGGAACGAAAGCCAAGAAGAACCGCTAAGCAGCGATACATACTATGAAGGAGATATGAGGACTCACGACAACAAACACTCCCAAAAGAAGCCACCTCGAAACAACAAAAAATGTGTGCAAACATGCAAAAAACCTTATGTTTGCCCAGTTTGTGGTAAAGGACTTTCTTATAAACGCAATATGGAAGTACACATGCGGACACACAAAGCAGAAAAGCCCTTCAGGTGCTCAGTTTGCGGTAAAAGATTCTCTCAAAAGGTGCATTTGGTTTCACATATGACAACGCATACAGGAGAAAAACCCTTTGGCTGTTCATTTTGCGGTAAAGGCTTTACTCAAAAAACACACATGGTATTACACCTGAGAACGCACACCGGAGAAAAACCATTTCGGTGCTTATACTGCGGCAAAAGATTTACTCAAACAACACACATGAAATCACACTTGAGAACGCACACGGGGGAAAAGCCTTTTGGCTGCTTGGTTTGTGGCTATACTTTTTCGCAGATGGGCAATTTGAATAGACACATGAGGACACACACAAGGGATAAGCATTTCAGCTGCTCAATTTGTGGGGAAAAGTACACCTATAAGACGAGTTTGACGTCACACATGCGGACACACAATAGAGAAAAACGTTTTAATTGCTTAGTTTGTGATAAAAGATTCTCTCAAGAATCAAAAATGATAGCACACATGACAATACATGAAGAAGAAAAATCTTCTTGTGGTTCAGTTAGTGATAAAAGAGTTTCCAGAGCGGCATGTATACTACCAAAGGAAAGAACGCAATCAGGGGAAAAGCCTTATAATTGCTATATATGTGGCAAAAGTTATACAGTAAAGGCATCTTTGATTGTACACCAAAGAACTCACACAGAAGAAAAAGCCTTTAAACTGTAAAGATATCCTGATTTAAAAAAAAAAAACTTACACAGTATACATGTATGCAAACACACATGGGGGCGTAACGTGCTTGTCAGGTTCAAACACTGATGACATCTATTAAACAAGACAAGAGGCAAAGAATTAAACAGAGACATAATTCAATTTGGACTCAATATTGAGGAGAGTCGTCTGTACACTGTACCCTTGTACAGTATCTCAGCACGCTCTGCCAAAAGATTGCACACCTTCTTTTATTTTGGACCCTCCCTGACCACATGGCCACCGCTGTTTCCAAAGGACAAAGGTCGCAAAAAGTTCACAGAAAAGGTCGTAAACAATTCACAGAAAAGGTCAGTTCAAAAACAGTTCGTAAAATAGTTCAAAAAGAGGTCCATAAAATAGTTCAAAAAAACGTTCGTAAAATACTTCAAAGAGTGGTCCAGAAAGTAGTTCAAAAAGAGTTCGTCTGGAAATTGGGCAGATCCTGCCATCTCTCCGCTTTGAAGAAAGAAAGAAAAAAGGGTGTTGTTGTATTGTGCAGGTTTGAAATAAATACTTTAAAAAAGTCCTTGGGTTAGAACAATATCTTTCTGTTGATTACCATACATGAATCATCTTGCCTTCTCCCTACACAGTGGAGTTTTACGAGCCTTACTCTTGGTAGGTTTCAAAGACAGCTTTTGTCTTCTCACCAGACCCTCAATGTAACACAAAGTTTTTGTGATCATTTAGAAACAATTATTCTAACAGTGCTCCAGTTTGTGCTAAAAGATTGTCAAATCAGATCCGCTGTGTGTATTTGACATTAGATTCCCACGAGTTCCAAGTTACATGGTGCCGTCATAAAATTGTTTGTTTGGTTTGTGTTGTGCAGCCTGAGGCAAATAAAACTGTCTTCATCTCAGAACTTCCCTAAGCCTTCAGGTCGGGGAAAGGGTCCTGACTGACCGAACAGCAGCTCCGAATACACAACCTTCTTGGGGTCCGTAAGAGGGGTGCTGGAGAGCGATGTAGTTTACATCTGGGACGCAAGATGGATATACTATAATAGCAGACATTTTAAACATAGAGAGGAGAATAGACAATCCTCTTGATAAGCAGGGCCCTAAGCTTTTGGCGCCCTAAACAAGACTTTGAGGTATATATATGTATATATGGTCTTTAAAGGGGAACATTATCACAATTTCAGAATGGTTAAAACCATTAAAAATCAGTTCCCAGTGGCTTATTATATTTTTCGAAGTTTTTTTCAAAATTTTACCCATCACGCAATATCCCTAAAAAAAGCTTCAAAGTGCCTGATTTTAACCATCGTTATAAACACCCGTCCATTTTCCTCTGACGTCACATAGTGAAGCCAATACAAACAAACATGGCGGAAAGAACAGCAAGCTATAGCGACATTAGCTCGGATTCAGACTCGGATTTCAGCGGCTTAAGCGATTCAACAGATTACGCATGTATTGAAACGGATGGTTGTAGTGTGGAGGCAGGTAGCGAAAACAAAATTGAAGAAGAAACTGAAGCTATTGAGCCATATCGGTTTGAACCGTATGCAAGCGAAACCGACGAAAACGACACGACAGCCAGCGACACGGGAGAAAGCGAGGACGAATTCGGCGATCGCCTTCTAACCAACGACTGGTATGTGTTTGTTTGGCATTAAAGGAAACTAACAACTATGAACTAGGTTTACAGCATATGAAATACATTTGGCAACAACATGCACTTTGAGAGTGCAGACAGCCCAGTTTTCATCAATTAATATATTCTGTAGACATACTCTCATCCGCGCTCTTTTCCTGAAAGTTGATCTGTCCAGTTTTGGAGTTGATGTCAGCAGGCCAGGGAAGCTAGGGTCGATATTCTTCTCTTGATCATCTTCGGTGGCATAAGGGACGGTGTGAGCCAAGACATCCAGGGGGTTTAGCTCGCTCGTCTGCGGGAACAAACTGCCGCTATTGCTTGCCGTGCTACCGAGGTCCTTTGTCCCTGAATTGCTCACACACTCCGGCAGATTCAATGGGGGTCTGGCGGCAGATTTCTTTGACTTTATCGTTGGAAATGCATCTGCTTTGAGTGTCGCAGGATATCCACACATTCTTGCCATCTCTGTCGTAGCATAGCTTTCGTCGGTAAAGTGTGCGGAACAAACGTCCAATTTCTTGCCACTTTTGCATCTTTGGGCCACTGGTGCAACTTGAATCCGTCCCTGTTCGTGTTGTTACACCCTCCGACAACACACCGACGAGGCATGATGTCTCCAAGGTACGGAAAACAGTCGAAAAAACGGAAAATAACAGAGCTGATTTGACTCGGTGTTTGAGAAAATGGCGGATTGCTCCCCGATGTGACGTCACGTTGTGACGTCATCGCTCCGAGAGCGAATATTAGAAAGGTGTTTAATTCGCCAAAATTCACCCATTTAGAGTTCGGAAATCGGTTGAAAAAATATATGGGTTTTTTTCTGCAACATCAAGGAATATATTGACGCTTACATAGGTCTGGTGATAATGTTCCCCTTTAATATTACTGAAGGGTCTCCACTCCACACGAGAGCTAACGTCACCGGCCCACATACACACTCAGTATGTTTACATGCACTAAACAACTAATTACTGACTTATTTTGGTTAAAATTAGCTGTTTAAAACACATGTCAAAACCTTATATTCTTTTTTCACTTTTTTAAACACAGGATTTACATATGTGATTGTAAGTCAGTTTTTTCTTGCATGTATACACTTCCATTGATCGATCATCAAATCAGGCGTTGCAACATGCACTCCCATGAGCAGAAATCCTGCAATGTTTACATGTTTAGATTATTTAAATACTATTGAACCTTCCTATTGTGTTGTTTTATAAAAAATACATATTTTGCAGCCAGAATGAGAGTTTTAATAATCGTTATTTATGTGATCATAAATATGTCAAGTTTCCCTTTACTGCCAGTGTACTACATGAGATAGAAATAAGCTAAATTTTGTATGATTATATTCAGTGGCTAATGATGATTATTATATTATTACATTATTATTAGTGCATCTGCTGGGGGTTAAAGGAGAACTGAATTATTTTTTTTTTGCCTATCATTCACATTTATTATGAGAGACAAGAACCCTCCATCAACGTTTTATATACACACTTTATATATATATATATATATATATATATATATATATATATATATATATATATATATATATATGTATATATACTGTATATATATATATATATTAGAGATGCGCGGATAGGCAATTATTTCATCCGCAACCGCATCACAAAAGTCGTCAACCATCCGCCATCCACCCGAACCAACATTGTATCAAAACCACACCCGCCCGCACCCGCCCGTTGTTATATATCTAATATAGACGATGCAAGGCATTAGTGAGGTTATAAAGCTTTTGCCTGTTGAAGAAAGGAGACTGATCCAATGTAGCAGAGACATTCAATGCGTACCATGCTGTCACGACCCAGACGCACACCAGTGCGCAATCATCTGGGAGCCGCGCTGAGCGCACCTCCAAGCGCGCTCGCGTCACTCAAACTGCTGCAGGCAGCTGCGTTCCATCTTCAATCAACACACTGATAAGAGGGACGACTACTTAAACAACCGCCACCAGAGATCCTCCTCCTGCCTCCCGACCACGCTTCCGCCCCTGGACAAACCCTGCCTGCCTCGCCCTTGTCTGACAGCACCGCTCCTCTCAACACGCACCTCCAACACTTACGGTAAAACCCTCCGGTTAAATTCCACACATAGTCTGACACCCATTTCCTGTTTGGTTACATACACATCTAATATATATATATATTTCCGACTTGGTTCAACCGCCACCCGCCTGAATCTATTTAAAATCTAATTTTTTTTAATTTCACATATATATATATATATATATATATATATATATACATATATAAATATGTCGAGCACCCACGTGGGATTAATGGTAACTTTCAATCTTTAAAGTAATTTTTGAAATACCAATTTTGTTGATAAATTTGGAGCGAGTTTGGTCCGTTTTACATCATTTAAAAATCACATATCATATAGTCTATAATTAAAGTCTAACCAAGATCTCATAATGGACTAAAGACACTAAAGACAATCATCTTGACTTTGAACACAGTAAACACGAGCGAATGAAGGCCATACTTACTCAACAGCCATACATGTCACACTAAGGGTGGCAGTACGAACAATGCCAACACTGTCATAAACATGTGCCATGTAGTGAAACCACACTAAACAACGACAAACACATTTTTGGAAGAATATTTGCACCGCAACACAACATAAACACGTCAGAACAAATTCCCAGAATTTCCTGCAGCACCAACTCTTCCGGGATGCTACACTATAAACAAACGCCATTGGTGGATCTACACCTAACATATTTTTTAGCGAAGCGAATTATATTTATATAGCGCTTTTCTCTAGTGACTCAAAGCACTTTTACATAGTGAAAGCCAATATCTAAGTTACATTTAAACCAGTGTGGGTGGCACTGGTAGCAGGTGGGTAAAGTGTCTTGCCCAAGGACACAACGGCAGTGACTAGGATGGCGGAAGCGGGGATCGAACCTGGAACCCTCAAGTTGATGGCACGGCCACTCTACCAACCGAGCCATATAGCCCCAAACATCACCTTTTAACATCACAAAATCTTCTTTCGTTTTTAAAAAAAAATGTATATCATGTTTATAAACTCAGGAAATATGTCCCTGGACACATGAGGACTTTGAATATGACCAATGAATGATCCTGTAACTACTTGGTATCGGATTGATACCCAAATTTGTGGTAGAGGCTAGACTACTGCAACGCACTTCTTGTCGGGATCCCCAGCAAGAACATCCAGAATCTGCAATACATAGAGAATAGTGCTGCTAGGATCCTGATGAGAGTGCGGAAATATGACCATATCACACCAACTCTCAAATCCCTTCACTGGCTTCCTGTTCCACTCAGGATTGAATACAAATTCTCCCTACTAACCCACCAGTGCCTCCATGGAAATGCCCCCCTCTATCACAAAGAACTACTCACCCCCAAATCCTCCACACGACACCTCCGCTCCGGACAGGCTAACCTCCTCCAACCTCCGAGGACAAAGCTACGAACAATGGGAGACCGGGCTTTCAGTCTGTGGAACGCTCTCCCTGACCACCTGAGGGTACCACAGACTGTGGATGCTTTTAAAAAAGGCTTAAAAACCCTTCTTTTTAACAAAGTCTTTTTTTTAGATATATGCATACTAGTTTTAGCTATTTGGCTGTTTTAGTTTTTTTTTTGTTTTTTTTTTGTTATCTTTTTATTTGTATTTTTTTGAATACACTGTAGCACTTTGAGGTTGTTTCCTCAATGTAAAGTGCTTCTTTTTTTTTTTTTTGCAAATAAAATCTATTGTTATTATTATTATCATCATCCAAAACTAATGTAAAGTATCAAACAACAGTGATTATGTCAAGACTTGGACTATGGCGTGGTTTGTTCTCCCGTGGTGCAAATGAACATTTGGACCAGACATGGCGTGAAGGTGAAGACATATTTAATTTTACTATAACAAAAAGAACAAACTAAAGGTGCGCACAAGGCGGAAGTCCAAACTTGACAAATGAAACCAATACTTGCACGTGGGCAAAAACTAAGGACATGAACAAAAGTCGCTAACTGTGGCATGAATCGAAAAAACTTACTTGGACAGGGCATGAAGTACGCAGAGGTAAACAAGAGTGTGACAGGGGTATGATGTCGCCAGACAGACAGCCTGGCAACTGGAAGCTTAAATAATAGTGACATGATTAAAGACAGGTGCGTGAGTCGTGAGGGCAGGTGAAAACTAATGGGTTGCTATGGTGACAAACAAGAGTGCACAATGAGTCCAAACGTGGAACAGGTGAAACTAATGGGTAACTATGGAAACAAGACAAGGGAGTGAAAAGCCAGAAACTAAAGAGTCCAATAACAAAAAAAAACATGACTAAAACAAAACATGATTACACAGACATGACAGATTATTTCATTTTAACAGAAGTGTAGATAGAACATGTTAAACAGAAAATAACCAGATATTAACAGTTAATGAGCAAGTAGATTCATAATTCATTTTCTACCACTTGTCTTTAATAATTTTAACAAAATAATAGAATTATAAATGACACAATATGTTACTGCATATGTCAGCAGCTAAATTAGGAGCCTTTGTTTGTTTACTTACTGTAAGTTCTCTTGTAAGTTCACTATTTTATTTAAGGACAAACTTGCAATAAGAAACATATGTTCAATGTACCGTAAAATTATTTTGTTAAAATAAAGCCAACAATTAACTTTTTTTGTGGTCCCCTTTATTTAGAAAAGTACTGAAAAACTTTTGGTACCGGTACCAAAATATTGGTATCGGGACAACACTAATACACACACACCGAGCACCCACTGGCAGAAATGTAGATTGGCGCCTATCAAAGCCATCCATAACCTCTCTCCATCATATCTCTCTGACCTGATCCATGTCGCCACGCCCTCACGTTCCCTAAGATCCTCTTCATCCATCCATCTCACTGTCCCCTTATTTAAACTGTCCACCATGGGTGCCCGAGCTTTCAGCCGGTCTGCCCCACATCTTTGGAACTCTTTACCACCAGACCTTCGTAACTTAGACTCAATATCCCTCTTCTAATCAAGACTCAAAACACACCTATTCCTGACTGCTCATTCATTGTAATCATCTTATCTTCTCTATCTTTGTTGTTGTTGTTGTTGTTGTTGTTGTTTTTATCCTATTTGATTTTATTGTTTTGATTTTGTACGGTGTCCTTGAGTGCCCAGAAAGGCGCCTTATAAATAAAATATATTATTAATATTATTATTATGATCGTTATTACCAGAGGTGGGACCAAGTCATTGCTTTGCAAGTCACAAGTAAGTCTCAAGTCTTTGCCCTCAAGTCTCGAGTCAAGTCCCGAGTCAAGACAGGCAAGTCCCGAGTCAAGTCCAAAGTCAAGACTGGAAAGTCTCAAGTCAAGTCCCAAGTCCTGCATTTTGAGTTTTGAGTCCTTTCAAGTCCTTTTAACCACAGACTAATATATTTATACAGATTGTGTATGCTTTTAAAACGCTGTATTTATTTATTAAAACAAGTGCATTTGAAATTGCAGGAACAAAAATAGTGCTGACAGTGCACTTCATAATAGCACTATTAACCAGTCATTTTAAACATTCAACTCATTCCTTTACAGAATAAACACTTTTGAAAAAACAAGTGCAACTGTACTTATTTGCACAAAAGTGTTAACATTGTATTTCAATGGCATATTGCATTGTAACTAGTTCCACAGCAGTTTCTATCCTGTTCTTACCTTTTCTCATTGATCTCATCTCATACTGTATGTGTGTTGATGTGTGCGTACACATGAAAAACATAACAAAAACATGAACATAACAATGAACAGAGTTGTACTTTTTAGATGTCAGGGCCCTATGCAATATGTACACATATTATTAACATAGTATACATTTTAACTGACCTTTATTTGACTATGTTTGTCTTTTTGTAGGTGGTTAAAATATGCTGTGCTGCTGACCGCTGTC
Source organism: Nerophis lumbriciformis (assembly GCF_033978685.3). Classification (NCBI taxonomy): domain Eukaryota; kingdom Metazoa; phylum Chordata; class Actinopteri; order Syngnathiformes; family Syngnathidae; genus Nerophis; species Nerophis lumbriciformis. The sequence continues at coordinate 7,398,939 of NC_084550.2, forward strand.
TAACGTTACGTTACTGTGTGTGATACATTGACTAACGTAATGTTACTGTGTGTGATACATTGACTATCGTAACGTTATGTGTAGGTACCTCATGCAACCCTGCTTAAAAAAAAATCACTTGACAAAAAGTATGAATAAGGTAGCGAACTGCAGTGGACGCAACAGATTGCCGTGTTTGCAATGACATTATAACCATAGACATCTTATAAGTAGACGCAGCATTGGTTGCTGTGACGCGAGCAATTTGGCCGCCATCTTGAAGTGGTGATGAGGAGCTGGCGAGCAGCCGAAACTGACAGTTGACAAATAGAAAACAAAGATGCCGGGCTGGTGTTCAGCGTTTTCCTGCTCAAATGAGCGGACTGTTGAAAATAGGAATCGAGGGGATTACTTTTCACAAGTAAGATTTGACATTAACGTACTATTGGTTGTATTTTATGAAAATAATATTACCACAGAGTTGAGAAGGAGCAAAGCTCTTCAATATTTGTATGTGAAAATCACAAATTAATCTTCTGTGGGAGGATGACCCCCCTACAGGGGTTTGGTTTACAAACTTTCAGCCCCACCTAAAACTAAATTCACCAGCCACCACTGATTATGATGCATTCTCATTTTAGGCAAAATATAAGACAATACTTTCTTAACAGTATAATTGTAACCAGGAATAAGTCTTCAAGTAACAATATTCAAATACTAACATTGTTGGGTAAGACAGAATTTGGATCCAGTGAAACAGATTGATGGTTTTAGCTGATATAAAGACTTTCATGTGTTTATATATGTTTATGTTGAAGTATTTGGCAGACGCTTTTATTCAAAGCGATATACATAAAAAATACATATAAAACAATCAGTGTAAACATGATAATGTAAGAGAAGAATGTAATACAAAATATCAATACAAAGCATACTTGCCAACTCTCCCGGATTTTCCGGGAGACTCCCGAAATTCAGCGCCTCTCCCGAAAACCTCCCGGGACAAATTTTCCCCCGAAAATCTCCCGAAATTCAGGCGGAGCTGGAGGCCACGCCCCCTCCAGCTCCATGCGGACCTGAGTGACGTGTTGACAGCCTGTTTTCACGTCTGCTTTCCCACAATATAAAGCATGCCTGCCCAATCACGTTATAACTGTAGAATGATAGAGGGCGAGTTCTTGGTTTCTTATGTGGGTTTATTGTTAGGCAGTTTTATTAACGTCCTCCCAGCGCGGTAACAACACACAACAACAGCAGTCAAGTTTTCGTTTACAGTAAAACAGTAAAACAGTTCGTCTGCCGTAAACAGCAATGTTGTGACACTTTTAAACAGGACAATACTGCCATCTACTGTACATGCATATGTGACCCACCCATAATGTGTCACATTTTTGTGTTGATTTATTTATTTTATTTTGTGGTTTGAATTCGTTTTTGGAGCTGTCATTACACATTTATCAGTATTCACACTGGTCAGTAGGGGGCAGTAGGGCGTTTCTTCCCAATTGAATGCTATCACCTGCAGACCGGAAGTGTCTTGTCATTCTGATGAGAGTGACCAGTCTGTGAACAATTGAAACGTCCTGTGTGCTTTTTCCTCCTGTATAACAGGTTAGTTTTGGTGTATCAACTCACTGAATAATATCCATGTGATCTTTATAAGTTTAAGTACACATTCTGATGGTGGAGCCTAACTCTAAAGTGTTTGTGAGTTGTAGTTTGTATTTGTGAATGAATCCAGTGCACAGCTGCAGTAATCAATACAAAATGGCGACGTGAGTACACAATGTTTATATAGGAACTTCTGATCCTAATTCAGACTCCCAAATTAGAGCTCCCGTTTTCTTATTGATTTTATAATGTATTTTTGTATAATGTGTGTGTTCTGAAATAGTGACAGAGAATAGAACAAGGATGGACAATTCAACCCTAAACTCAACAATGAGTAGATGAGTGTTATGTGTGTGTATATGTGTAAATAAATGAACACTGAAATTCAAGTATTTCTTTTATTTATTTATATATATATATATATATAGCTAGAATTCGCTGAAAGTCAAGTATTTCTATATATATATATATATATATATATATATATATATCTTAACCACGCCCCCAACCACGCCCCCCACCCCACCCCCGACCACGCCCCCCACCCCCCACCTCCCGAAATCGGAGGTCTCAAGGTTGGCAAGTATGATACAAAGTGTCAAGACAGAATAAACTCTCTGCTGCTGCAGCAACAGAGATACAGTCTGTAAAATATATAGATATCGAATGTATTCATACATTGTTTATGTAGGATATACGCATGTATATATAACCTAATCATATTGTTTCTTCAATTTAATAATAGCTGTCCCTTTTTTACCCCTTCTCTGGGATTATATTCCCAGTTTTGATCTCGGACGTAATCACTTATAGCATATAAGAATATTGTATTACTGTTAAGCAAACTATGAATAATAAAACATGTGTCTTTTATCATAGCTACACGTATGACAAACAGGCGCGTGCAAATCAGTGGTATTCAGTGAGGTAAGATGAATTAAATGCGCTGACAGTTCATTGCTCCTGCCAAGTGAATTGCACTGAGTGGAGAGGATCACCACTCCAAGATGGCGGCCCCGCGTCTCGTCTGCGCCATAGGCAGCAGCGCTCGATGCTGCGTACCCTTATAAGATGTCTATGGTTATAACGTTAGCAGTGAGTTTACAGCCTCACTGATTTAACTACACAGAAAATAAAAGTCACGTTACTTAGCCAATAAACGTTATCTTACATTCAAAACGTACCCTTCTTTGTGCAACTTCAAATGTCGAACGAAGTTGGAAGTTGTTGCGTCTCCGCGTGGTTTGCATACGGCAATTCGTTTTTTGTTGACCAAGTCGTAGTTTTTGTACCCGAACGAAACCAACTTTGGCATAATTGTTTCTCACTGGCTACGTTGTTTCACAACTTGTTCGGTGGTTGTCCTGCAATTTGATTGGATGAGAGCTGTGTGATGAAAACAACTTAGATCTAATTTGATTGACTGTTGTACTGAGAGCACACCAGCTGACAGGAACAACACGCTGATAGACACAGACGAAGAAAATGAAAGATACGGAGCGCTCCCAAATAACTTTTTAATTGTTGGGTTTTGGGGAAAGTAGCAAGTCGTGTCAAGTCAAAAGGCTCAAGTCCAAGTGAAGTCACAAGTCATTTATGTTAAAGTCTAAGTCGAGTTGCAAGTCTCTTAACATTTTGTCAAGTCTAGTCTAAAGTCATCAAGTCTCGAGTCCAAGTCATGTGACTCGAGTCCAAGTCATGTGACTCGAGTCCACACCTGGTTATTACATTGTACGTGTGCTTACATTTAAATGGTAATGATGAAGATAATGGTAGTCTTCAATATCTTAAGTCTTCAATAATATACCAATATGGTTATGTATGCAGATGACACAACTCTATACAGTACTGCCTCTACCTTAAATGACCTAGAAAATAACTTAAATCAGGACCTGGAGAGAGTGTCCCGCTGGGTAAATGATAGTAAACTTGTTGTGAATATTGACAAAACAAAAAGCATTATTTTTGGATCCAGGCATATGCTTGTTTGATGACCCACAGCTTCATATTTTAATGTCAGACATACGTATTGAGCAGGTCAAAAAAGCAAAATTGCTTGGTGTGCTATTAGACAGTCAACTGTCATGGTCCGATCATATTGATGGTATTTCAATGAAAATGGGAAGAGGTTTAGCCATGGTCAGGAAGTGCTCCACCTTCTTGACATCCTCAACAATGGCTCAAGTCATACAGTCCTTGGTTTTCTGCCATCTTCATTACTGTCCTATAATATGGTCCGCTACGACTAAGTCTGACCTGAACAAACTGCAACTTGTTCAGAACAGAGCAGCTAGACTGGTACTTAAATGTTCTTTGCACACTAATATTTCATTTATGCATTCACGCCTGTCCTGGTTGTCTGTTGAACAAAAGATGTATTGTAGTCTCCTTATGTTCTTTAGAACTATCATTTTAGATCAATCACCAGATTACTTTTACAAACAGTTTTTAAAATCAACTAACACACATATTCATGACACTAGGAATGCCAGCAATGGCTATTTGGCACTTCCTGCTCCCAGGACCAATCTCCTCAAACATACAGTCATGTATAGATGTACATCATTCTGGAATGGGTTGCCATCTCACATTAATCTCTCACAAAGTAAATTGTCATTCAAGACAGCTTTGAAGATACACCTATTGCAGCTGCCCACATGACGTGAATTTTTAATACTGGTTTTAACTAGCTTTTTATCTTATGTTGTATTTTTCCATTGTATAATGTCTGTTATTGCATGTATTCTTTGTATTTTAATTTTGTATGCTCCTATATGGACCCCAGGAAGACTAGCAGTCGCCTTGGCGTCAGCTAATGGGGATCCATTCAATAAACAATAAACAATACGGTCGCAAGGTGGCAGCAGTGTACACACTGTGGCTTCGGGTGTCGTAAAACTCAACAGAAGAAGAAAAGGGCGGAAGTTAGCGACACCTCAAAAGGATACCGTTTTTTTTAGTAGAAACATCCCTCAAAAAAATCTGTAAAACCACTCAAAGGGGCCAGAATTCCAATCGACTGGGGAAGAAAACATTCAACATGCTGAGAGAATTGATAAGAGAGCGACTAATGGCGGCTGCTGATGAAATATTCGGACTGGTTGAAAGAACAATGGCGTCGTACGAGGAGGAACTTTCTCGAACAAGAGACGAGAAGGAGCGACATCGACGACAACTGGAAGCTGTTAGAAAGACTCAAACTGTGCTAGGAGGTAAAGTATGTTTACATGTTTGTTAACTTTCTTTCTTAATCATTTAGAACAGTCTACAGTAGCCTATAGTACAAATATAGAATCCAAAATGGCGGCAAGATTAGATTACATCATTATTACTCTGTACTTGCTATTATACTTCATGTTGGCGCTTACTCTTTAACCAGTGATGCGATTCTCATTAGTCAACGATCTCAATAATTCGTTAACTAGGCTGACCATATTCTGAAATCCCAAAAAGAGGACACATATATACGTGCCAAGGCCGGGACTAGGTGAACATTTGCCAATGATACTCGAACTTGCTTTATAAATAATATATTTATTTAAATAAAGCATTTTTTTCTCCTCTGTTGACAGCAGTGTTCAATCAATCAATCAATCGATGTTTATTTATATAGCCCTAAATCACAAGTGTCTCAAAGGGCTGCACAAGCCACAACGACATCCTCGGTACAAAGCCCACATAAGGGCAAGGAAAAACTCACCCCAGTGGGACGTCGATGTGAATGGCTATGAGAAACCTTGGAGAGGACCGCATATGTGGGTAACCCCCCGCCCCTCCCTCTAGGGGAGACCGAATGCAATGGATGTCGAGTGGGTCTGACATAATATTGTGAGAGTCCAGTCCATAGTGGATCCAACATACCGTATTTTCCGCACTATTAGCCGCACCTAAAAACCACAAATTTACTCAAAAGCTGACAGTGCGCACTGGCTTATAACCCGGTGCGCTTTATATATGGATTAATATTAAGATTCATTTTCATAAAGTTTAGGTCTCGCAACTACGGTAAACAGCCGCCATCTTTTTTCCCCGTAGAACAGGAAGCGCTTCTTCTTCTACGCAAGCAACCGCCAAGGTAAGCACCCGCCCCCATAGAAGAGGAAGCGCTTCTTCTTCTACTGTAAGCAACCACCCGCCCCCGTAGAAGAAGAAGAAGCGCGCGGATATTACGTTTCATTTCCTTTGTGTGTTTACATCTGTAAAGACCACAAAATGGCTCCTACTAAGCGACAGGTTTCCGGTTCATGAAAAGACGCAATCTCTCCATCCGCACACGGACTACTATTTCACAGCAACTGCCTAAAGACTTTCAAGAAAAGCTGGCTACTTTCCGTGCATATTGTAAAAACAAGATAGCTGAAAAAAAGATCCGGCCAGAGAACATTATCAACATGGACGAGGTTCCACTGACTTTTGATATTCCTGTGAACCGCACTGTGGATACAACGGGAGCACGTACGGTGAATATTCGCACCACAGGGAATGAGAAGTCATCCTTCACTGTGGTTCTAGCTTGCCATGCTAATGGCCAGAAACTTCCACCCATGGTGATATTCAAAAGGAAGACCTTGCCAAAAGAGACCTTTCCAGCCGGCGTCATCATAAAAGCTAACTCGAAGGGATGGATGGATGAAGAAAAGGTGAGCGAGTGGTTAAGGGAAGTTTACGCGAAGAGGCCGGGTGGCTTTTTTCACGCAGCTCCGTCCATGTTGATATACGACTCCATGCGCGCCCACATCACGCTGGTTTTTAATATATTATTAAAGTTTGACTGACCTATCTGACTGTTTTTTTGACATTCCCTTTAGCGCAGTTAGATGCGGCTTATAACACGGGGCGGCTTATAGGTGGACAAAGTTTTGAAATATGCCGTTCATTGAAGGCGCGGCTTATAACCCAGGGCGGCTTATGGTGCGGAAAATACGGTAATAGTAAGAGTCCAGTCCATAGTGGGGCCAGCAGGACACCATCCCGAACGGAGACGGGTCAGCAGCGCAGAGATGTTCCCAGCCCCCCCTCCACAAGAAAGAGGGGAGCAGAGGAGAAAAGAAAAGAAACGGCAGATCAACTGGTCTAAAAGGGAGGTCTATTTAAAGGCTAGAGCATACAAATGAGTTTTAAGATGGGACTTAAATGCTTCTACTGAGGTAGCATCTCTAATTGTTACCGGGAGGGCATTCCATAGTACTGGAGCCCGAATAGAAAACGCTCTATAGCCCGCATACTTTTTTGGGGCTCTGGGAATCACTAATAAGCCGAAGTTCTTTGAACGCAGATTTCTTGCCGGTACATATGGTACAATACAATCGACAAGATAGGACGGAGCTAGACCGTGTAGTATTTTATACGTAAGTAGTAAAACCTTAAAGTCACATCTTAAGTGCACAGGAATCCAGTGCAGGTGAGCCAGTATAGGCGTAATATGATCAAACTTTCTTGTTCTTGTCAAAAGTCTAGCAGCCGCATTTTGTACCAATTGTAATCTTTTAATGCTAGACATAGGGAGACCCGAAAATAATACGTTACAGTAGTCGAGACGAGACGTAACGAACGCATGAATAATGATCTCAGCGTCGCTAGTAGATAAAATAGAACACATTTTAGCGATATTACGGAGATGAAAGAAGGCCGTTTTAGTAACACTCTTAATGTGTGATTCAAACGAGAGAGTTGGGTCGAAGATAGATAGATAGATATAGATGTTGGCGCTAGGAATTTTCAAAATGGGGTCCCAGGGACCCCATCAAGTCATAAAAATGGGGTCCCACAGTAAAATTTTGGGGCCCCACTTTTTTGTAAGCGTCTTGAAAAAAAATGATAAATGTATGCATTATACTGTTGTATCTCACATTCTATATTGTGTTTTGGAAAAAGGTTGTCATAAATGTTACTTAATTCATTAAAAAAAAAAAAGGTATACATATATCATACTTGCCAACCCTCCCGAATTTTCCGGGAGACTCCCGAAATTCAGCGCCTCTCCCGAAAAACTCCCGGGACAAACATTCTCCCGAAAATCTCCCGATTTTCAGCCGGAGCTGAAAGCCACGCCCCCTCCAGCTCCATGCAGACCTGAGTGAGGACAGCCTTTTTTCATGACGGGAGGACAACAGGGTGACAAGAACTAAATCATCCAGACTAGAGAAAAATTGTATTATTATGTTTATCTTACCTAAAAATAAATATATTTATTAATTTTTAAAAAAAAAACTAAATACATTTTTACTATATTTTGCTAAAAACAACCTAATTAATTGTATTTTTATTTGTATTTTTTCGTGACTCCTTATTACATCCAGCCATAGAATTATACATTAAAATAAACGTATTTGAAATAATTGATTTTAAATTATCATAATAATTCATTTAAAATGACCATATTTAATTATTAAAATAATTGCTTGTTTATCAACAACTTTAGCATTTTATTCATTACATTTTGAAACTCTCAGAAGCCAAGTTATGTTATATTCCTTAATATTTATTTATGCAAGTTTGAAGTATCAATTATCTAAACACAGTTTGTTTGCATATTTTCAGGATATATATATCCTGAAAATATGCACACAAACTGTGTTTAGATAATATATATACATATATATATATATACTATATATATATATATATATATATATATATACTGTATATATATGAAATACTTGACTTGGTGAATTCTAGCTGTCAATATACTCCTCCCCTCTTAACCACGCCCCCTCCCCCCCCGACCACGCCCCCACCTCCCGAAATCGGAGGTCTCAAGGTTGGCAAGTATGACATATATAAATGTATTCAGTTATAAACATTCATTCACTTTCTTCTTTCCTTCATGGATCTAAACTTTACCGCTGCTGGTAGTTTTTTCTATGTTTTTATTTAAAAAGTTGTAGGTGTATTAATTTCATTATAAAAATGTAAAAAGTGTTTTGCTTGGGTGATGAAATGATGATAATGGTGTGCCAGGGCATACATACATTTTATATTTAACGCTTAAATCTCTGGAGTCTACATCAACTTCAGATCTATTCCTAATTTCAAAATGTTTTGTTTTTTTATGTTGTTTTTTGTTTGTTTGTTTTCCGCCCTTTTTTGTCAAACAAAACTATGTTTTTAATGGCAAACACAACATATGCAAAATCTTCCCCAAAAAATATTTTTCTTAGTGGAATATTTGATGTGAAGTACCGGTAATGGGAACCTTGGATAGGTCAATAATTCATAATAACATTGATTTTGATTCAATATAATGTTCTGAACAATGACAGTTTGAAAGAAAAAAAAACAGCTTTGTTTTATTAGTCAACATTGCACCTTTTTCTAAATTACATTTCACCTTTAAGCTTTTTTATTTCACTTTTGTTATGTTTTAGTTTATTTTAATAGTATTTTTAGTCTGTGCCGTGGGCCTTTAAAACATTAGCTGTGGGTCGCAAATGGCCTCCGGGGCACACTTTTGACACCCCTGCTATAGATAATACAAAATTAAATCTGATAAATCTATGGATAAAAAGCAGAGCCTGGCGACGCATGCGCGTTTATCATAACTCTCTTTCTCTCTCTCTCTCTCTGTCTCTGCCCCTCCCTCACCAATGCTGCTGCGTGCACAATTTGTTTTGTTTTTAACCCCTTCTTAACCCTGAACGTACGTTGAAAATATATGCAACCCTAACTCAAAATGCCGGACATTTGAGGCATTTAAGAAACTCCGCCCGGACAGGCCCGCAAAAGAGGACATGTCCGCGGAAAAGAGGACGTATGGTCAGTCTACGTTAGCTATTCATTTTGTATTGCATATCAGATACAATGTCAGATACTGTAATAGTAGCTCTATGCATCGCCATGACCAATGTTATACAGTCGTGGTCAAAAATGTACATAAACTTGTAAAGAACATAATGTCATGGCTGTCTTGAGTTTCCAATAATTTCTACAACTCTTTATTTTTTTGTGATTGTGTTCCTGGGATTAAAGGCCTCACCTTTTCTCCTCCAAACATACTGCTGGGTATTGTGGCCAAACAGCTCCATTTTTGTTTCATCTGACCACAGAACTTTCCTCCAGAAGGTCTTATCTTTGTCCATGTGATGTCAGATGAAACAAAAAATGAGCTGTTTGGCCACAATACCCAGCAATATGTTTGGAGGAGAAAAGGTGAGACCTTTAATCCCAGGAACACCATGCCTATTGTCAAGCATGGTGGTGGTAGTATTATGCTCTGGGTCTGTTTTGCTGCCAATGGAACTGGTGCTTTACAGAGAGTAAATGGGACAATGAAAAAAGGAGAATTACCTGTACCTAAAGTATTGAGCCCGGGGGTTGGGTCTTGGGCACGGTTGGATCTCATTTCATTTTTTTTAATGTATTTATTTATTTCAGGCAATGACATAAAAAAGTACAAAGTTGACAACACATAATAATATAAATGAATATAGTGCAAAAGGTAATGTAGAGTATGTAATGCATGATTGTCCAGTTTTGCCTGAAAGGGAGTGGGAAGAAGATACTTTATTTAATCCCACCCCCAGTTCTCCATTCAGTGATTATTCACATGAGTTTCACTCTTACTTTGTTCAAGGAATATAATACAGATGTTGTATCATAGTGGTATTAGCACAGGTAACAATAATTACTACACTGTAACAATAATTTGTATCAACAATGTAGGAATAATGAATATACCAACAATGGTAATAGACAAAATACCAACAATGGTAATAGACAACATAGCAATAATGGTAATAGACAACATAGCAATAATGGTAAGGAAACATTGAGCACATGTTAACACTTTGAGACAGAGTACAACAGCAGGTTAATAAATTAAAGACCCTCATCTCTATATTTGAACCAGACCCCATGTTTGTGTAATAGTTTAAATCGATTAATAGTTTGGGTCTTGGGCGCAGTTGGGTGTTCCAACAGGACAATGACCCCAAACACACATCAAAAGTGGTAAAGAAATGGCTAAATCAGGCTAGAATTAAGGTTTTAGAATGTCCTTCCCAAAGTCCTGTGTGGACAATGCTGAAGAAACAAGTCCATGTCAGAAAACCAACACATTTAGCCGAACTACACCAATTTTGTCAAGAGGAGTGGTCAAGAATTCAAGCAGAAGCTTGTGGATGGCTACCAAAAGCGCCTTTTTGCAGTGAAACTTGCCAAGTATGTATACTTTTGACCCAGCACATTTGCTCACATTTTCAGTAGACCCATAATAAATTCATAAAAGAACCAAACTTCATTAATGTTTTTTTGTGACCAACAAGTATGTGCTCCAATCACTCTATCACAAAAAAATAAGAGTTGTAGAAATTATTGGAAACTCAAGACCGCCATGACTTTATATCCTTCACAAGTGTATGTAAACTTTTGACCATGACTATATGTCCAAATAATTCAATAATATATGTTGTCCACTGATGAAACAACAGTCGGTAAAACTGCTTCTCATTCATTAACATGTAATTCCTCCCAAAATAACTACTCCTATTCGTTACCAAGAAAAGTAATTATAGTGTTACTTTTTTTTGGAAACCAGCAGATTTGGTCACATTTTCAGTAGACCAATAATAAAATAATAAAAGAAGCAAACTTCATGAATGTTTTTTGTGACCAACAAGTATGTGCTCCAATCACTCTATCACAAAAAAATAAGAGTTGTAGAAATTATTGGAAACTCAAGACCGCCATGACTTTATATCCTTCACAAGTGTATGTAAACTTTTGACCACGACTGTATGTCCAAATAATACAACAACATATGTTGTCCACTGATGAAACACCAGTTGGTAAAATTGCTTCTCATTCATTAACATGTAATTCCTCCAAAAATAACTACTTATATTAGTTACCAAGAAAAGTAATAATGGTGTTACTTTTTTTTGTAAACCTGTAAAGATGTGGCATGTGCAGGTCAGTTCAAGGTATTCATTTATATAGCACATCTAAAAGCACCAACAGTTTTGTGTAAAACGTCAAATGTATCACAGCAGGTTGCACAAATACTAGAACTAGATCTTAAAATAATCACATTAAAGGGGAACATTATCACCAGACCTATGTAAGCGTCAATATATACCTTGATGTTGCAGAAACAGACCATATATTTTTTTAACCGATTTCCGAACTCTAAATGGGTGAATTTTGGCGAATTAAACGCCTTTGTGACGTCACATCGGGAAGCAATCCGCCATTTTCTCAAACACCGAGTCAAATCAGCTCTGTTATTTTCCGTTTTTTTCGACTGTTTTCCGTACCTTGGAGACATCATGCCTCGTCGGTGTGTTGTCGGAGGGTGTAACAACACGAACAGGGACGGATTCAAGTTGCACCAGTGGCCCAAAGATGCCAAAGTGGCAAGAAATTGGACGTTTGTTCCGCACACTTTACCGACGAAAGCTATGCTACGACAGAGATGGCAAGAATGTGTGGATATCCTGCGACACTCAAAGCAGATGCATTTCCAACGATAAAGTCAAAGAAATCTGCCGCCAGACCCCCAGGAAAAGAGTGCGGATGAGGGTATGTCTACAGAATATATTAATTGATGAAAACTGGGCTGTCTGCACTCTCAAAGTGCATGTTGTTGCCAAATGTATTTCATATGCTGTAAACCTAGTTCATAGTTGTTAGTTTCCTTTAATGCCAAACAAACACATACCAATCGTTGGTTAGAAGGCGATCGCCAAATTTGTCCTCGCTTTCTCCCGTGTCGCTGGCTGTCGTGTCGTTTTCGTCGTTTTCGCTTGCATACGGTTCAAACCGATATGGCTCAATAGCTTCAGTTTCTTCTTCAATTTCGTTTTCGCTACCTGCCTCCACACTACAACCATCCGTTTCAATACATGCGTATTCTGTTGAATCGCCTAAGCCCCTGAAATCCGAGTCTGAATCCGAGCTAATGTCGCTATAAACTTGCTGTTCTATCCGCCATGTTTGTTTGTGTTGGCATCACTATGTGACGTCACAGGAAAATGGACGGGTGTATATAACGATGGTTAAAAGCAAGCACTTTGAAGCTTTTTTTAGGGATATTGCGTGATGGGTAAAATTTTGAAAAAAACTTTGAAAAATAAAATAAGCCACTGGGAACTGATTTTTAATGGTTTTAACCCTTCTGAAATTGTGATAATGTTCCCCTTTAAATAAAACATTTTGATATATGAAAATAGGTAAATAACAGTTAAGATAACCTCCCTGACTAGATATAAATGCCAAGAAGAAAATGAGTACATTTTAGCCTTGATTTAAGGTACCTGGGCGACAAGAGGATCCATCGGAGAAAGGACAGTTGTTCCACAGTCTAGTAGCTGCTACTGCAAAGGCTCCATCTCCTCTGGTTTTGAGCCTAGCTTTGGGCACAACTAGGAGGAGCTGGTCCAAAGCCTAGGACAGGGGTCGGCAACCTATACCAGTCAAAGAGCCATTTTGACCAGTTTCACAAATTATAGAAAACTATGGGAGCCGCAAAAAATTTATGAAATTTTAAATGAATTAACACTGTATACGGAGATTTTTTTTTACTTTGCGCTATGTTTAAACCAGGGGTCTCAGACACGCTGCCCACACCTTTTATATAGGATTTGAAAGCTGGTGCGGCACGCGGGTTTTAACTGAATGGCGCTTGTTAGCGTCATGCGTGCCGTGTTGGTACAGCATACAGCACTTACAATGAACAGCGTGCCTGATCAGCCTCACGTTGTATGTGGCTTTTGCTTGCTCACGTAGGTGACAGCAACGCATACTTAGTCAACAACCACACAGGTTACACTGACGGTGGCGGTATACTTTTTTTTTTTAACACTCTTACTAATAATGCGCCACACTGTGAACCCACACCAAACAAGAATGACAAACACATTTCGGGAGAACATCTGCACCTTAACACAACATAAACACAACAGGACAAATACCCAGAATCCCATGCAAAGTTAAAAAAGTTAAAGTTAAAAGTTAAAGTACCAATGATTGTCACACACACACTAGGTGTGGCGAGATTATTCTCTGCATTTGACCCATCACCCTTGATCACCCCCTGGGAGGTGAGGGGAGCAGTGGGCAGCAGCGGTGGCTGCGCCCGGGAATCATTTTGGTGATTTAACCCCCAATTCCAACCCTTGATGCTGAGTGCCAAGCAGGGAGGTAATGGGTCCCATTTTTATAGTCTTTGGTATGACTCGGCCGGGGTTTGAACTCACAACCTACCGATCTCAGGGCGGACACTCTAACCACTAGGCCACTGAGTAGGTTAATGCAGCCCTAACTCTTCCGGGATACATTATACACCCCCGCTACCAAACCCCGCCCACCTCAATCGACACACAGAGAGAGAGAGAGAGAGAGGGGGGGGGGTTTGATGTGTGAGGGTTGGGGTGGGGGCGGGGTTTGGTGGTAGCAGGGGTGTATAATGTAGCCCGGAAGAGTCAGGGCTGCATGGGATTCTGGGTGTTTGTTCTGTTGTGTTTATGTTGTGTTAAGGTGCAGATGTTCTCCCGAAATGTGTTTGTCATTCTTGTTTGGTTTTGGTTCAAAGTGTGGCGCATTATTAGTAAGAGTGTTAAAGTTGTTTTATATGGTCACCGTCAGTGTAACCTGTGTGGCTGTTGACCAAGTATGCGTTGCTGTCACGTACGTGTGGAAGCAGAAGATGTATATTGTATAACAAGTGTTGGGATAGTACGCTGTTGATATAGATTGTAGAAGGCGCCAAATGTTGTACCATCATGGTACGCCCTTTCGGCGAATATTAATCCCGGGGGAGTTTTCTGCGAGAGAAACTGAAGTCCGGAAGTCTCACGGGAGAATCGGGGGGTTCAGCAAGTAAGCTGCTGAGCCGCATCAGAGTGATCAAAGAGCCGCATGCGGCTCCGGAGCCGCGGGTTGCCAACCCCTGGCCTAGGAGGTAGTAAGGCTGCAGTAGAGATAGAGTGAGGTCACTCAGTGTAAGCGCTTAGAAACAGTCATTACAATTTTAAATCGGACTATAAAAGTAACTTGGAGCCAGTAAAGGGAAGGCATGTTGAGAAATGTGACACGAGATTAGCGTGCGTTATGTTATATCTGTGATTTTGAGTGTGTGCCATTAGATGGGGACTCGGATTCGAGGTGCACTTTTCATTCACAATCCTTCTTTGAGACAAGCACACATACGTTTTTCTTTTTTATGCATTCTAACTTGTAAAAAAAAAAAAACGCTAGCAAAAGTCAGCTAGCAAATGACCCAATGGGATTTCCTCTATTCCACCTATAAAAATCTAAAACATCCTTATATACATGCTGCAAATATATATATATGTAATAAAGTAACAGACACATTTATGATGGCATGTAATATTTACGTATTTTGCTCATTTTAAGCATACGTCAGTGCATTCATTTCACAGATGCATTACAACGTTCGCTATTTCCTTCAACAACAACAACAACAACTGCTACTAACCATTGCTAACTTTTTGAGAAACAACAAAGACTATTTTGGGACAAATGATGATCTTATATTTTTGAAGCTGGATATTAGGAGGATGAGCTACTGTATGTACATGTTTTAGAAGCTGAGTGATAGGCAGATCCAGCAAGTAGCAGTATTACTAAGTGCTAAACAAGAAATACAAACTACAAACATAATAAAACAATCACTTACTGTACAATGTCTGCTCTGACTGGGATGGAAACTGATAGGATTTTTCTATCTTCCCGTTTTGACAAATAATTAATCAAGATCTTTATTTAGGTAAGAAAAAAATAGTGGTTGCAAACTAGGGCTGCAACTAACGATTAATTTGATAATTGATTAATCTGTCGATTATTACTTCGATTAATCGATTAATAATCGAATAAAAGAGACTAACTACATTTCTATCCTTTCCAACAGCATACTGGCACCATACTTATTTTGATTATTGTTTCTCAGCTGTTTGTACATGTTGGAGTTTATAAATAAAGGTTTATTAAAAAAAAAAAAAAATTGCCTCTGCGCATAGCATAGATCTAACGAATCGATGACTAAATTAATCGCCAACTATTTTCATAATCGAATTTAATCGATTAGTTGTTGCAGCCCTAGTGCAAACAAGCTTTTTTGTGTGTCTTTCTCGCCATCTCCGAGTTTAATTTAAATGTCAAAGTTGACCAACTTCTCGGTTTTAAGATCACAACCTTCTACAATACAGGTGAGAGGCATGATGTATAATCTAGAATTAACTTTTACCAGCTCAGAGGCGGTGCAGCAGCTCAGTATGTCAATAGCTGCATAAGCTAGTTACCTCTCTGCGCTGCCGATAATAGTAGTTCCTCTGCGTTAGCGCTTATAATAACAATAGCGCTAATACTTGGTTAATATTCAGGTCGCGACATATAAATGGAGTATTTTGGATGTTTTTAGAGGTCTTTATGGGTGCAATAGATTACTCCTATTAGCTTCATCGTTAGCCACCTCGTATATTATAATTAGAATGCATAAAAAAAGAAAGACATGTATGTACTTTTCTTACACAGGGATTGTAAATGATGGGTAAAATTCCCCCCCAAAAGTACAGTTCCCCTTTAAATTGCACAAACAAAGACTCCCTAATTTTGAGTGACCTGAACATAATCTGGACTGTACATACATTTTTATTTTTTTTTATTTTTTTATTTTTTTGAAAATGTAATTTTGTTTATATATTATTTGCAATCTGTTGTGTTCCCCAATTTTTTTTATTATTATTTTTTTTATTTTTTTCAGTGTACCGGTACATGAATGAAGGCGTGTGTTGCTGAACCCGACTTGGACATTATCTGGACTAGACCTGGTTTCAAAAACCCTTTAAACAAATCTAATTTCCTTTACAACCTGGTCTGGTGAAGATAGGGTCCTTTTTTTCTTTTCTTTTTTTTTTCAGATAAGATACATAAATATTTTCTTGGATAAAAAAGAAAGTAAAAC
Organism: Nerophis lumbriciformis; assembly: GCF_033978685.3. Classification (NCBI taxonomy): domain Eukaryota; kingdom Metazoa; phylum Chordata; class Actinopteri; order Syngnathiformes; family Syngnathidae; genus Nerophis; species Nerophis lumbriciformis. Next base: position 7,415,449 of record NC_084550.2, read on the forward strand.
AATATAAAAATAATTACATAAAAATAAAAATAGTAATTAAATGAAAATGTTAGTGGACCAGCAGCACATACAATCAAGTGTGCTTCAGGGACTGTGTCCCTTGCAGAAGTGTTGTCCATGTTGTGGGAACCAGAATATTGGTAGCAGAAAGAAACAACCCCTTTTGTGTGAGTGGGTGTGTATGAGTGTGAATGGGGGAGGGAGGTTTTTTTTTGGGGTTGATGCACTAGTTCAGGGGTCTGCAACCCGCGGCTCCGGAGCCGCATGCGGCTCTTTGACCACTCTGATGCGGCTCAGCTGCATACTTGCCGACCCTCCCGATTTTCCCGGCCGGATTTCAGTGCCTCTCCCGGAAATCTCCCGGGGCAAATGTTCTCCGATTTTCACCCGGACAACAATATTGAGGGCGTGCCGTGATGGCACTGCCTTTATTAGCGTCCTCTACAACCTGTCGTCGCGTCCGCTTTTTCATCATACTGTCTGCGTGCCAGCCCAGTCACATGTTGTATGCGGCCTTCGCTTACACACGTAAGTGACTGCAAGCATACTTGGGCAACAGCCATACAGGTCACACTGAGGGCGGTCGTATAAACAACTTTAACACTGCTACAAATATGCGCCACACTGTGAATCCACACCAAACAAGAATGACAAACACATTTCGGGAGAACATCCGCACCGTAACACAACATAAACACAACAGAACAAATACCCAGAATCCCATGCAGCACTAACTCTTCTGGGCTACATTATACACCCCCGCTACCCCCTCCGTGCGTTGGTTGAGATGGCCGGGGTTGATGTGTGGGGGGGCGGGGTTTGGTGGTAGCGGGGGTGTATAATGTAGCCCGGAAGAGTTAGTGCTGCATGGGATTCTGGGTATTTGTTCTGTTGTGTTTTTGTTGTGTTACGGTGCGGATGTTCTCCCGAAATGTGTTTGCCATTCTTGTTTGGTGTGGGTTGACAGTGTGGCGCATATTTGTAACAGTGTTAAAGTTGTTTATACGGCCACCCTTAGTGTGACCTGTATGGCTGTTGCCCAAGTATGCCTTGCAGTCACTCATGTGTGTCTGCAAAAGCCTCATATAACATGTAACTGGGCTGGCACGCTGCATGTACAGGTTGTAGTGGTCGCCAAAGGCAGTGCCATCACGGCACGCCCTTACTATTGTTTGGGTGAAAATCAGCAGACATTCGAGAGAATAGTTGCCCTGAAGTTCGGGAGACTCCCGGAAAAATCGGGAGGGTTGGAAAGTATGACGCTGTCAAGCGCCATTCATATAAAACTTGCGGGCCGCACTAACATTACATTTTCATAGTAAGGTGCGGGCCGCGTGTCTGACACCCCTGGTTTATACATAGCACAAAACAAAAAAAAACATTCTATGGAGTGTTATTTCATTTTAAATTTCAAAAGAGTTTTGTGGCTCCCATTGTTTTCTTTCGTTTGTGAAACGGGTCAAAATGGCTCTTTGAGTGGTAAAGGTTGCCGACCCCTGCACTAGTTGAAAGTGTATCGTGTTTTTTTTCTATGTTGATTTAATAAAAAAAGAAGAAGAAAAAAAAAAAAGACTTGTGACTTGACTTTCGACTTGCCGTCACACAGTTGAGATTTGACTCAGACTTGGAAGTTGTGACTCATGAGTCGTGAGAAGGAATGCAATGATAAACCCCAAGGTTAGAATTACCGGTTTAAATAAAATTATTGTAAAAACCGTGATTGATAACAATTTGATAAACATCTTCGGCTGCGGTGACACTGCTCAATTACAGGAGAAACAAGCTAGTGCTAGTGAGCTTTAATGTTAACATGAATTAAAAATGACCTTCCCCAATTGAAACCTGTATAAACACAATGCTGTCTGAGCAACTAAGATATTCAATTGTACACATTAGGATATGATAGGATAGGATAGGTCAGGGGTCGGCAACCCAAAATGTTGAAAGAGCCATATTGGACCAAAAATACAAAAACAAATCTGTCTGGAGCCGCAACAAATTAAAAGCCATATTACATACAGATAGTGTGTCATGAGATATACATTGAAATGAGATGACTTAAAGGAAACTAAATGAGCTCAAATATAGCTACAAATTAGGCATAATGATGCAATATGTACATATAGCTAGCCTAAATAGTATGTTAGCATCGATTAGCTTGCAGTCTTGCAGTGACCAACTATGTCTGATTAGCACTCCACACAAGTCAATAACATCAACAAAACTCACCTTTGTGCATTCATGCACAACGTTAAAAGTTTGGTGGACAAAATGAGACAGAAAAAGAAGTGGCATAAAACACGTCCTTGAAAGTCGGAGAAAGTTATACATGTAAACAAACTACGGTGAGTTCAAGGACCGCCAAAATTAGTAGGACAAAACGGCGCTCGCCAAATACTTGAGTCAGTGAAGCATGTTTAATATAAACAGTGGGATTTATAACAATTAAATGATAATGATAAATAAATGGGTTGTACTTGTATAGCGCTTTTCTACCTTCAAGGTACTCAAAGCGCTTTGACACTACTTCCACATTTACCCATTCACACACACATTCACACACTGATGGAGGGAGCTGCCATGCAAGGCGCTAACCAGCACCCATCAGGAGCAAGGGTGAAGTGTCTTGCTCAGGACACAACGGACATGACGAGGTTGGTACTAGGTGGGGATTGAACCAGGGACCTTTGGGTTGCGCACGGCCACTCTCCCACTGCGCCACGCCGTCCCTTAATTAGGGAGGTTTGTGTCATGTTTGGCCTCCTACAGAAACCATATTAAAACAAAAAGTATATTTTTTTCCCCTCGTCTTTTTCCATTTTTCATACATTTTTGAAAAAGCTCCAGAGAGCCACTAGGGCGGCGCTAAAGAGCCGCGGGTTGCCGACCCCTGGGATAGGTCTTTATTGTCATTGCACAAGTAGAACGAAACTTTGTTTTCAGCACAAACCCGTTCAAGATTAGACAAACAAACAGTGTACAGGGTTACAGAACAGGAACGCTGATGGGTCGCCACAAGGCACCCCATAAAAGATGGGGGAAAAGGTAAAACGCTGGGGAAGGATGAGTAAAAAAATACTAGTATATACTAGTGTGTATATATATATATATATATATATATATATACTAGTATTTTTTTACTTATATATACATATATATATATATATATATATATATATATATATATATATATATATATATATATATATATATATATATATATATATATATATATATATATATATATACACAGTTATATACTAATATATTTTTACTTATATATATGTATATATATATGTATATATATATATATATATGTATATATATATATATATATATATATATGTATGTATATATATGTATATATATATATATATGTATGTATGGATGTGCACACTAATCTAAAAAGAGGAAATGATGCAATTCTGCATACGTCAGTAGCCAAAGGAGGAGCCTTATGGACAAATTATTAATATCCATCCATCCATATTAAAAATAAACAAACGTAATACATTCAGATTTTAGAATATATAAAAATAATATATGATTTGATAAAAAATTACCATATGTTAATATACAATACAATAATTAAATCATCGATTTATAATTGAATCATAGCCACTAAATCGAATCACAAGGTGCCCAAAGATTCCCAACTCTATTAATAATAGATGATATAGGAAAGTATATACTTTTAATCAAAAATATAGCAATGTAGTATTATATCAGATTTTATCTGATGAAAAAAAATTTATTTGTGACTTGGAATGAAACACTCAGACTTGAGATTTAACTTGGACTTTAACTTGGAGATTTAAACTTGACAAATTACTGGTGAACATCTTTGAAGGTGCCACGTGTCGTCATCGAGCGAGGGCGGCCTTAGCTGTGTTAGCTCATCGTGAGTTGTAGCCGACAGAAGCTCCCGATTAATGGGTTATGGTAAGTTCACTTTATTTTGGTTTACTATACCTGGAATGATAACCAAAAGCGCTTTATGTTATACATCAGATTCACGCATTTATACACTTGACAGGCAAGGTGCTAACCACGACCCACCAGGGGCAGTTAGGGGTTTAGGCCCCTTCTGCACTAAGGTTATCCAGAGTAATTCCCACCTAACCTTATCCTTGTCCACACACACAATGGTCGTTTCAGACCCCCTCACCCCGCCGTCCGCCGGCGCAACGCGACCTAGTATGCCATACTTGCCAACCCTCCCGGATTTTCCGGGAGACTCCCGAAATTCAGCGCCTCTCCCGAAAACCTCCCGGGACAAATTTTCTACCGAAATTCAGGCGGAGCTGGAGGCCACGCCCCCTCCAGCTCCATGCGGACCTGAGTCCGCTTTCCCACAATATAAAGAACGTCTACAGTAAAGCAGTCCGTCTGCCGTAAACAGCAATGTTGTGACACTCTTAAACAGGACAATACTGCCATCTAGTGCATTTGATGAAAGCACTTTTGTGCGTGCCACATAGCAATGCATTATCAGAGAGGGTGTTCAGCATGGTTAGAAAGATAGTGACATAGAATAGAACAAGGATGGACAATTCAACCCTTAACTCAACAATGAGTAGATGAGTGTTATGTGTGTGTATATGTGTAAATAAATGAACACTGAAATTCAAGTATTTCTTTTATTTATATATATATATATATATATATATATATATCCATATCCATCCATCCATCCATTTACTACCGCTTATTCCCTTCAGGGTCGCGGGGATATATATATATATATATATATATATATATATATATGAAATACTTGACTTGGTGAATTCTAGCTGTAAATATACTCCTCCCCTCTTAACCACGCCCCCAACCACGCCCCCGCCCCAACCACGCCCCTCGCACCCACCCCCCACCTCCCGAAATTGGAGGTCTCAAGGTTGGCAAGTATGTAGTATGCATGCACGGAAAATGCGCAAGTCATAGTCACCTCCAGTATTGCTTTGTGTGCAAGTTCTTAAATTTAACTTATCTGAACAATATCCAGTGTTGTGGTATTTCAATGAACTGGAATTTAGTGTGCTGTAGGGCCCTATTGTAGTGAATCACACCTGAGCCATCATAAACTAATCAAATCTTTAATGGACACTTGAAAGTAAACAATATGATAAATAACTTTTTACATCAATCAATGTAGGGATCTAGATATCTGGTCAGGACACTCCTCACTCTTTTGCCTTCACCTTCATTGTCCATTCGTTTTTGGTGACTTTATATACCCTGGACCTAGACTAGGGGTCGGCAACCTTTACCAGTCAAAGAGCCATTTTGACCAGTTTCACAAATTAAAGAAAACAATGGTAGCCACAAAAATCTTTTGAAATTTAAAATGAAATAACACTGCATACAAAGTTTTTTTTTTGCTTTGTGCTATGTATAAACCAAGGGTCTCAGACACGCGGCCCACACCTTAATATGAAAATTGAATGTTAGTGCGGCCCACGGGTTTTATATGAATGGCGCTTGACAGCGCCATACTTGTCAACCCTCCCGATTTTTCTGGCAAACCACAAATTTCAAGGCAACTATTCTCTTGAACGTTCCGTGATGGTACAGCATTTAGCGCTTATTGCAACCAGCGTGCCGGCCCTGCCACACGTTGTATGGGGTTTCTGCTTGCTCAGCGACAGCAAGGCATACTTGCTCAACAACCACACAGGTTACACTGACGGTGGCGGTATAAAAAACTTTAACACTCTTACTAATAATGCGCCACACTGTGAACCCACACCAAACAAGAATGACAAACACATGTCGGGAGAACATCTGCACCGTAACACAACATAAACACAACAGCACAAATACCCAGAATCCCATGCAGCCCTGACTCTTCCGGGCTACATTATACACTCCCGCTACCAAACCTCGCCGCACCTCAACCGACGCACGGAGTGGGGAAGGGGGGTTTGATGTGTGAGGGAGCAGGGTTGGGGTGGGGGCGGGGTTTGGTGGTAGCAGGGGTGTACAATGTAGCCCGGAAGAGTCAGGGCTGCATGGGATTCTGGGTATTTGTTCTGTTGTGTTTATGTTGTGTTAAGGTGCAGATGTTCTCCCGAAATGTGTTTGTCATTCTTGTTTGGTTTTGGTTCAAAGTGTGGCGCATTATTAGTAAGAGTGTTAAAGTTGTTTTATATGGCCACCGTCAGTGTAACCTGTGTGGCTGTTGACCAAGTATGCCTTGCTGTCTCTTAAGTGTGCAAGCAAAAGATGCATACAACAAGAGGCTGTGCTGGCACGCTGTTTGTACAGATTGCAGAGGGCGCTAAATGCTGTACCGTCGTGGTACGACCTTATAATTATTGTTAGGGTGAAATTCGGATAATATTAATCCCGGGAGTTTTCTGCGAGAGGCACTGAAATCCGAAAGTCTCCCGGGAAAATCGGGAGGGTCAGCAAGTATGCAGCTGAGCCGCATCAGAGTGATCAAAGAGCCGCATGCGGCTCCGGAGCCGCGGGTTGCAGACCCCTGACCTAGACGTTGAGTCTGCGACATACATGGCGGACAATAACTGATACAGCCTGCTTTGCCAGTCCAAAAGCATTCGCTGTCTTCTGTAGTCTTCCCTCGTCGGTCAGGTAATACAAAGCACACGCTACCTTTTTTTAAATCGCATCCCCGGGATCCTGCATTCTCGTTGTCTCTCCTTTGACAAATGGACGAAGTTTTTCGGGAAGTGGAATCAAAGCTGACCTGGACATTCGAAAGTTCTCTTGCCGCCTGAGAAGTGTTGTATCCCAAATAGCGGCAATGGCTTTCTCTTAAAAGGGAACATTATCACAATTTCAGAAGGGTTAAAACCATTAAAAATCAGTTCCCAGTGGCTTATTTTATTTTTCGAAGTTTTTTTCAAAATTTTACCCATCACGCAAAATCCCTAAAAAAAGCTTCAAAGTGCCTGATTTTAACCATCATTATAAACACCCGTCCATTTTCCTGTGACGTCACATAGTGAAGCCAACACAAACAAACATGGCGCATAGAACAGCAAGCTATAGCGACATTAGCTCGGATTCAGAATCGGATTTCAGCGGCTTAAGCGATTCAACAGATTACGCATGTATTGAAACGGATGGTTGTAGTGTGGAGGCAGGTAGCGAAAACGAAATTGAAGAAGAAACTGAAGCTATTGAGCCATATCGGTTTGAACCGTATGCAAGCGAAACCGACGAAAACGACACGACAGCCAGCGACACGGGAGAAAGCGAGGACGAATTCGGCGATCGCCTTCTAACCAACGATTGGTATGTGTTTGTTTGGCATTAAAGGAAACTAACAACTATGAACTAGGTTTACAGCATATGAAATACATTTGGCAACAACATGCACTTTGAGAGTGCAGACAGCCCATTTCAGGCGCGCTAAGAACATATATTTTTCCACGATTTCAGCACTCAGGTTAACCATACCTAAATAGACACAAAATACTGCATTACACAAGACTACCCGAATGTACTCGAATGATTGAAAAAAAAAATTGTTTTTAAGCTAAATTATTGGTAAACACAGTTTATGTATAATAATTTACGTAAAACCGTGAGTAATGAATAAAGTTTTCATCAATTAATATATTCTGTAGACATACCCTCATCCGGCTCTCTTTTCCTGAAAGTTGATCTGTCCAGTCCAGTTGGAAATGCATCTGCTTTGAGTGTCGCAGGATATCCACACATTCTTGCCATCTCTGTCGTAGCATAGCTTTCGTCGGTAAAGTGTGCGGAACAAACGACTGACCATTTCGTCGGCTTTCCCCACAGCCTCGTATTTTGAACAAATTTCGTCCAATTTCTTGCCACTTTCGCATCTTTGGGCCACTGGTGCAACTTGAATCCGTCCCTGTTCGTGTTGTTACACCCTCCGACAACACACCGACGAAAGTTGTGACGTCACATCCAGGGGGTTTAGCTCGCTCGTCTGCGGGAACAAACTGCCGCCATTGCTTGCCGTGCTAGCGAGGTCCTTTGTCCCTGAATTGCTCACACACTCCGGCAGATTCAATGGGGGTCAGATTTCTTTGACTTTATCGTTGGAAATGCATCTGCTTTGAGTGTCGCAGGATATCCACACATTCTTGCCATCTCTGTCGTAGCATAGCTTTCGTCGGTAAAGTGTGCGGAACAAACGTCCAATTTCTTGCCACTTTCGCATCTTTGGGCCACTGGTGCAACTTGAATCCGTCCCTGTTCGTGTTGTTACACCCTCCGACAACACACCGACGAGGCATGATGTCTCCAAGGTACGGAAAACAGTCGAAAAAACGGAAAATAACAGAGCTAATTTGACTCGGTGTTTGAGAAAATGGCGGATTGCTTCCCGATGTGACGTCATCGCTCCGAGAGCGAATAATAGAAAGGCGTTTAATTCGCCAAAATTCACCCATTTAGAGTTCGGAAATCAGTTAAAAAAATAAATGGTCTTTTTTCTGCAACATCAAGGTATATATTGACGCTTACATAGGTCTGGTGATAATGTTCCCCTTTAAGGTATTCATGTGTGAGTTCTACAAGCGTCTGTACATGTAGAAGAAGGAGAAACACGGGCATGTCTAGATGACTCGCCTCCATATTTCCAGTGGTTAGCTCCGAGTTACGAAACCGCTTTATTATGAAGCTGACTGTGGCGCGTTCTTTCTGACGTCACTTCCTGTGTGGGGCGCGGTCTTTCTGGCATCACTTCCTCTCCGAACTCGGTTTGTAAACGATCGAGGAGTCCATACAAAGCTAAGAGCTGCAGATTCAAGAAACACACGGCGCATTTACCTGTGTAAAAAATGATCCAAGAAGGGGAACCTTAAACGATGGTTTAGTGTGGCTGACACGGTGCTTAGGCTAAATAATTATTCGTTTAATGAGTTATCCGACTTAATGTAGACAGGGCCTTTGTGTCTCGCAGGGACACCACAACATGGTTATCGGTTACAACAGTGTTTTTCAACCTTTTTTGAGCCAAGGCACATTTTGTTTCATTGAAAAAATCCAAGGGCACACCACCAGCAGAAATCATTAAAATAGGAAACTCGATATTGACAATAAAAAGACATCGGATATGAATTTAAACCATAACCAAGCATGCAACACTATAGCGCTTGTCTCAAAGTAGGTGTACTGTCACCACCTGTTACATCATCCCCTGACTTATTAGGAGTTTTTTGCTGTTTTCCTGTGTGTCGTGTTTTAGTTCTTGTCTTGCGCTCCTATTTTGGTGGCTTTTCCTGTTTTGTTGGTATTTTCCTGTAGCAGTTTCATGTCTTCCTTTAAGCGCTATTCCCCACACCTACTTTGTTTTAGCAAACAAGAATATTTCAGTTGTTTTTATCCTTCTTCATACCTGCCAACTACTCCGGTTTTCCCGTAATTAGTACGGGTTTCATCAACCTATTCCGGGTTACGGTTGCAGTGATAAAAAATACGGTTTTTCATTAATAAAAAAAAAAAAAAAAAAAAAATGTAATGCGCGAGGCACCGCTGCCAAGCACGAGGCACCTGTTGCCATTGTTTCCAAACGAGCGAACGATCATGGAATCAGCCGGAGAAAAATCGCAAGCGAGTCTTAAACCGAAAAGAAAACTGCAGTCATTCCGTGAAGAATATTCAAAAGCCTATCCGGGAATAATTATCCGTTCCAAAAAGGGTGAAAACTACGCGAATTGCACCTTGTGCAGACAAGATTTTTCGATCGGACACGGAGGAATTAGCGATGTAAAAGACCACGTTGGGACAAAAAAACACAAGTCTAATGCCGTTGCTAGCGATACAAGTGGAAAACTTTCAACGTTTTTCGGATTTTAGCCACAAAAAGGTAATGACACCAATGTTATCTATTGGAATTGTTTAGTACTGTTATACTGTTAAAAGTGTTTATACTATTTATGCTTTCAAGTCCAAGTTGAAGAAATCTTGTTAAATGTTGACAGCATAACTACCAAAATACAGAAGTATGTCCTTAATATTTTTGCAGTGCTATTTCTGTTGAAAAGTTAAAATGATTACATTAGAGATGTGATGTGCCACTTTTCAAGTGTCTGATGGCTTAAATTAATTTTCATTAATTTTTCATATTTTGAATTCTTTTGAAAGGCTTACAAAAAAACTACATTTGAATTGTAATTCCATGCTATTGACAGGACTATTAATTTTAATGAAGTTAGCTTACCATGTTTACAGTATGATAATTGTGATAGAAATGTGAATTTTAGGCACAGAATATTTTATACAATTGAACAAGGCAGTAGATTATACAAGCTTGGACAGAAAGTTAATAATGACACCAATTTTTTTTTTTATGGAATTGTTTAGTACTGTTTTACCATTTGTTTACTGTAAAAAGTGTTTATACTTTCAATTAACAAATTGAAGTCTTGTGAAAGGTTGACAGGATAACTGGCATTAACTGTCAAAATAATTTCAAACTATTGAAGTTAGCTTACAGAATAAACATGTCAATCAACCCATATGATTTTTGCTGTAATATTTTTGTTTTGAAAAGTCACTGTGACTGATAGAAAAGTGATGGTTTTAGCAACATTTTAACCTGTCTGAATGCTAATAATCATTTTGCGTCGGGGGGCGAAGCCTGAACCCCCCACCAGGACTTTGTCCTGGACCTACCGGGGCCTGCGGCCCCTGGACCCTGGCTACTAGGTTTTTCTGATTTCAAAAGTTGGCAGGTATGCTTCTTTGTGGGGACATTGTTGATCGTCATGTCATGTTCGGATGTACTTTGTGGACGCCGTCTGCTCCACACGCTGTAAGTCTTTGCTGTCGTCCAGCATTCTGTTTTTTTTCACTTTGTCGCCAATTCAGTTGTAGTTTCGTTCTGCATAGCCTTCCCTAAGCTTCAATGCCTTTTTTTAGGGGCACTCACCTTTTGTTTAATTTTCAGTTTAAGCATTAGATACCTTTTTACCTGCACGCTGCCTCCCGCTGTCTGCATATTGTGATCACGACAAAGAAATGAGCTACCTGCTGCCACCTACTGATATGGAAGAGTATTACACGGTTACTCTGCCGAGCACCGACACTCAACAACACATCATTTGCAGACTATAATTACCGGTTTGCAAAAAATATTTTTTACCCCAAATCGGTGAAATTAGATAATCTCCCACGGCACAGTAGTGTGCCGCGGCACAGTGGTTGAAAAACACAGGGTTACAAGACGGCCACCCTACCCACTAAGCCAGTGTTTTTCAACCTTTTTTGAGCCTAGGCACATTTTTTGCGTTGAAAAAATGCGGAGGCACACCACCAGCAGAAATCATTAAAAAACAAAACTCAGTTGACAGTAAAAAGTCGTTGTCGTAATTGTTGGATATGACTTTAAAGCATAACCAAGCATGCACCACTATAGCTCTTGTCTCAAAGTAGGTGCACTGTCACCACCTGTCACATCACACCCTGACTTATTTGGACTTTTTTGCTGTTTTCCTGTGTGTAGTGTTTTAGTTCTTGTCTTGCGCTCCTATTTTGGTGACTTTTTCTCTTTTTTTGGTATTTTCCTGTAGCAGTTTGTCTTCCTTTGAGCGATATTTCCCGCATCGACTTTGTTTTAGCAACCAAGAATATTTCAGTTGTTTTTATCCTTCTTTGTGGGGACATTGTTGATTGTCATGTTCGGATGTACATTGTGGACGCCGTCTTTGCTCCACAGCAAGTCTTTGCTGTCGTCCAGCATTCTATTTGTTTACTTTGTAGCCAGTTCAGTTTTAGTTTCGTTCTGCATAGCCTTCCTTTAGCTTCAATGCCTTTTCTTAGGGACACTCACCTTTTGTTTATTTTTGGTTTAAGCATTAGACACAATTTTACCTGCACACTGCCTCCCGCTGTTTCCGACATCTACAAAGCAATTAGCTGCCACCTACTGATATGGAAGAGTATTACACGGTTACTCTGCCGAGCTCTAGACAGCACCGACACTCAACAACAACACATCATTTGCAGAATATAATTACTGGTTTGAAAAAAATATTTTTAACCCAAATAGGTGAAATTAAACAATCTCCCACGGCACACCAGACTGTATCTCACGGCACACTAGTGTGCCGCGGCACAGTGGTTGAAAAACACTGCACTGAGCCATGCCGCCCAAATGTTATGTTCACTGTTTTGGTGCCGCTTGGTTATAAATCGCAAAGCCGTGATGTTTTTGACCTTCTGTTGGCCTGCAGACGTCCAGCAGCTGATTGGTCGTCAAGAGGAACGTCACCCTCAACAGCAGGGGGAGAGCTCTGCTTTGAAGCCTGAGAATCCACAGCCCCAGCACATTAAAGAGGAAGAGGAGGAACTCTGGATTACCCAGAAGGGAGAGTGTCGTCGAAGGCAGAAGGAAGCTGAACTCACCAAGTTGCCACTGACTGTTGTTTCTGTGAAAACTGAAGACGATGACGAGAAACCAGAAGCACACAACTTCTTAGCTCCACTATCAGATAGTGATGACACGTCACACTCTGATGAGGATAAAGACAGGGACTACACCCTTTTGAGCGGTGCTGCAGACTGTGAAGGTGAAATGAGGACCCACACTGACTACAAACATTCTGAATACTCTGAAAAGGAGACAGGTAAAGAACATTTGACCTGCTCAGTTTGCGCCAAAAGCTTTTCTAAAAAGAGTGATTTCACTCGACACGGGCGTACACACACAGGAGAGAAACCCTTTAGGTGTGTAGTTTGTGGTAAAGATTTCTCTCAGAAAGTAACCATGAAGTCACACATGAGAACGCACACAGGCGAAAAACCCTTCAAGTGTTTAGTTTGCGATAAAAGATTCAGTTACAATGCATCTGTGGTATCACACATGAGAACGCACACGGGAGAAAAACCCTTTAGATGTACGGTTTGCGATAAAAGATTCTCTCACAATGCCACTTTGGTAACCCACATGAGAACACACACAGGAGAAAAGCCCTTCAGATGCTTGGTGTGCGAGGAAAGCTTTTCTTACAGATACAGTTTGACTCAACATATGAGGACACACACAGGATAAATGCCCTTTTGTTGTTCAGTTTGTGGTAAAACATTCTCTCAAAAGGTAAATATGGACTCACACATGACAACACACACAGGGAAAAAGTTTAAATGCTCCATTTGCCACCTTTTCTTACAGATATAGTTTGACTCAACACATGCGAAAGCACACCGGAGAAAAACCTTTTAGTTGTTCAGTTTGTGATAAAAGATTCTCACAGAAATAAACTGTTATAGCATATGAGAACGCACACAGGAGAAAAACCTTTTAGATGTTCAGTTTCTCTCACAATGCAACTTTGGTATCCCACATGCGAACACACACGGGAGAAAGACCTTTTAAATGCTCCATTTGCCGGGAAACCTTTTCTTACAGATATAGTTTGACTCAACACATGCGAAAGCACACCGGAGAAAAACCTTTTAGTTGTTCAGTTTGCTTTAAAAGATTCTCCCAAAAAGTTAATATGGAGTCACACATGAGAACACACACAGGAGTAAAATCATTCAGTTGCTCAGTTTGTGGTAAAAACTATTCTTATGAGAAAAGTTTGACCACAATGTAGAATAAATGTTGATGCTGTCCGGTTTATGCGAAATAATTCACCAAGTTACCTGAAAAGCGATGATCAGCAGTTTACTTTGTGAGTGCCAAGTTAGTGTGCCGCAAGGAACAGCAGCTACACAACTTTAAATCAAACCTGATGTAGGGCTGCACCATTTTGGATCAAATAAGGCGATTCTCTTTTTCCACTAGTACTTATTTTACCACTGATTTTAAAAAGCATGCAATATATGTGCAATATATTTTGTTCAGTGGCCACCGTGATTTTAATTGTATTTTAAGTATTTGACATGTAACATGTGTCTCTTTATATTAAGGATGCACAATACTTTTCTCTCATGCCGATATTGACAACTTACTGCTTTTCAAGACCGATACGGTCAGCCGATAATTTTTTAATGTATATTTAACTGTTTGTGAACACCTGGAGGTAAGAGAAACTAAAAAAATAGATTGATATGGCAGACCGTACCTGTAGATCTTTATAGTTTCTGCAACGATGGTAAAGGCCTGGTTGTCAAGTGGCATCAATTTAATATTAAAATCACAGATCGCTTTAGCCATCAGATCGTCTCTGGCAAACTTTTTGCGCTTTTCAAACGCTGCAGCGATAGAAACACGACCTCAGCTTTTCTTTGCGTCAGCTTCTTTAGCAGCACAGGCGTCTCCGCAGGCTTTTTAAACACCTGCCGTCTTAGGTGGCTGATACAGTTTGATGTGTTGGTGCGTGATGTTTTACCCTTCTGCAGAACTTTTGGTGCAAAAAGCACACAAAGTCTTCCTCTGAAACATCGAAGAAGTCCCACACGATCGATGCCATATTTGTTTACATTGAGCTCGGAGAAAGTACAGGTAAAAGCCAGTAAATTAGAATATTTTGAAAAACTTGATTTATTTCAGTAATTGCATTCAAAAGGTGTAACTTGTACATTATATTTATTCATTGCACACAGACTGATGCATTCAAATGTTTATTTCATTTCATTTTGATGATTTGAAGTGGCAACAAATGAAAATCCAAAATTCCGTGTGTCACAAAATTAGAATATTACTTAAGGCTAATACAAAAAAGGGATTTTTAGAAATGTTGGCCAACTGAAAAGTATGAAAATGAAAAATATGAGCATGTACAATACTCAATACTTGGTTGGAGCTCCTTTTGCCTCAATTACTGCGTTAATGCGGCGTGGCATGGAGTCGATGAGTTTCTGGCACTGCTCAGGTGTTATGAGAGCCCAGGTTGCTCTGATAGTGGCCTTCAACTCTTCTGCGTTTTTGGGTCTGGCATTCTGCATCTTCCTTTTCACAATACCCCACAGATTTTCTATGGGGCTAAGGTCAGGGGAGTTGGCGGGCCAATTTAGAACAGAAATACCATGGTCCGTAAACCAGGCACGGGTAGATTTTGCGCTGTGTGCAGGCGCCAAGTCCTGTTGGAACTTGAAATCTCCATCTCCATAGAGCAGGTCAGCAGCAGGAAGCATGAAGTGCTCTAAAACTTGCTGGTAGACGGCTGCGTTGACCCTGGATCTCAGGAAACAGAGTGGACCGACACCAGCAGATGACATGGCACCCCAAACCATCACTGATGTTGGAAACTTTACACTAGACTTCAGGCAACGTGGATCCTGTGCCTCTCCTGTCTTCCTCCAGACTCTGGGACCTCGATTTCCAAAGGAAATGCAAAATTTGCATGGTTGGGTGATGGTTTGGGGTGCCATGTCATCTGCTGGTGTCGGTCCACTCTGTTTCCTGAGATCCAGGGTCAACGCAGCCGTCTACCAGCAAGTTTTAGAGCACTTCATGCTTCCTGCTGCTGACCTGCTCTATGGAGATGGAGATTTCAAGTTCCAACAGGACTTGGCGCCTGCACACAGCGCAAAATCTACCCGTGCCTGGTTTACGGACCATGGTATTTCTGTTCTAAATTGGCCCGCCAACTCCCCTGACCTTAGCCCCATAGAAAATCTGTGGGGTATTGTGAAAAGGAAGATGCAGAATGCCAGACCCAAAAACGCAGAAGAGTTGAAGGCCACTATCAGAGCAACCTGGGCTCTCATAACACCTGAGCAGTGCCAGAAACTCATCGACTCCATGCCACGCCGCATTAACGCAGTAATTGAGGCAAAAGGAGCTCCAACCAAGTATTGAGTATTGTACATGCTCATATTTTTCATTTTCATACTTGTCAGTTGGCCAACATTTCTAAATTCCCTTTTTTGTATTAGCCTTAAGTAATATTCTAATTTTGTGACACACGGAATTTTGGATTTTCATTTGTTGCCACTTCAAATCATCAAAATGAAATGAAATAAACATTTGAATGCATCAGTCTGTGTGCAATGAATAAATATAATGTACAAGTTACACCTTTTGAATGCAATTACTGAAATAAATCAAGTTTTTCAAAATATTCTAATTTACTGGCTTTTACCTGTATATGACAGGCTTACAGCATTTAAGAGAAAGGTAGCACTTGATTTGCTCACCCTAACCCAAATACAGCACTACAGGGTAAGCTCGCTCTAATGGAGCATTGGAGGATTTTTTTAAAGCAGATATATCGGTGTAACGTCATAATTCTTAATATTGGCCCAATAATTATCGGTCCGATATTTATTGTGCACACCTACTCTATATATACATACAGTTTGTATAAAGTGTATAGTGGGTACAAGAAGTATTTTTCACTACATTTTGGAGTTTTACACCTTACGAGATATGAACAGTACGTAATTGCATGCTAAGTTTATTGTAGCCAAAAGAGAAAACATTTTAAAAATAATATCGACTGAAACATTAATTAAAGGTAATAAAATTATGTGTATTTGATCAAGGGGAGAAAAGTATTTCATTCCCTGCCAACCAGAGAGCCGTCTGACCCCCCACAGGCTGGTTACTGCAGGTGCCTATAAAGCACACAAACGAGTCCTGTCCCTTTAAGAAGGTACGACTCATCTCAACTTGTTTATGGATAAAAGACACCACCATAGACAAGACCAAATCTACCTTAAACAACAGATTGTGTCTTTGCGAGCGGGTCAAATAGTTATTTTACCCACTGTGTGAGAATGTATATACTGTACATCAGTAATATATTCATGTATATCAAGCTGCATGTTCAGGACTTTTTTAATAAATGACATTGTTTTTTTTGTCCAGGCTGAGACCCTTTATTGCCTGCTTTAAAGAAACTTCAAATTGCCGTTTGGCATTTCTTCCTGCGGACTCAGTTAAAGGGAAACATTATCACAATTTCAGAAGGGTTAAAACCATTAAAAATCAGTTCCCAGTGGCTTATTTTATTTTTCGAAGTTTTTTTCAAAATTTTACCCATCACGCAATATCCCTAAAAAAAAAAAAAGCTTCAAAGTGCCTGATTTTAACCACCCGTCCATTTTCCTGTGACGTCACATAGTGATGCCAATACAAACAAACATGGCGGATAGAACAGCAAGGGAAAGCGACATTAGCTCGGATTCAGACTCGGATTTCAGCGGCTTAAGCGATTCAACAGATTACGCATGTATTGAAACGGATGGTTGTAGTGTGGAGGCAGGTAGCGAAAACGAAATTGAAGAAGAAACTGAAGCTATTGAGCCATATCGGTTTGAACCGTATGCAAGCGAAAACGACACGACAGCCATCGACACGGGAGAAAGCGAGGACGAATTTGGCGATCGCCTTCTAACCAACGATTGGTATGTGTTTGTTTGGCATTAAAGGAAACTAACAACTATGAACTAGGTTTACAGCATATGAAATACATTTGGCAACAACATGCACTTTGAGAGTACAGACAGCCCATTTTTCATCAATTAATATATTCTGTAGACATACCCTCATCCGCTCTCTTTTCCTGAAAGCCGATCTGTCCAGTCCAGTTGGAAATGCATCTGCTTTGAGTGTCGCAGGATATCCACACATTCTTGCCATCTCTGTCGTAGCATAGCTTTCGTCGGTAAAGTGTGCGGAACAAACGTCCAATTTCTTGCCACTTTCGCATCTTTGGGCCACTGGTGCAACTTGAATCCGTCCCTGTTCGTGTTGTTACACCCTCCGACAACACACCGACGAGGCATGATGTCTCCAAGGTACGGAAAACAGTCGAAAAAACGGAAAATAACAGAGCTGATTTGATTCGGTGTTTGTAATGTGTTTGAGAAAATGGCGGATTGCTTCCCGATGAGAGCGAATAATAGAAAGGCGTTTAATTCGCCAAAATTCACCCATTTAGAGTTCGGAAATCGGTTAAAAAAATATGGTCTTTTTTTCTACAACATCAAGGTATATATTGACGCTTACATAGGTCTGGTGATAATGTTCCCCTTTAAGGGACGAGGAGGAGTATGGCGTCACATTAGTGCCAAAAATCAGAGTGCATAAAAACTGTTATCGTGCGCTGATTCTCCACTTCGTGCGCGCGCGACACCCTTTTGCGCGCGCGTGGTGCCTTTTTGCGCGCGCGCGGTGCCTTTCTGTGCGTGCGCGGTGCCTTTTTGCGCGCGCGCGGTGTCTTTCTGCGCGCGCGCGACGTCTTTCTGCGCGCTCTCTGTGTACTCCTGGCATCTTTCCTCGCGCTGTCATGTTTCTTTTTGGCACTTTGGGGGCGGGTATGCTTTGACGGCCCCTCCTTTCTGATTGGCTGTGAGCATTTTTCATATGACCAATGATTCTCCAGTGTAGCAACGTTGTAGCCATCTTACCTCGGACATCTAGCCTCAATCATTACATTGATGTCAATGGTACATGTACTAATTAAATTACCATAACTTGCTCGATTTTCGACCAATTTACAAACGGTTTGCCTTGTTACAAATCTTATTACATGTAGATATGACATAAGATGCTGTACCTGTTGAAATTACCTCTTTCGCTTTAAAAAAAAATGACTTAATTGTGCAACATAGTTGTGTAGGGTCAGTGTTAGTCAGTTCTCTGATTATTTTAAACTGTTTCAGAATACATTATTAAAAGCTATTTTTAACATTTTAAAATGTATGTTATTGCTGGTGGACCAGTTCTGGCTGAAAGATGTGATTACCGGTATGGTGTTTGTTGTCTTATTATTTATTTGGGTCACATTTTGTATTACCCTGTATTGTGTTTATGTGGTATGAAATAACCTTCATCAGCGCGCGACATTTTTTTATATGACCCGCCCTGCTATACTTCTGATTGGCTCTGAGCATTTTTCAGCATTTTTCGCCTGACCAATCAGAAAGAAGGGGCCGTCTAAGCATACCCGCCCCCAAAGTGCCAAAAAGAAACATGACAGCGCGAGGAGAGATGCCAGGAGTACACAGAGAGCGCGCAGAAAGGCACCGCGCGCGCGCAGAAAGGCGTAGCGCGTGCGCAGAAAGGCACCGCGCGCATGCAAAAAGGCACCCCGCGCGCGCAAAAGGGTGTCGCGTGCGCGCACGAAGTGGAGAATCAGCGCGCGATAACAGTTTTTATGCACTCTGATTTTTGGCACTAATGTGACGCCATAGAGGAGACTTTCGCGATAAAGTTAAAGTAAGAGTGAAAGTTATCCACAAAGCCCACGCCCACCTTCACCGACGTAGCTCGCTAGTAAAGTCCATATCAACGCTTAAAAAAAAAATGCAAAGAATTGTTGTCATTTAAAAGTGAGATTGCCATTTCTAAACAATGTTTTGTGCAGCCCTACTCTGAAGCTATTAGGACTTTCCAATAGTGATTGGCAGTTTGACACAGACGCTTCGGTAAACACTTCAAACTTCAAATAACAGTATTTTGTTCTAAGGCTGTCTAAAATGTTGACGGGACTAGAACCGAGGCCGGCTCTACGTAGGGGCAAGAGGGGGCAGAGACCCTTCAAATAAATGTCTTTTCCCCTCAAATCGAAACTTTTGAAGTTGAGAAAATACATTACTAGCAGTAGTCGAGAAATTCGCTGAAAAAGGGACAGGATACACTCGCACCATCTTCCCCATCCCTGTCCCTCGGCTCTCAGGTTCGGGCGAGTCCGCACGAACACAGACACCTACACCCCTCCCCTCAGCCCTCAGTAAACCAGCGTTGACGAATGTAAACCAGACGAATATGCTGTATGTCATTTCGTCTTGTACAAAACCCAAAACCAGTGAAGTTGGCACGTTGTGTAAATGAAATAAAAACAGAATACAATGATTTGCAAATCCTTTTCAACTTATATTCAATTAATATACTGCAAAGACAAGATATTTAATATTCGTACTGAGAAATTTAATTTTTTTTTGGCAAATAATCATTAACTTAGAATATAATGGCAGCAACACATTGCAAAAAAGTTGGCACAGGGGCATTTTTACCACTGTGTTTCCTTTTAACAACACTCAGTAAACGTTTGGGAACTGAGGAGACCAATTTTTGAAGCTTTTCAGGTGGAATTGTTTCCCATTCTTGCTTGATGTACAGTTTAAGTTGTTCAACAGTCCGGGGTCTCCATTGTCGTATTTTACGCTTCATAATGCGCCACACATTTTCAATGGGAGACAGGTCTAGACTACAAGCAGGCCAGTTTAGTACCCGCACTCTTTTACTACGAAGCCACACTGTTGTAACACGTGCAGAATGTGGCTTGGCATTGTCCTGCTGAAATAAGCAGGGGCGTCCATGAAAAGGAAAGCAACATATGTTGCATCCTGTTAAGATAGAGTTCAAGGGTGGACCCCGGGATGCAGAGAATGGAGGCAAGGGACGCGATAACAAATGAAAATATTTAATAAGTCCAAAATGGTAACTAAGGGTGATGGGGCAAAAGTGCACACCATGGGAAATATAACAAAAGTAGTCTCTTTCAGAGGTTGGCGGAGCAAAGGTCAGGACGCACACAGCGTGGCAAAAACTAGTCCTCTCAAAACAAGGTCGCTAGGAAAACAAAAACACAACGAGGTCAATATTACAGAAATATGCGAAGGCAACATACCAGGGAAGCAGAATCAAGGTAGCACATGTCAGAGCGGAGTTCAGGAACAATAACCGGCGGGGACCAGCTGGTGGAGACGCGCTTAAATGCTACCAGGAGGTGATTAGTAGCAGGTGTGCCTCGTTGGGGACAAAAGACTGTGGAAGAAACTGAAAAACCAATAGAGAAGGCAGGGAGAAGACAACAAACATAACACATCCATTCCATCCATTTTCTACCGCTTATTCCCTTCGGGGTCGCGGGGTGCGCTGGAGCCTATCTCAGCTACAATCGGGCGGAAGGCGGGGTACAACCTGGACAAGTCGCCACCTCATCACAGGGCCAACACAGATAGACAGACAACAATCACACTCACATTCACACACAGGGCCAATTTAGTATTGCCAATCAACCTATGCCCAGGTGCAAAAAGTCAGTGTTCAAAAACAAGAAAAAAAAATACAAAAATGAGGGGTATTTTATTTGAACTAAGCAAAATGATCTGCCAATAGAACAAGAAAATTCGGCTTGTCAAGACTTTCCAAAACAAATAAAATTAGCTAACCTCAATGAACCTTAAAATACCTTAAAATAAGTATATTCTCACTAATAACAAGTGCACTTTTCTTGGTAGAAAAAAAAAAAGACACCTTTTTGCTCAATATGTTGAAAAATATTCTTAAATGAAGTAAATGCTGGTGCCATTATCTTGACACATCATAATTTTTTTTTCATGCTTGAAATAAGAAATGATTACTTTAAAAAAGTAGTTTTATACTTGTGAGTGTTGATGACACAGCTTTGCAACAGTTGATATTCTAGTTTCAAGCATGTTTTACTCAATATAGGTCATCAAATCTCAGCAACAAGCTGTAATATCTTACTGAGATCATTTAGGACCAAAACCCTTAAAACAAGTAAAACACTCTAACATAAAATCTGCTTAGTGAGAAGAATGATCTTATCAGACAGAAAATAAGCAAATATCACCCTTATTTGAGATCTTTCTTCTTACTTAAATTTCAGTTTTTGCAGTGCAATCATTGTATTTTGTTTTTATTTACGATTTACACAATGTGCCGACTTCACCGGTTTTGGGTTTTGTAAATGGGTGGGACAAGTTCAGAATACACCCAATCACAGTTCTTTAATAGCGTACATATGACAGAGGGTGGGCTTTGGCTATGAAATAGAGCCAAGCAGATGCTGTTCATTGTGAAATGAGGGAGATTAATTTCTCAACCGGCGGCGCCAAAGCGAAATGAGTGGATTTAACGTGTTGTACATCGTAATATGCACCACAACAAAATTAGGCATAATAATGTGTTAATTCCACGACTGTATATATCGGTATCGGTTGATATCGGAATCGGTAATTATGAGTTGGACAATATCGGAATATCGGATATCGGCAAAAAAGCATCTCTACTTTTCAACTTTATTATTGTCTACTATATATCATCATACATTTCCAACTTTTTTTTTTTGTTAAAATAAAAATAATAGTGAACATCTGCTTGACTCATACTTGCCAACCCTCCCGAATTTTCCGGGAGACTCCCGAAATTCAGCGCCTCTCCCGAAAACCTCCCGGGACAAATATTCTCCCGAAAATCTCCCGATTTCCAGCCGGAGCTGGAGGCCACGCCCCCTCCAGCTCCATGCAGACCTGAGTGAGGACAGCCTTTTCTTTATGACAACAGGGGTGACAAGAACTAAATCATCCAGACTAGAGATACATTGTATTATTATGTTTATCTTACCTAAAAATAAATATATTTATTAATAAATAAATAAAAATACTATATTTTGCTAAAAACATCAAAATGAATTGTATTTTTATTTATTTTTTTCTGACTCCTTATTACATCCAGCCATATAATTATACATTAAAATAAACATATTTGAAATCATTAATTTTAAATGATCATAATAATTCATTTAAAATGACCATATTTAATTATTAAAATAATTACTTGTTTATCGACAACTTTAGCATTTTATTCATTACATTTTGAAGCTCTCAGAAGCCAAGTTATGTTATATTCCTTAAGATTTATTTATGCAAGTTTGAAGTATCAATTATCTAAACACAGTTTTGTTTGCATACTTTCAGGATGTAGATATATATATATATGTACGTATGTACCGGTATATATATATATATATATATGTACGTATGTATATATATATATATATATGTATGAAATACTTGACTTGGTGAATTCTAGCTGTCAATATACTCCTCCCCTCTTAACCACGCCCCCCCCCCCCACCCCCCCTCAACCACGCCCCCGTACCGACCACGACACCCACCCCCCCACCTCCCGAAATCGGAGGTCTCAAGGTTGGCAAGTATGGCTTGACTTATAATTTCAAAGGAGGTTGACAATAGATTTCACCCAGAAAAACTGGCTGCTCAGTTTTCATAAATATACTGTAAAAAGCTACAGTGCCGTTTTTCCATTCACAGTAATGTGCGTTAAAAACCACAGTATATTTCAAAGTAAATTTTTGGCGACTTAGCTGCCAGTTTTTTTTTTTACTGAAAAATGTTTTTTGTTTGTTTTACAGTGTATGTAAAAAATATAATAATTAATTGCATAGGAAATTGTATAATATTATCTATACATTTATATTCATAAATTATTCACAGCCAAAACTGTGATGTGGCCTTTAGTGAAAATGAGTCACATACGACTGCTTTAAAAAAGTATTTAAGCGCTGTAAAGATAAACGTGTCGTCATTGAAAAACTGTTGTGTTTTTGCATTTTTGGATCCTGGTGGAGCCAGCCAGGAAGAGAGGTCGTTCTGATATGTGGGAACACTTCAACCAGATTGCTTTAGATAAGGTAGGTGTTACGGAAACTCTCTGTGCAGTGCAATATGTTCTTACCTCAAGTTGGTGTTCATTTGGGGTGTCCCGATTACATATTGAAATCAAATATCAGTCCGATAAGAGGGAAAAAAACATTACTTTGGATTGCATCTACAAGCTTTCCTGCAGCGCGTTTCCTTGTCCAAAGGTGGATAGTCAACATCTAAATGTCCTCCAATAAGCACACAATGTTGTTCTTTTCTTGTATTTTAGTCAAGTCATCTACAAAAGCTAAACATGGTCGGCTACAGGCTACTAGATCAGGGGTCGGCAACCCGCGGCTCCGGAGCCGCATGCGGCTCTTTGATCACTCTGATGCGGCTCAGCAGCTTACTTGCTGAACCCCCCCCAATTTTCCCGTGAGACTTCCGGATTTCAGTGCCTCTCGCAGAAAACTCCCGGGATCAATTTTCACCGATTTTCACCCTTACAGATATAATAAGGACGTGCTATGATGGTACAACATTCGGCGCCCTCTACAATCTGTGTTAACAGCGTGCCAGCCTAACAATTGTTATACAAATACATCTTCTGCTTGCACACGTACGTGACAGCAATGCATACTTGGTCAACAGCCACACAGGTTACACTGACGGTGACCATAGAAAACAACTTTAACACTCTTGCTAATAATGCGCCACACTTTGAACCAAAACCAAACAAGAATGACAAACACATTTCGGGAGAACATCTGCACCTTAACGCAACATAAACACAACAGAACAAACACCCAGAATCCCATTTAGCCCTAACTCTTCCGGGATACATTATACACCCCTGCTACCACCAAACCCCGCCCCTACCCCAAGCCTGCTCCCTCACACATCACCCCCCCCCCCCCCCCCCTCTCTCTCTCTCTCTGTGCGACGGTTGAGGTGGGCGGGGTTTGGTAGCGGGGGTGTATAATGTATCCCGGAAGAGTTAGGGCTGCATGGGATTCTGGGTATTTGTCCTGTTGTGTTCGTGCTGATATCGGTTCAATGTCCGGATCGACCAATTCGCAAGGCTCCAATATCATATTAGACGGGGAAATGTTGTCTGGACACCCATAGTATTAGTTGGTAATAAAAAAAAAAGATGAATATAGTTAGGCATTCTTGCTTTATTCACTCGATGTTATCGACTATTTTTTGTTTGTCCAGGTCCGGTGCTTGGTGTGTTCAGCTGAGCTAAAGTATCACGGAAGTACTTCCTCCATGATTCGGCACTACGCCGCCAAACACAGACCTGCCAAAAACAGGGGGACGGCGAACCAAGGTAGGATATTTATGCGTTATGACAACACAACACGGAGGTACCTCGGTTTTTGTGGGTCCCGCTTTTCGTATGATGAAGTTCTCGACAAAAGTGTTCTCCAAAAGATTATGCCAGCCGTCCTTCGCTACATAAAAAGCATATTCTACATGTTTTGGGCCTAAATTAAGTGTTAAATTAGGTGTTATTTTTGTAATATGTCTATTACAGCGCAGTAATTGTCTTGTTTTAGACCAGTGTATATATATATATATATATATATATATATATATATATATATATATTTACATATATATTTACATATATATATATATATACACATACACATAATAACACATACATATATACATATATATATATATACACATACATACATACATATATATATATATATATATATATATATATATATATATATATATATATATATATATATATATATATATGTATGTGTATATTATGTGTATGTGTATATATATATGTATGTGTACGTGTGTGTGTGTATATGTGTGTATAGATATGTATATATATATATATATGTAAATGTGTATATATATGTATGTGTACGTGTACGTGTGTGTGTGTATATATATGTATATGTATATATATATATATATATGTATGTATATATATATATATGTGTGTGTATGTGTATATATATGTATATATATATATATATATATATATATGTATATATATATATATATATATGTGTGTGTATATATATGTATGTGTACGTGTGTGTGTGTGTGTGTATATACGTGTATATGTATATATATGTATATATATATATATATATATATATATATATATATATATATATATATATATATATATATATATATACATATATACATATATATATACATATACACATGTGTTGGCTGTAATAAGGTGGCGTCTTGTCCAGGGTTTACCCCGCCTTCCGTCCAAATGCAGCCAAGATAGGCTCCAGCACCCCCCACAACCCCGAAAGGGACAAGCGGTAGAAAATGGATGGATGGATAGATGTGTGTGTATATATATATATATATATATATATATATATATATATATATATATATATATATATATATATATATATTCATCCATGCATCCATTTTCCATGGATATATGTGGAGCCTATCTCGGCTGCATTCGGGCGGAAGGCGGGGTACGCCCTGGACAAGTCGCCCCCTCATCATAGCCTATATATATATATATATATATATATATATATATATACATTAATAATACATATATATATATATTATATATGTATTTATTTATTTATGAAACAGACGTTTAATAAAAATACAAGCATGTTAACACGTATAGGTTCCTTTCTTTCATGACGACAAGAATGTAAGTTGATGTATTACCACATTCTGATGACTTGCATTGATTGGAATCAGACAGGATTCACAGTAGTACTGCTAACTCCCAAATGTTCTAATGGAGGAGAAAAAAAAGTCGTCCCTTCTGTCCAATACCACATGAAAGTAGTTGGTTTTTGTCATCTTATTTGCCCAGCTTTCATATTCGTTTTTATACACATTTCAAGAAATACGTTGACGGCAAACTCCGTGTCTTGCTGGCTGGTGTGCGCTAGCTTTCTGACTCTTATTTTGTTAGCGCGGGCAGGATGGAGCAGCGCTTTTATTGTGAAGACAGGAAGCCTTTAGGCTTTTGACAGCAGGTTCGGTGCGAAATTCTGTTCAAATAAATACTGTTTCTCGCTTTCCTGACTGCCGTGTTTTAATTACCGGTAATATAGAGTTGGGGGCGGTATAGCTCGGTTTGTAGAGTGGCCGTGCCAGCAACTTGAGGGTTCCAGGTTCGATCCCCGCTTCCGCCATCCTGGTCACTGCCGTTGTGTCCTTGGGCAAGACACTTTACCCACCTGCTCCCAGTGCCACCCACACTGGTTTAAATGTAACTTAGATATTGGGTTTCACTATGTAAAAGCGCTTTGAGTCACGAGAGAAAAGCGCTATATAAATATAATTAACTTCACTTCACGGTTTGCAGCAGCCAGCGTCATTTCACAAAATCCTTGGGTGCCACAAATGTCAATCAAGTGACGTCATAGTGAAGATTGATGATAGCTCATTTTTAGATACATTTTTTTAATGCCTGGCTGGCGATCGACTGACACACCCTCCGCGATCGACCTAATGGGCACTCTGCGCTTTATTAGCACCACAAGTTCAACTGTAAGATAACTCACTAGGCATTTTTTCTTACAGTAATAATTATTTCGGTTTCGGTACAATTTTTATCTTCATCTTACCTTTTGGAACAGATGACAATGGAAAAAAAACCGAGGTACCACCGTACATGACTATCCTTGTCTCTATTCAGTTTCCGTTGAACCCCTTTATGTCTCCATAATTTGCTTTAGTCGACCGAAAGCGAGAGCTGGACGAGGCTCTGGTCAATATGATGGCGAAGGATTCGCAGTCTTTCGCCATCGTGGACGACCGTGGTTTCAAGGAGTTTGTGGCGTTGCTTGATCCTACGTACAAGCTGCCGTCCAGGGGGGCTCTCGAGGACATCTCATCTGAAAGCATGAGGAGTAAAAAAAGACCAAAGCTGTGAGCCTTTTACTGCGGACACGTGGACTCCCAGGAACTCATACAGCAGGTAATGTCACAGCTGCAATGAGCATCGAGCATTTCGGTCAAAGTCAACTCCATGGTGCTGACCAACGAATGGAAATTAAACTGAGTCTTGCTGTTTGCGCCATTATTGCAGCCAGGGGCGCATTAAGTCATTTAGGGGCCCATGGCAAACCACGTCATTGGGGACCTCCACGTAACATGATCACTTACCATTTCTTGGTAGCAACTAACATGCAAGATGCATATTCGAGACGTTTATCTTTTTGTTTTCTTCTGCTAGTTAGTATCACTGATCCCAACACTTGTACTGTAATTGATAGTATTTAATCCATTAAGCCATTTTTGGTAGAGATGTCCGATAATATCAGACTGCCGATATCATCGGCCGATAAATGCTTTGAAATGTAATATCGGAAATTATCTGTATCGGTTTTAAAACGTAAAATGTATGACTTTTTAAAACACTGCTGTGTACACGGACGTAGGGAGGAGTACAGAGCGCCAATAAACCTTAAAGGCACTGCCTTTGCGTGCCGGTCCAATCACATAATATGTATGGGTTTTCACACACACAAGTGGATGCAAGGCATACTTGGTCAACAGCCATACAGGTCACACTGAGGGTGGCCGTATAAACAACTTTAACACTGTTACAAATATGCGCCACACTGTGAACCCACACCAAACAAGAATGACAAACACATTTCGGGAGAACATCCGCACCGAAACACAACATAAACACAACAGAACAAATACCCAGAAGCCCTTGCAGCACTAACTCTTCCGGGACGCTACAATATACACCCCCCACTACTATTTACCAGACTCTCCGTTACAATAGTTTACTACTTGGAGTGCATTAATACTCCCGTATTTGTCATTCTCCACTACAGCTGTGCATCCTGCAGGCAGCAACGCTGCTGCTGTGGACTGGCGCTGTTGTACGTCACCTAACTGAGAAAAAGTTAGGTTTCAACAAAAAAACTGTTTTATCAAATCAAATCAACTTTATTTATAAAGCACATTTAAAATTTACCACAGGGCTAGCCAAAGTGCTGTACAATGGGCAGGTTAAAAGATAAAACGAGTACCGAGCAAACACAACACAAACAGAACACGATAAAAAATAAATAAATAAAATAGAATAAATAAAAACATAAAAACAGGTTCACAGCAGGTGTATTATGGGGCGCCATTGCAGGATGGATATCACTCAGTGTTAAAAGCCATGGAATAAAAGTATGTTTTTAAGAGAGATTTAAAAACAGGAAGAGAGGAGGCTTGTCTAACACTCAGAGGTAGGTCGTTCCAGAGCTTGGGAGCAGCAGCGGCGAAAGCTCTGTCACCTCTAAGCTTCAGCCTTGTGTCAGGGACCGTCAACAGCAGCTGATCGGCTGATCTTAAGGATCGGGTGGGGCAGTAAGGCTGAAGGAGGGCGGAGAGATAGGTTGGCGCGAGGTTGTTTAGACATTTAAAAACAAATAAAAGGAGTTTAAAATTGATTCGATAACGCACAGGGAGCCAGTGAAGGGACGCTAATATAGGGGTGATGTGCTCACGTCTGCGGGTCTGTGTTAGCAGACGAGCAGCAGAGTTTATTCTCCTCTTCATTTTATATGAACCTCTCAAAACCCTCTCTTTTCATTGGGTTTTATCAGTGGTTGGTGTCGGGTCCAAACACTGATGACATCTATTAAACAAGACAAGAAGCAAAGAATTAAACAGAGACATAATTCAATTTGGCTCAGTGAGGAGAAACGTGTACATCTGTACCCTTGTACAGTGTCATCACGCTCTGCCAAAAGATGGCACGCCTCCTTCTTTTATTTGGACCTTCTCTGACCACATGGCCACAGCTGTTTCTAAGGGAAGAGGGTCGTAAACAGTTCACAGTAAAGGTCGTAAACAGTTTACAGAAAGGGTCGGTTCAAAAAAGATGTCGTAAAACAGTTCAAATAGAGGTTCGTTAAACAGTTCAATAAGAGGTTGTAAAACAGTTCAAAAAGAGGTCGTCTGGAACTTGGGCAGATGCTGCCTTCTCTCCGCTTTGTAGTCCTTGGGTTAAAACAATATATTTCTGTCGATTACAATACATGAAAGAAACAGAAACACCTTCATGTTGCTTCCATCCTACACAGTGGAGTTTTACAAGCCTTCTTGGTAGGTTCAAAGACAGATTTTGGTCTTCTCGCTGGGAACTCATTTCAACACAAAGCTTTTGTGACAACTTAGATACAATTATTCGAACAGTTGGCAAGCCAACTTAAGGTACATTACCACCACCCACTGTAATGTTCAGATGTATTTTAGTCCGAATGACTCTCCCATGTCAGGATAAAAAAAAACACATTTAATCCATTCATTAGGTGACTAAATTGTGCCTTCACCACCGACTGCTGTTATTCCTCGTGAACTTTTTCATACGATAAATCTTGCAAATCTAAGAACTTTGCTGCAGTTTTGACAATAATCCTGATTGTTTTTTCTCGTATTTTTTGCTTGTCCAGTAAAATTGGTCACTAGCACTATTTTGTCCGCAGTTATTCCCGAAATTGCCTATCCTCATATAGATGTTCTCATTACTTTCCAATGTTACCTTTTCCTGCCTATGTGTTTTCACTGTGTCTGCATATGTAATATTTCACTCTTTGTGCTTTGATTTTCTGTACTTCTAATTCTTATTTCCTGATGATTACAAACCCTTTAGAACCTGCTGAATGACTTCCCCAACAGTTACAGCATTTGACAGTGACATTGTTTCCACATTCCCTATATTTTTGTTTTGATTGATTGAGACTTTTATTAGTAGATTGCACAGTACAGTACATATTCCGTACAATTGACCACAACACTGCAAAAAGTCAGTGTTCAAAAACAAGAAAAAAATTACAAAAATGAGGGGTATTTTACTTGAACTAAGCAAAATTTTCTGCCAATAGAACAAGAAAATGTGGCTTGTCAAGACTTTCCAAAACAAGACAAATTAGCTAACCTCAATGAACCCCAAAATACCTTAAAATAAGTATATTCTCACTAATAACAAGTGCAATTTTCTTGGTAGAAAAAAAAAAAGAGACCCTTTTGCTCAATATGTTGAAAAATATTCTTAAATTAAGTAAATGCTATTGCCATTATCTTGACATAATGATATGCGCTCGGCATTATGATTTTTTTTTTCATGCTTCCATCCATCCATCCATCTTCTTCCGCTTATCCGAGGTCGGGTCGCGGGGGCAGCAGCCTAAGCAGGGAAGCCCAGACTTCCCTCTCCCCAGCCACTTCGTCCAGCTCTTCCTGTGGGACCCCGAGGCGTTCCCAGGCCAGCCGAGAGACATAGTCTTCCCAACGTGTCCTGGGTCTTCCCCGCGGCCTCCTACCGGTCGGACGTGCCCTAAACACCTCCCTAGGGAGGCGTTCGGGTGGCATCCTAACCAGATGCCCGAACCACCTCATCTGGCTCCTCTCCATGTGGAGGAGCAGCGGCTTTACTTTGAGCTTCCCCCGGATGACAGAGCTTCTCACCCTATCTCTAAGGGAGAGCCCTGCCACCCGGCGGAGGAAACTCATTTCGGCCGCTTGTACCCGTGATCTTGTCCTTTCGGTCATAACCCAAAGCTCATGACCATAGGTGAGGATGGGAACGTAGATCGACCGGTAAATTGAGAGCTTTGCCTTCCGGCTCAGCTCCTTCTTCACCACAACGGATCGATACAGCGTCCGCATTACTGAAGACGCCGCACCAATCCGCCTGTCGATCTCACGATCCACTCTTCCCTCACTCGTGAACAAGACTCCGAGGTACTTGAACTCCTCCACTTGGGGCAAGATCTCCTCCCCAACCCGGAGATGGCACTCCACCCTTTTCCGGGCGAGAACCATGGATTCGGACTTGGAGGTGCTGATTCTCATCCCAGTCGCTTCACACTCAGCTGCGAACCGATCCAGTGAGAGCTGAAGATCCTGGCCAGATGAAGCCATCAGGACCACATCATCTGCAAAAAGCAGAGACCTAATCCTGCAGCCACCAAACCAGATCCCCTCAACGCCTTGACTGCGCCTAGAAATTCTGTCCATAAAAGTTATGAACAGAATCGGTGACAAAGGGCAGCCTTGGCGGAGTCCAACCCTCACCCTTACTTCATGCTTGAAGTAAGAAATTATTACTTTAAAAAAAGTAGTTTTATACAATTTTTGAAGCTTTTCAGGTGGAATTGTTTCCCATTCTTGCTTGATGTACAGTTTAAGTTGTTCAACAGTCCGGGGTCTCCATTGTCGTATTTTACGCTTCATAATGCGCCACACATTTTCAATGGGAGACAGGTCTAGACTACAAGCAGGCCAGTTTAGTACCCGCACTCTTTTACTACGAAGCCACACTGTTGTAACACGTGCAGAATGTGGCTTGGCATTGTCCTGCTGAAATAAGCAGGGGCGTCCATGAAAAGGATGTTGCTTGGATAGCAACATATGTTGCATCCATTCCATCCATTTTCTACCGCTTATTCCCTTCGGGGTCGCGGGGTGCGCTGGAGCCTATCTCAGCTACAATCGGGCGGAAGGCGGTGTACAACCTGGACAAGTTGCCACCTCATCACAGGGCCAACACAGATAGACAGACAACAATCACACTCACATTCACACACAGGGCCAATTTAGTATTGCCAATCAACCTATCCACACACTGCAAAAAGTCAGTGTTCAAAAACAAAACAAAAAATACAAAAAATGAGGGGTATTTTATTTGAACTAAGCAAAATTATCTGCCAATAGAACAAGAAAATTCGGCTTGTCAAGACTTTCCAAAACAAGTAAAATTAAAATACCTTAAAATAAGTATATTCTCACTAATAACAAGTGCACTTTTCTTGGTAGAAAAAAAAAGACACTTTTTTGCTCAATATGTTGAAAAATATTCTTAAATTAAGTAAATGCTAGTGCCATTATCTTGACATAATGATATGCGCTCGGCATCAAGCATTTTTTCATGCTTGAAATAAGAAATTCTTACTTTAAAAAAGTAGTTTTATACTTGTGAGTGTTGATGACACAGCTTTGCAACAGTTGATATTCTAGTTTCAAGCATGTTTTACTCAATATAGGTCATCAAATCTCAGCAACAGGCTGTAATATCTTACTGAGATCATTTAGGACCAAAACCCTTAAAACAAGTAAAACACTCTAACATAAAATCTGCTTAGTGAGAAGAATGATCTTATCAGACAGAAAATAAGCAAATATCACCCTTATTTCAGTTTTTGCAGTGTAAATGGTAACACCCGAATAAGTTTTTCAACGTTAATCAATTCATGGTAGTTGTACGTAGTAGTTCATGGTATGTTCTCCACACCTTCCATAACATTACACCTTTTCATATCTTTGACAATTGGAAACATCTTGTCGGCAGTGGAACATGTGATCTCAAAAAATAATTCTAATATCCGATTATGATGTTCATTGGCATTACCTCATCTTCAAAGTACAGTACTGTTGTACCGACTAGCTTCCTCGTCTTTCCACAAACAGTCTCTTCATTTCATTGACATTTTCTCTTTTAATGTATGTCTTTACTTCTTCCAGATTCTCATTTCCTGGGCACAAACACTTTCGGAACAACACATTTGTTAAACACAAAAAAACAAAACCTGTTCTGTTACAACTGGTTTGAAAAGGATATTTTGCAAATGTCACAACTCTTTATCTCAAAGGGTATAATATGTACGGTTATTCCGACTTTGTGCAAAAAAATAACTTTTTAAAGGGGAACATTATCACAATTTCAGAATTGTTAAAACCATTAAAAATCAGTCCCCAGTGGCTTATTATAATTTTCGAAGTTTTTTTCAAAAATTTTACCCATCACGCAATATCCCTAAAAAAAGCTTCAAAGTGCCTGATTTTAACCACCCGTCCATTTTCCTGTGACGTCACATAGTGATGCCAACACAAACAAACATGGCGGAAAGAACAGCAAGCTATAGCGACATTAGCTCGGATTCAGACTCGGATTTCAGCGGCTTAAGCGATTCAACAGATTACGAATGTATTGAAACGGATGGTTGTAGTGTGGAGGCAGGTAGCGAAAACGAAATTGAAGAAGAAACTGAAGCTATTGAGCCATATCGGTTTGAACCGTATGCAAGCAAAACCGACGAAAACGACACGACAGCCAGCGACACGGGAGAAAGCGAGGACGAATTCGGCGATCGCCTTCTAACCAACGATTGGTATGTGTTTGTTTGGCATTAAAGGAAACTAACAACTATGAACTAGGTTTACAGCATATGAAATACATTTGGCAACAACATGCACTTTGAGAGTGCAGACAGCCCAATTTTCATCAATTAATATATTCTGGAGACATACCCTCATGTCAGCAGGCCAGGGAAGCTAGGGTCGATATTCTTCTCTTGATCATCTTCGGGACGGTGTGAGCCAAGACATCCAGGGGGGTTAGCTCGCTCGTCTGCGGGAACAAACTGCCGCCATTGCTTGCCGTGCTACCGAGGCCCTTTGTCCCTGAATTGCTCACACACTCCGGCAAATTCAATGGGGGTCTGGCGGCAGATTTCTTTGACTTTATCGTTGGAAATGCATCTGCTTTGAGTGTCGCAGGATATCCACACGTTCTTGCCATCTCTGTCGTAGCATAGCTTTCGTCGGTAAAGTGTGCGGAACAAACGTCCAATTTCTTGCCACTTTCGCATCTTTGGGCCACTGGTGCAACTTGAATCCGTCCCTGTTCGTGTTGTTACACCCTCCGACAACACACCGACGAGGCATGATGTCTCCAAGGTACGGAAAACAGTCGAAAAAACGGAAAATAACAGAGCTGATTTGACTCGGTGTTTGAGAAAATGGCGGATTGCTTCCCAAAGCGACGTCATCGCTCCGAGAGCGAAAATTAGGAAGGCGTTTAATTCGCCAAAATTCACCCATTTAGAGTTCGGAAATCGGTTAAAAAAATATATGGTCTTTTTTTCTGCAACATCAAGGTATATATTGACGCTTACATAGGTCTGGTGATAATGTTCCCCTTTAATATCCGAAAAATACTTTCTGTATTTCTATATTCTAACAGGGATAATAAACATGTGATCAAGAGCCTCGCAACCAATGTATAGAGTCTGGACCTTTGATCAATAATAAAACGTCTCCAGAAAGTGTGTCAGACCTAAACCTTCAGTGTTGGTTTATTTTGAATGGTATTGATTGGGGGGGGGAAATCAAAATAGTAAACCAAAGCGTTATCATTTCAAATGTTACAAAACATATATTCAATATTTGCAAAAATATAATAATGACATTGATGTTAATTGCCTTTTTTGTAATCAGCAACCTAATTCTGTGATTTTCTTCTGGGTTGAAGTGAAAACAAATATAAACAAAAAAACTAACACAACAAAGAAACAATATGTTTTTGTTACTTTACTCTCCAAAAGGTCCATAGCCATACACAGGCAATCTTCTCATCCTGCTTGATAAATATTCCACTCAAAAATGCAAATAGGCCAAGAATTCACCAAGACTTTATGAATTTCACACGGACCTTACTAACAACAATCACTATCAGGAAGCAAAAATTAAAAAAAAGCAATAAAGACCATGGATTTTCTCAGTGACCTCAACATGAACAAAATATTAGAATAACCATGCTTACTTATGTTAATTTGTGCTGTGTTTTCTGTTTTTGTATAGTGTTTTCTGTTTGTATGATTTTTATTTTGTGCAAAACACTGTTGTCTTATGTATGTATAAAAAATAAAATAACATTTGGGGAAAAAAAACATTTTGGAACGTTTTCCTGAATCAAATCTGCACATGCGTAGCAACATGGAATAGTCCGTTGCGTGAGAAAGGAAAACCAAAAATGCACAAATGTTATACAGTCGTTCAGGTAGACCAGCAAAGATTTCAGCCACAACTGCCAGGAAAATTGTTCGAGATGCAAAGAAAAATCCACAAATAACTTCAGCTGAAATACAGGACTCTCTGAAAAATTGTGGTGTTGCTGTTTCAAGATGCACAATAAGGAGGTACTTGAAGAAAAATGGGTTGCCTGGTTAAGTGGCCAAAAAGTTAAATTTTGGTCTCCTCAGTCCAAATTACTTTGTTCCAGAAGTTTTGAGGCTTGTCTCTGTGCTGTTTGGCGTAATGTAAGCGGGATACTGTGTGACATTTGCGCAGAAATTACTTTCTTCTGGCGACTCGACCATGCAGCCCATTTTTCTTCAAGTGCCTCCTTATTGTGCATTTTGAAACAGCCACACCACAATTTTTCAGGGAGTCCTTTATTTCAGCTGAAGTTATTTGTGGATTTTTCTCTGCATCTCGAACAATTTTCCTGGCAGTTGTGGCTGAAATCTTTGCTGGTCTACCTGAATCCCTCATTTTCCACTTCTTATTCAGCGTTTGAACACTGCTGATTGGCATTCTCAATTCTTTGGGTATCTTTTTATACCCCTTTCCTGTTTTATGCAGTTTAATTACCTTTTCTCGCAGATCCTTTGACAATTATCTAGCCTTCCCCATGACTCAGAATCCACAAACATGTGTGCAGCACTGGATGAAAGATGCAATGGTCTGTCAGAAGCCCAGAAACTCACTGACCTTTTATACACACACATTAATTACAAGCAAACAGGTCACGGGTGAGGATTGGAACCTTGATTAGCCATTCAAACCTGTTTGTGTCCACTTTTGTGCATGTTATCAGATCAAAGTCACTGGGGTATGTCAACTTTTGATCAGGGTCATTTGGGTACTTTCATTTGTCATTTTGATTTAAAAAGAGTAAACACAGTTGTATGCCAATAAATAGCTTCACACAACTATTAAGCATGAGTGGAAGAAATGTTTTTGTGTTATCATTCATATTCTCTGAAGAATTGCCAAGAAATCCTAAATTCTCCCAGGGTATGTAAACTTATGAGCACAACTGTACCTTAGTTGTCATTGCTTTTCTGAAAAGGTGTATATTGTGTACGTGTTCCCTTGTTCAATAGCATATTGAACAAGCACACCACACAGCTGTGGGGCGGAGGCTTTGAGCACCCTGGGGCTCACACCGTCAGGACCCGCGGCCTTGCCTGTTTGTAACTTATTAACCTGTGCGACTGCAGGACTGTGTGTCTGACAGGCTGGTCAGCAACACCGGGGCCTCGCAGGGCACAGTCCTCTTCACCATCTACACCACCGATTTCCACTATCACTCAGAGTCCTGCCACCTTCAGAAGTTTTCTGATGACTCTGCGATAGTGGGGTGTATTGAGGACGGTGATGATGAGGAATACAGGGCACTGGTGGAGGCCTTTGTCACATGGTGTGGAAAGAACCACCTCCAGCTTAATGTGACGAAGACCAAGGAGCTGGTTGTGGACCTGGGAAGGAGGAGGAGTACTCCGGCGACCCCTGTTTCCATCAGGGGGGTGGATGTGGACATGGTTGAGGATTATAAATACCTCGGTGTACACATGGACAACAAGCTGAATGGGTCAAAACACGCTGAGGCACTCTACAAGAAGGTACTTCCTCAGGAGGCTAGGATCCTTCAACGTGTGTACAAAGATGTTGAAGATGTTCTACGAGTCGGTGGGGGCGAGCGCCTTCTTGTACGCCGAGGGACGCAAACAGACTGGACAAGTTGGTAGAGAAGGCCAGTAACGTGGTGGGAGTGGAGCTAGACTCACTGGCGGTGGTGTCAGAGGAGAAGTCTAGCAAAGCTCCTAGCCATTATGGACAACACCTCCCACCCACTACACTCGGACCTTTTGGAGAGAATGAGCACGTTCAGTGGAAGGCTCAGACTCCCAAAATGCAACACGGAACGACACAGGAGGTCCTTCGTACCGACAACCATCACACTGTATAATGCATATGTTCCTTGACTGCACTTAAATGTAGAGTATATGTAGAACATATTTATATATTATATATGTAATATATTATATTATTTATTATAATTATTGTCTATTGTGAGCGAACTGTGGTGCTGAATTTCCCCCAGGGAATGAATAAAGTACTTTCTATTCTATTCTATCCATTCTATGTTTTGTTCTATTTTATTATTATCATATAATATGCTATTTGGAACCAGCTATACTTTTCTGTTGCTTGCATAATTAATTGTGATTGCACTGATTCATTGCAAATTGTAAACCGTGTTTGTTTATAAATAGTTATTAGGGCCCGCATGGCCCATTGTAAAAGGAATCCCAACGGGAGTCCTTTTGCAATGGGACATAAGGACCTATTGTTTTTCTAAGGTTTTATTATTATTCCGCCGCCTCTTTGAGCACTAATTTGACCCACTTAACATGCTTCAAAACTCACCATATTTGACCCACACATCAGGACCTGCGAAAATTGTCTTTTGATAAAAAAACCGAACCCCAAAACTCAAAATTGCGCTCTAGCGCCCCCTAGAAAGAAAACTGCTTATAACTCCCAGTACGAATGTTGTAGAGACATGAAACAAAAACCTCTATGTAGGGCTCACTTAGCCCTACTTTTCATTAATTAATTTCCTCGGGCAAAAATCAACAGGAAGTTGGCAATTCCCCCTTCAAGACAAAAATTTACTAAAAACAGTCACTTTTGCCTCTTTGAGCTGTAATTTGACCCCCTTAACATGCTTCAAAACTCACCGAACTGAACACACACATCAGGACTAGCAGAAATTGCGATCTAATAAAGAAACCTAACCCCAAATTAAAAAATTGCGCTCTACAGCAATTTTTGAATAAAACGGAGAAAAAACTGCTCCTCGGAAGAAAAAAATGACAAAACTGCCTGTTACTCCCACTGGGAAGGTCGGAGAGACATGAAACAAAAACCTCTTCGTAGGTCTCACTTAGACCTACATTTCATAAATTGACAACCCCCAGCAAAAATCAACAGGAAGTTTGCTATTCCCCCTTCAAAACAACATTTTTGTAAAAACCGGTCACCTTCCTTCAAAAACGAACTCCTCTGAGCGCGTTTGTCGTTTCGCCTTCAAACTAACACAGGAGAGAGATTGAACCCTTGTGATTACAACAACAGAAGCGCTTTTTTTATAACTGCTCCGGTTTTGATTTTATGAGCCTTCAAAGAACCGCTGCGCTGCTGTTTTTGTAAGATGGCTGCTTAAAAGCAGGAAGCACCAACATGCCCACACAATGCAGACAAGGTAGGTACACTAGACAAAAGTCTTGGGACACTTCAGACTACAAGTAGACAAAAGTATTGGGACACTTAGGACTAGCACCTGCCAAATACGCGGGCCCAGTATATGTAGAATATATTTATATTATTTATATATTATATATATAATATATTATATTATTTATTATAATTATTGTCTATTGTGAGCGAACTATGGCACTGAATTTACCCCAGGGATCAATAAAGTACTTTTTATTCTATTCTATCTATTCTATATTTTGTTCTATTTTATTAACATATCATGTGCTATTTTGAACCAGCTATACGTTTCTGTTGCTTGCATATTTAAATGTGGTTGCACTGATTTATTGCAAATTGTAAACCATGTTTGTTTATAAATAGTTATTTTAAAATGATCTTTAGCGCTCATGTTGAGCAGTCTTCAGTATTGCCGCATTATGGCAGCAGTGTAACGTCGTGGTGCATTTAGGCACCATAAAAATCAACCGAAGAAGAAAAAGGCGGAAGTTAGCGACGGGTCCAAAAAAAAAAAGGCAATTTTACCGGAATAGCCCGAAGCTAAAATCTCTTCCATAAGGACGAGAAGTGTAACCGACTGGAAAAAAATCCTTCAAAATGTTTAAGGAGTTTATAAAGGAGCGACTAATGGTGGCAGCCGATGAGATAATTGCGCTGTTTGAAAGAACGATAGTGTCGTACGAGGAAGAACTTTCTCGAACAAAAGAGAATGAGCGACACCGACAACAACTGGAAGCTTTTAGCAAGACTCAAACTGTGCTACACGATGAAGGTATGTTATTATATTAACTAACGACAGACTTCATCGTCCTAAATGTGTTCTATCTAAAAGGTGTCGCCCCAACACACACAAAAAAAACAGGAAATGATAGCATCTCAGTAACTGTACGTCTAGTGACAAACAAAAATGTGTTTTATGTTGAAAAATAGAATCACAATTCCCACAGGGTGTCCCAGAAATTGTTAATCGTAAACAAATTAATATTGGAAAAATTATTTGATAATAGACTTCGTGGCTTCATTGAAAAGCACAAATTATTATCTGATTGTCAATATTGGTTCCGTCAAAATAGGTCAACTTCATTAGCTCTAAGTGATTTAATAGAGAACATTACTAATGGTATCGAGAAGAACAAATTTGTTATAGGATTTTTTATTGACCTGCAAAAGGCTTTCGATACCATTGACCACCAGATTTTGGTAAGCAAACTGGAAAACTATGGCATAAGGGGATTGGCAGGGAAATGGCTGAAGAGCAGAGGTGGGTAGAGTAGCCAGAAATTGTACTCAAGTAAGAGTACTGTTACTTTAGAGATGTATTACTCAAGTAAAAGTAAGGAGTAGTCACCCAAATATTTACTTGAGTAAAAGTAAAAAGTATGTTGTGAAAAAACTACTCAAGTACTGAGTAACTGATGAGTAACATACACACTCATATCATATATACATATATATATATATATATACTGTATATATATATATATATATATATATATATATATATATATATACATATACATTGATATATACAGTATATCATTTATATGTATTTTGCTGTTTTTGTTTACATGTTAAAGGTGTTTTAATGAATATACATGCATGTTTAACACATATAGATTCCTTTCTTTCATGAAGACTAGAATATAAGTTGGTGTATTACCTGATTCTGATGACTTGCGTTGATTGTAATCAGACAGTAGTGATGATAACGTCCACGTTTTCAAATGGAGGAGAATAAAAGTTCCTCCTTTCTGTCTAATACCACATGAAAGTTTCCAGCTTCCATATTCGTTTTTATACACTTTACAATAAATATATTGGCGTCAAACTCCGTAGCTTGCTAGCTTGTTTGCGCTGGCTTTCGGAGACTCTTGTTTTGAAAGCGCAGGCGCGATGGAGCGGCACTTTTATTGTGAAGACAGGAACGTCCTCATGTGCGGCCAGTCTTTAGGCTTTTGACAGGATGTACGGCTGAAATAAAAAAGTATCTTTTTTCCTTCACACTTTTGATTGATTGATTGGAACTTTTATTAGTAGATTGCACAGTACAGTACACATTCCGTACAATTGACCACTAAATGGTAACACCCCAATAAGTTTTTCAACTTGTTTAAGTCAGGTCATGTGACCACCTGGCTCTGTTTGATTGGTCCAACGTCACCAGAGACTGCATCTGATTGGTGGAACGAAGTGAAACGTCACCAGTAAGGCAGGCATTTTGAAGGTCTGTCTGACAGACCAAAACAAACAAAGCGTGCATTAACAGATCGATAAAAATTAGTAGCGAGTAGCGAGCTGAATGTAGATAAAAGTAGCGGAGTAAAAGTAGCGTTCCTTCTCTATAAATATACTTAAGTAAAAGTAAAAGTATGTTGCATTAAAACTACTCTTAGAAGTACAATTTATCCCAAAAGTTACTCAAGTAGATGTAACGGAGTAAATGTAGCGCGTTACTACCCACCTCTGCTGAAGAGCTACTTGAATGAGAGACAGCAGATTGTTCAGATCGACCAACATCAATCTACACTCATGAACATAACCTGTGGAGTCCCCCAGGGGTCCATACTAGGACCCACACTATTTATAATGTATATCAATGAAATATGTAAAGTATAGTACTGAGGAGATGATAAAGTTAATGACTTGGTTTAATACCAACAAATTGTCTCTGAATTTAAAGGGGAACATTATCACAATTTCAGAATTGTTAAAACCATTAAAAATCAGTTCCCAGTGGCTTATTATATTTTCAATGTTTTTTTCAAAATGTTACCCATCACGCAATATCCCTAAAAAAAAGCTTCAAAGTGCCTGGTTTTAACCACCCGTCCATTTTCCTGTGACGTCACATAGTGAAGCCAACACAAACAAACATGGCGGAAAGAACAGCGAGCTATAGCGACATTAGCTCGGATTCAGACTCGGATTTCAGCGGCTTAAGCGATTCAACAGATTACGAATGTATTGAAACGGATGGTTGTAGTGTGGAGGCAGGTAGCTTTTTGTATTTTTTATTCTTGTTTTTTAATACTGACTTTTTGCAGTGCACAATGTATGTTTTTTTTGTATTGTTTGATATCAATAAAATATTGATATTTCTATAGCCTGTGAAAAATATAGACCAGGTGAAAAAAATGATTAAATGTTAATATTTTTATTTCAAATGTAACCTCCCTCTGATTATAATCCCCTCAGCTATCAAGGCAGAAAGGAAATGTCAACTCACTCATGGAAAACACTCAGTCGAGGTAAATTAAAATTCTAAAATCACAAACACCGAACAATAACCTCTTTAAATTAAGGTTTAAAAAATGAATATGTAAGAAATGCCTAATAAAGTGTAAAAAAAAATAGTGCAGAATAGAGAAACCTGAGAATAACGAATTTTTGTCCTGCACTTTAGTTCCTACATCTTGTTTCCATACATCCAATTAGGGAACGGATGAGAGTTGAAAAGAAAAGATGAGGGCTGTAAAGGACTACGGTCCAGTTGAACCCCCCCCCCAAAAAAATTGCCATACTGTCGAGGTGACTTTTCCCGTTTTATCCACAATTTTTTTTTGTACACTGCAAAAAGTCAGTGTTCAAAAACAAGAAAAAAAATACAAAAATGAGGGGTATTTGATTTGAACTAAGCAAAATTATCTGCCAATAGAACAAGAAAATTTGGCTTGTCAAGACTTTCCAAAACAAGTAAAATTAGCTAACTTCAATGAACCCAAAAATACCTTAAAATAAGTATATTCTCACTAATAACAAGTGCACCTTTCTTGGTAGAAAAAAAAGACATTTTTGCTCAATATGTTGAAAAATATTCTTAAATGAAGTAAATGCTAGTGCCATTATCTTGACATAATGATATGCGCTCAGCTTCATAATTTTTTTTCATGCTTGAAGTAAGAAACTATTACTTTAAAAAAGTAGTTTTATACTTGTGAGTGTTGATGACAAAGCTTTGCAACAGTTGATATTCTAGTTTCAAGCATGTTTTACTCAATATAGGTCATCAAATCTCAGCAACAAGCTGTACCGTATTTTCCGCACCATAAGGCGCCCTGGGTTATAAGCCGCGCCTTCAATGAACGGCATATTTCAAAACTTTGTCCACCTATAAGCCGCCCCGTGTTGTAAGCCGCATCTAACTGCGCTAAACGAATGTCAAAAAAACAGTCAAATAGGTCAGTCAAACTTTAATAATATATTAAAACCAGCGTGATGTGGGCGCGCATGGAATCGTATATCAACATGGACGAAGCTGCGTGAAAAAAGCCACCCGGCCTCTTCGCGTAAACTTAAACTTACCTTAACCACTCGCTCATCTTTTCTTCATCCATCCCTTCGAGTTAGCTTTTATGATGACGCCGGCTGGAAAGGTCTCTTTTGGCAAGGTCTTCCTTTTG
This sequence comes from Nerophis lumbriciformis, assembly GCF_033978685.3. Classification (NCBI taxonomy): domain Eukaryota; kingdom Metazoa; phylum Chordata; class Actinopteri; order Syngnathiformes; family Syngnathidae; genus Nerophis; species Nerophis lumbriciformis. Next base: position 7,458,222 of record NC_084550.2, read on the forward strand.
AATATCACCATGGGTGGAAGTTTCTGGCCATTAGCATGGCAAGCTAGAACCACAGTGAAGGATGACTTCTCATTCCCTGTGGTGCGAATATTCACCGTACGTGCTCCCGTTGTATCCACAGTGCGGTTCACAGGAATATCAGTTGCTGTGAAATAGTAATCCGTGTGCGGATGGAGAGATTGCGTCTTTTCATGAACCGGATCCCTGTCGCTTTGTAGGAGCCATTTTGTGGTCTTTACAGATGTAAACACACAAAGGAAATGATAATATCCGCGCGCTTTTTCTTCTTCTACGCGGGCAGGTGGTTGCTTACAGTAGAAGAAGAAGCGCTTCCTGTTCTATGGGGGCGGGTGCTTACCTTGGCGGTTGCTTGCGTAGAAGAAGAAGCGCTTCCTGTTCTACCGGGAAAAAATATGGCGGCTGTTTACCGAAGTTGCGAGACCGAAACTTTATGAAAATGAATCTTAATATTTATCCATATATAAAGCGCACCGGGTTATAAGGCGCACTGTCAGCTTTTGAGAAAATTTGTGGTTTTTAGGTGCGCCTTATAGTGCGGAAAATACGGTAATATCTTTCTGAGATCATTTAGGACCAAAACCCTTAAAACAAGTAAAACACTCTAACATAAAATCTGCTTAGTGAGAAGAATTATCTTATCAGACAGAAAATAAACAAATATCACCCTTATTTGAGATATTTCATCTTACTTAGATTTCAGTTTTTGCAGTGTATTGATCGATTCATAGCTCACACGCCTGATGTAAATTTTGCCGTTTAGCTAATTAGCTCAGTGATGTCACTCAACAGGCGCCGCACACTCGAGTCATGAATATTACGTTACGCATGTTAAGCTCATCAAACTTCTCTCACTGGCCAATGTTTGAAGGTTTATGAGTTAAAAGAGTCTTGGACGATAATAAAATCTTATAGGTTGTAAAAAGCGGGTGTGTGCTGCCACTGCCGCCAGTAGTTGTACAAAACAACTCAAAGTGCACTTAATTACACAATCCATAATAATCAATAAATCATTTTCCCTCCGAGTATAGAAGAACACCACCACAACTTGTGTCTGTCCACTTTTAACATCATAATATTAAATGGACTATATACAATTTTGCACGTGCTGGCATACTGTAAGTTCACACAAGAGCAAAACTATACTTGTCTGGGCATGTCCCTGCCTTTGAGAGAATAGATACATTTAGGGGTGTAACGGTACGTGTATTTGTATTGAACCGTTTCGGTACGAGGGTTTCGGTTAGGTTCGGAGGTGTACCGAACGAGTTTCCACACGGACATATTAAGTAGCCGCCTCCGCTTCCTTCTGCCTCTGTTTCTGTCAGTCCTCTACACAGCACCCAGCATTGTCCCACCCACACAACCATCTGATTGGTTACAAACAGAGCGGTAACAGCCAATCAGCAGTGCGTATTCAGAGCGCATGTAGTCAGTGCTTAGCGTTTAGCAGGTAATCATCAGGCAGCGGACTCTCCCCAAATGATAATAAACACCTCCCAGTCAACTACTAGTAACATCACTATGAGCCCGTTGACCTTCTAGAAACCTAAACGGCAGCTCAGCTTGCTCGCAGTCCTGGCTTGAGGTGAAGGCTAATTCACTTTAAGCGTAACGTTAGCTCATTTTGCAATGTGTGTGTGTGTGTGTTACGGACGGCAAAGCCCTGTCTGTCTGTTATTTCACTTTACCTTTTTCTGTGTTGATTGAGCTGTGTTGAAGCAGCAAAAGCGGACATTATGTTAAATGAAGAGTTTCTGTCTCTGATAGTTGATATAATAATGTAACTGCATCATCAAGCCTACATCAGGGGTCACCAACCTTTTGGAAACCAAGAGCTACTTCTTGGGTACTGATTAATGCGAAGGGCTACCAGTTTGATACACACTTAAATAAATAAATATATTGTCATTTGTAAGTTACATGTAAGTGTGATTTAAACAAGAATAGCTAAATAAATAAATCTATATATATAAAAAAAAAAGGGTATTTTTGTCTGTCATTCCGTCCTACATTTTTTTTCCTTTTACGGAAGGTTTTGTGAAGAGAATAAATGGTGAAAAAACACTTAATTGAACGGTTTAAAAGAGGAGAAAACACGAAAAAAATGAAAATTAAATTTTGAAACATAATTTATCTTCAATTTCGACTCTTTAAAATTAAAAATTCAACCGAAAAAATTAATTAAGATTAATTTTAGAATTTTGATGACATGTTTTAAATAGGTTGAAATCCAATCTGCACTTTGTTAGAATATATAACAAATTGGACCAAGCTATATTTCTAACAAAGGCAAATCATTATTTCTTCTAGATTTTCCACAATAAAAATTTTAAAAGAATTTCAAAAGACTTTGAAATAAGATTTAAATTTGATTCTACCGATTTTCTAGATTTGCCAGAATAATTCTTTTGAATTTTAATCATAATAAGTTTGAAGAAATATTTCACAAATATTCTTCGTCGAAAAAACAGAAGCTAAAATGAAGAATTAAATTAAAATGTATTTATTATTCTTTACAATAACAAAAAAAAAGTACTTGAACATTGATTTAAATTGTCAGGAAAGAAGAGGAAGGAATTTAAAAGGTAAAAAGGTATATGTGTTTAAAAATCCTAAAATCATTTTTAGGGTGGTATTTTTTCTCTAAAATTGTCTTTCTGAAAGGTATAAGAAGGAAAGTAAAATAATAAATGAATTTATTTAAACAAGTGAAGACCAAATCTTTAAAATATTTTCTTGGATTTTCAAATTCTATTTGAGTTTTGTCCCTCTTAGAATTAAAAATGTTGAGCAAAGCGAGACCAGCTTGCTAGTAAATAAATAACATTTCAAAAATAGAGGCAGCTCACTGGTAAGTGCTGCTATTTGAGCTATTTTTAGAACAGGCCAGCGGGCGACTCATCTGGTCCTTACGGGCTACCTGGTGCCCGCGGGCACCGCGTTGGTGACCCCTGGCCTACATGAACTCCATGGTGTTCAGGGATGAATAGTCTCTCCTATTGTTATTGTACCATTTTTTCAGCTATAGTTACATTAATCATTAGTAATGCAGCAGCCTAGTTTTGAATGGCAGGGTCCCTGCTATCACATGTTGATAAAAATATAACATTTACATAATAAATCAACTACAGGCTTCCCAAATGCTGTAATAAATTAAGTATGATGAGTTGACTTGAAACCATACTTGCCAACCCTCCCGGATTTTCCGGGAGACTCCCGAAATTCAGCGCCTCTCCCGAAAACCTCCCGGGACAAATTTTCTCCCGAAATTCAGGCGGAGCTGGAAGCCACGCCCCCTCCAGCTCCATGCGGACCTGAGTGACGTGTCAACAGCCTGTATTCACGTCCGCTTTCCCACAACACACGTTATAACTGTAGAATGATGGAGGGCGAGTTCTTGGTTTCTTATGTGGGTTTATTGTTAGGCAGTTTCATTAACGTCCTCCCAGCGCGGTAACAACACACAACAACAGCAGTCATGTTCTACCGTAAAGCAGTTCGTCTGCCGTAAACAGCAATGTTGTTGTAATATATTGAGTTGGAGGCAATAACCAGGCGAGGTGATGAAGTACGTCTCTTTACTGTAGACTTCAGAACAGACTCACACACTTGACGTCAGGTGCGCAACACCACGTAAATCGTTGGCCAACCAAAAAATAACCACAGTACGCTATAGCCAACATTCACCAGGAGATGGCAACAGACAAACATAGATCACTCTATTAAATTACTCCCCTTTTAGAAATGGAGAAGTTCCTCAAAATAAATAAACAACCCAACCAAAAAATGCAGCAGCTCAATTAAAAAACTGTACTGAACTCTTAACCCTCATTTGTAAACAATAACATGCTTATTATACAAACAGTATTTGTACACCTTTAACACAGATTTTTATGCTGTCTTCAGAGATTCAGTTTTTTTGGTGGTACTCGAAACCTTTCTGGGTACCTGCGAAAGGGTGTTCAGCATGGTTAGAAAAATAGTGACAGAGAATAGAACAAGGATGGACAATTCAACCCTTAACTCAACAATGAGTAGATGAGTGTTATGTGTGTGTATATGTGTAAATAAATGAACACTGAAATTCAAGTATTTATTTTTATATATATATATATATATATATATATATATATAATAAAATAAATATATATATAGCTAGAATTCACTGAAAGTCAAGTATTTCTTATATATATACCGTATTTTCCGCACCATAAGCCGCCCTGGGTTATAAGCCGCGCCTTCAATGAACGGCATATTTCAAAACTTTGTCCACCTATAAGCCGCCCCGTGTTATAAGCCGCATCTAACTGCGCTAAAGGAATGTCAAAAAAACAGTCAGATAGGTCAGTCAAACTTTAATAATATATTAAAAACCAGCGTGATGTGGGCGCGCATGGAGTCGTATATCAACATGGACAGAGCTGCGTGAAAAAAGCCACCCGGCCTCTTCGCGTAAACTTACCTTAACCACTCGCTCATCTTTTCTTCATCCATCCATCCCTTCGAGTTAGCTTTTATGATGACGCCGGCTGGAAAGGTCTCTTTTGGCAAGGTCTTCCTTTTGAATATCACCATGGGTGGAAGTTTCTGGCCATTAGCATGGCAAGCTAGAACCACAGTGAAGGATGACTTCTCATTCCCTGTGGTGCGAATATTCACCGTACGTGCTCCCGTTGTATCCACAGTGCGGTTCACAGGAATATCAAAAGTCAGTGGAACCTCGTCCATGTTGATAATGTTCTCTGGCCGGATCTTTTTTTCAGCTATCTTGTTTTTACAATATGCACGGAAAGTAGCCAGCTTTTCTTGAAAGTCTTTAGGCAGTTGCTGTGAAATAGTCCGTGTGCGGATGGAGAGATTGCGTCTTTTCATGAACCGGAAACCTGTCGCTTAGTAGGAGCCATTTTGTGGTCTTTACAGATGTAAACACACAAAGGAAATGAAACGTAATATCCGCGCGCTTCTTCTTCTTCTACGGGGGCGGGTGGTTGCTTACAGTAGAACAAGAAGCGCTTCCTCTTCTATGGGGGGCAGGTGCTTACCTTGGCGGTTGCTTGCGTAGAAGAAGAAGCACTTCCTCTTCTACGGGGAAAAAAGATGGCGGCTGTTTACCGTAGTTGCGAGACCGAAACTTTATGAAAATGAATCTTAATATTAATCCATATATAAAGCGCACCGGGTTATAAGCCGCACTGTCAGCTTTTGAGTAAATTTGTGGTTTTTAGGTGCGGCTAATAGTGCGGAAAATACGGTATATATGAAATACTTGACTTGGTGAATTCTAGCTGTAAATATACTCCTCCCCTCTTAGCCACGCCCCAAACCACGCCCCCACCCCACCACGCCCCCCTACCCCTCACCCCCCCACCTCCCGAAATCAGAGGTCTCAAGGTTGGCAAGTATGCTTGAAACTGTTTAATATTGCACTTTTTATATGTAGAAGAAAAGTTTTGTCATTTTATTTAACCTGAGCAACAACTTGAGGCAGTTTAATGTTGATTAACGTGGGCAGAATTATTATAGTGTTCCCAATGTTAAAAGGATAACGCCATTGTTTACAAATTTGGTAAATAAATAACCAAAAAATTTATATTTTGTTGTTTTCTTACTGTACCGAAAATGAACCGAACCGTGACCTCTAAACCGAGGTACGTACCGAACCGAAATTTTTGTGTACCGTTACACCCCTAGATACACTGGATCCTGCACCATTCCCTCAGACTACTACTAGACTACTACTACTAGAACTGATGAAGCTTGCTCGATGTCTTCTAAGATAATCTGAACTGTGCAGTTGCGGTCGATGCAAGTCTGAGATAAAGTGTGTTTGTGTCCCGCAGACGTCCAGAAGCACGTTAAAGTGGAAGATGAGGAACTGTGGGTCACTCAGGAGGGGGAATGTCATCTCGGGCCGGAGGAAGCTGATCTCGCCAAGTTGCCACTGACTGTTGTCTCTGTGAAGGCTGAAGACGAAGACAAACCGCAAGCAGACAACTTTTTAGCTCCGCTATCAGATCACGACGAAGCAACGTCACACTCTCCTGTGGATGAAGACAGGGATGACACCCAGGAACCTTTGAGCAGCGATACAGACTGTGAAGGTGATAAGAGGACTAACACTAACAACATACACTCTGAAAGGGAGACCAGGAAAGAACTTTTGGCCTGCCCAGTTTGTGCTAAGAGCTTTTGTAAAAAGAGCGCTTTCACGCGACACATGCGCACACACACGGGCGAAAAACCCTTCAGTTGCTCAGTTTGCGATAAAAGATTCTCCCAAAAGGTAAATATGGACGCACACATGAGGACGCACACGGGAGAAAAACCCTTCAGATGCTCACTTTGCGACAAAAGATTCTCTCACAATAAAAGCGTGATATCGCACATGAGATCGCACACGGGCGAAAAACCTTTCAGTTGCTCCATTTGCGGCAAAACCTTTTCTTACAGATACAGTTTGACCCAACACTTGCGGAAACACACAGGAGAAAAACCCTTTCGATGTCTAATCTGCGGTAAAAGCTACTTTCAAAAGAAAAGTCTGACAACGCACATGCTGTCACACGAGGGACAATACACCTTTTCCTGAGCAGTTTCTCCACCGAGCACAAAGTCAATGTTTTGCTTGAGGATCACATACTAATTTCCTTCAAGCAAATATTTTTAATCATATTGAACTTTTACAAAAAAGAAATGTTTCCATTCTGTCTTTCTCTAACACAATAAACCTACTAGAAAATGTAGAACTGTTGATATTCTTGTAAGAAGGAAATCTGCCTATGAAATACTTGTGGAGCTCTCAACAGCAGAACGGAAGGATCTGGTCTGAGTGGGCGGACTCAACTTGTGTTTTCCGGATCGTCACCTGCAAACAATCACCCGTGATGATCTTAATAACCTACTCAGTGGCCTAGTGGTTAGAGTGTCCGCCCTGAGATCGGTAGGTTGTGAGTTGAGCCCTGACTCTTCCGGGCTACATTATACACCTCTGCTACCACCAAACCACCCCCCCCGTCCCCCTGTGCGTCGGTTGAGGTGGGCGGGGTTTGGTAGCGGGGGGTGTATAATGTAGCCCGGAAGAGTTAGGGCTGCATGGGATTCTGGGTATTTGTTCTGTTGTGTTTATGTTGTGTTACAGTGCAGATGTTCTCCCAAAATGTGTTTGTCATTCTTGTTTGGTGTGGGTTCACAGTGTGGCGCATTATTAGTAAGAGTGTTAAAGTTTTTTATACCGCCACCGTCAGTGTAACCTGTGTGGTTGTTGAGCAAGTATGCCTTGCTGTCACTTACGTGAGCAAGTTGAAACCCACACAACGTGTGGCTGGGCCGGGCCGGGCCGGCACGCTGGTTGTAGTGGGCGCTAAATGCTGTACCATCACGGCACGTTCGAAAGAAAAGTTGCCTTGAATTTCGTAGTCTGCCGGAAAAATCTGGAAGTTTGACAAGTATGACGCTGTCAAGCGCCAATCATGTAAAACCCGCGGGCCGCACTAATATTCAATTTTCATATTAAGGTGTGGCCCGCGTGTCTGAGACCCTTGGTTTATACATAGCACACATCAAGAAAAAAAACTGTGTATGCAGTGTTATTTCATTTTAAATTTCAAAAGATTTTTGTGGCTCCCATTGTTTTCTTTAATTTGTGAAACTGGTCAAAATGGCTCTTTGACTGGTAAAGGTTGCCGACCCCTGGCTATGGTAATTGGGTTATACTTGTATTGCGCTTTTCTACCTTCAAGGTACTCTAAAAGCGCTTTGACACTATTTCCACATTCACCCATTCACACACTGATGGCGGGAGCTGCCATGCAAGGCGCCAGAGGTGGGTAGTAACGCGCTACATTTACTCCGTTACATCTACTTGAGTAACTTTTGGGATAAATTGTACTTCTAAGAGTAGTTTTAATGCAACTTACTTTTACTTTTACTTGAGTATATTTATAGAGAAGAAACGCTACTTTTACTCCGCTACTTTTACTCCGCTACTTTTATCTACATTCAGCTCGCTACTCGCTACTAATTTTTATCGATCTGTTAATGCACGCTTTGTTTGTTTTGGTCTGTCAGACAGACCTTCATAGTGCCTGCGTTTCAACAAATACAGTCACTGGTGACGTTCACTCCGTTCCACCAATCAGATGCAGTCACTTGTGACGTTGGACCAATCAAACAGAGCCAGGCGGTCACATGACCTGACTTAAACAAGTTGAAAAACTTATTGGGGTGTTACCATTTAGTGGTCAATTGTACGGAATAAGTACTGTACTGTGCAATCTACTAATACAAGTTTCAATCAATCAATCAAAAGTGTGAAGGAAAAAAGACCCTTTTTTATTTCGACCGTACATCCCGTCAAAAGCCTAAAGACTTGACTGCACAGTTCCTGTCTTCACAATAAAAGTGCCGCTCCATCGCGCCTGCACTTACAAAATAAGAGTCTCCGAAAGCCAAAGCAAACAAGCTAGCAAGCTACGGAATTTGCCGCCAATGTATTTCTTGTAAAGTGTGTGAAAACGAATATGGAAGCTGGACAAATAAGATGCCAAAAACCAACCACTTTCATGTGGTATTAGACAGAAAGGAGGAACTTTTCTTCTCCTCCATTTGAAAACGTGGACGTTATCAGCACTACTGTCTGATTCCAATCAATGCAAGTCATCAGAATCAGGTAATACACCAACTTATATTCTTGTCTTCATGAAAGAAAGGAATCTATATGTGTTAAACATGCATGTATATTCATTAAAACACCTTTAACATGTAAACAAAAACGGCAAACTAAATAAATATAAATGATATACTGTATATATCAATTTATGTGTATATAAATATATATATATATATATATATAAATAAATATATATATATATATATATATACATATATATATATATATATATACATATATATACATATATATATATATATATATATATATATATATATATATACATATATATATGTGTATATATATATATATATATATATATATATATATATATATATATATATATATATATATATGATATGTGTGTGTATGTTACTCATCAGTTACTCAGTACTTGAGTAGTTTTTTCACAACATACTTTTTACTTTTACTCAAGTAAATATTTGGGTGACTACTCATTACTTTTACTTGAGTAATAAATCTCTAAAGTAACAGTACTCTTACTTGAGTACAATTTCTGGCTACTCTACCCACCTCTGCAAGGCGCTAACCACGACCCATCAGGAGCAAGGGTGAAGTGTCTTGCTCAAGGACATAACAGACATGACGAAGTTGGTAGAAGGTGGGGATCGAACCAGGACCCCTTAGGTTGCTGGCACAGCCACTCTTCCAACGGCTCCACGCCAACCCTAGTAGCGTGCAACACGGGCGGCTTACACAGGGCGGTCCGGACGCGCCCTTACCCCTCGCGCTCTTACAATATATAACACAATGTATGAATATGCAACGAGGTGGCGTCCTCCAGGTGTGGCCTTTCCAGAATATTCCTCTGCTTCCTCCTCCCTGGACTCTGACTTCATATATGGTGTTGTCCTTCAGACCCAAGAGCCACATCAGCAGTGGCAAGAATGTGGGTGATAAGAGTGTATGTGCGTAGGCCTGAACTTTCACCCGGTTTCAACTGGAACTCGGAGCATATGATTAGTTCCACAGCCTAGTCTAAGCATATCTATACTAAACATTTCTTAATCACTTCATTCCTCATTATCTTAATTATATCCCAACAGTACCAATCCCTGCAATACCACCGTGGACGTACGATATCCCAGATGTAGATATGCAATTATTCAAGAATAGAGGTTGAAATAATTACCAGGTAGAACAATGGATTGAGGAATAGTTTTTAGACAATGTCATAATATTTACAGATGCATCAAAAATTATAAATTATACAGTAGGAGCAGTTATCCCACAAGGAAATGTGGTTAATTACATATATAATGTACAATTATCTTATAGGATTGGAAGTAGCATGTGTTTGTATTTGGTCACAGAATCCTTTAAAGCATACTTGCCAACCTTGAGACCTCCGATTTCGGGAGGTGGGGGCGTGGTCGGGGGTGGGGCGGGGGGCGTGGTTAAGATATATATATATAAGAAATACTTGACTTTCAGTGAATTCTAGCTATATATATATATATATATATATATATATATATATATATATATAGATAAATAAATAAAATAAATACTTGAATTTCAGTGTTCATTTATTTACACATACACACACATAACACTCATCTAGTCATTGTTGAGTTAAGGGTTGAATTGTCCATCCTTGTTCTATTCTCTGTCACTATTTCAGAACACACACATTATACAAATATACATTATAAAATCAATAAGAAAACGGGAGCTCTAATTTGGGAGTCTGAATTAGGATCAGAAGTTCCTATATAAACATTGCGTACTCACGTCGCCTTTTTGTATTGATTACTGCAGCTGTGCACTGGATTCATTCACAAATACAAACTACAACTCACAAACACTTTAGAGTTAGGCTCCACCATCAGAATGTGTACTTAAACTTATAAACATCACATGGATATTATTCAGTGAGTTGATTCACCAAAACTAACCTGTTATACATGAAGAAAAAGCACACAGGACGTTTCAATTGTTCACAGACTGGTCGCGCTCATCAGAATGACAAGACACTTCCGGTCTGCAGGTGATAGCATTCAATTGGGAAGAAACGCCCTACTGCCCCCTCCTGACCAATGTGAATACTGATAAATGTGTAATGACAGCTCCAAAAACGAATTCAAACCACAAAATAAAATAAATATATCAACACAAAAATGTGACACATTATGGGTGGGTCACATATGCATGTACAGTAGATGGCAGTATTGTCCTGTTTAAAAGTGTCACAACATTGCTGTTTACGGCAGACGAACTGCTTTACGGGGGACGAAAACTTGACTGCTGTTGTTGTGTGTTGTTACCGCGCTGGGAGGACGTTAATGAAACTGCCTAACAATAAACCCACATAAGAAACCAAGAACTCGCCCTCGATCATTAGCTGTTTATATTATGGGAAAGCGGACGTGAGAACAGGCTGTCAACACGTCACTCAGGTCCACATGGAGCTGGAGGGGGCGTGGCCTCCAGCTCCGCCTGCATTTCGGGAGATTTTCGGGAGAAAATTTGTCCCGGGAGGTTTTCGGGAGAGGCGCTGAATTTCGGGAGTTTCCCGGAAAATCCGGGAGGGTTGGCAAGTATGCTTTAAAGCATTCTTCTACTGAGGTCAAAGTGCCTATGTCATTGTCAATTACAGCTTGTCCAGAGAGTGGTGGTGGTTTTTGCCCCCCAGGACATTGAGGAACAGTTGGATTTTAGGAGGAAGAGTAAAGACATTAGCAACACCCGGTAGAAGGTCGCACAGATAGGGATAAAGGATAGGAGTTTGGAGGTCAAACTGATCACAGGAATAATGGCAAGGAAAGATAGACAGACTAGACTGCCCGACACCAAGATTAGACCCACGAGGAGAGGGGGTCTACATCAATCAATCAATCAATCAATCAATGTTTATTTATATAGCCCTAAATCACAGGTGTCTCAAAGGGCTGCACAAGCCACAACAACATCCTTGGTTACCATGAACTTAAACAAGTTGAAAAACTAATTCGGGTGTTACCATTTAGTGGTCAATTGTACGGAATATGTACTGTACTGTGCAATCTACTAATACAAGTCTCAATCAATCAAAAAATGGTTCAGAGCCCACATAAGGGCAAGGAAAAACTCCCAACCCAGTGGAATGTCAATGTGAATGACTATGAGAAACCTTGGAGAGGACCGCAGATGTGGGTGACAACCCCCCGCGCGCCCCCATGCCCCCATAGGGGAGACCGGATGCAATGGACATCGAGTGGGTCTAGCATAATATTGTGAAAGCCCAGTCCATAGTGGATCTAACATAATAGTGAGAGTCCAGTCCATAGTGGATCTAACATAATAGTGAGAGTCTAGTCCATAGTGGATCTAACATAATAGTGAGAGTCCAGTCCATAGTGGATCTAACATAATAGTGAGAGTCCAGTCCATAGTGGATCTAACATAATAGTGAGAGTCCAGTCCATAGTGGATCTAACATAATATTGTGAGAGTCCAGTCCATAGTGGATCTAACATAATAGTGTGAGAGTCTAGTCCATAGTGGATCTAACATAATAGTGAGAGTCCAGTCCATAGTGGATCTAACATAATAGTGTGAAAGTCTAGTCCATAGTGGATCTAACATAATAGTGTGAGAGTCCAGTCCATAGTGGATCTAACATAATAGTGAGAGTCCAGTCCATAGTGGATCTAACATAATAGTGAGAGTCCAGTCCATAGTGGATCTAACATAATAGTGAGAGTCCAGTCCATAGTGGATCTAACATAATATTGTGAGAGTCCAGTCCATAGTGGATCTAACATAATAGTGTGAGAGTCTAGTCCATAGTGGATCTAACATAATAGTGAGAGTCCAGTCCATAGTGGATCTAACATAATAGTGTGAAAGTCTAGTCCATAGTGGATCTAACTTAATAGTGAGAGTCCAGTCCATAGTGGATCTAACATAATAGTGTGAGAGTCCAGTCCATAGTGGATCTAACATAATAGTGAGAGTCCAGTCCATAGTGGATCTAACATAATAGTGAGAGTCCAGTCCATAGTGGATCTAACATAATAGTGTGAGAGTCCAGGCCATAGTGGATCTAACATGATAGTGTGAGAGTCCAGTCCATAGTGGATCTAACATAATAGTGAGATTCCAGTCCATAGTGGATCTAACATAATAGTGAGAGTCCAGTCCATAGTGGATCTAACATAATAGTGAGAGTCCAGTCCATAGTGGGGCCAGCAGGAGTCCATCCCGAGCGGAGACGGGTCAGCAGCGCAGAGATGTCCCCAACCGATGCACAGGCGAGCGGTCCACCCCGGGTCCTGACTCTGGACAGCCAGCACTTCATCCATGGCCACCAGACCTGTGCACCCCCCCCCCCCCTTTCCACAAGGGATAGGGGGGCAGAGGAGAAAAGAAAAGAAACGGCAGATCAACTGGTCTAAAAAAGGGGGTCAATTTAAAGGCTAGAGTATACAAATGAGTTTTAAGATGGGACTTAAATGCTTCTACTGAGGTAGCATCTCTAACTGTTACCGGGAGGGCATTCCAGAGTACATAGAGGGGGGGGATTAGGGCTAAGGTCCGGTGGCCATGGATGAAGTGCTGGCTGTCCAGAGTCGGGACCCGGGGTGGACCGCTCGCCTGTGCATCGGTTGGGGACATATATATATATATATATATATATATATATATATATATATATATATATATATAAATATATATATATATATATATATATATATATATTTTATTTTATTTTATTTTTTATTTTTTTTTGCCTTTTGGTTCGGGACCCTTTGGGACTGTCTGACAAGGGGTGGCACGTTCGTGCAGGGCCTCACCTGCCATCATGGTAAGAAAAAAAATGTAAAAAGAAAAAAAATAAAATAAATTGTTATATGTATTCAGTGATTATACTATAAAGTTATTTTCCATTTAACTTCCCCAGTTTTAGATTATTTTTATTCAAAATCGCTGAATTTTCACATTTGCCGTTCAAATACTGAGAAGAGACGGCACGTCACTCAGTTGTGCCTCAACATGGATTGCGGACTCGGCTAACTGCTGGCCTGCTGTGCAGTGAGACCGTATTGCTATATGAATGATATTATACATTTCCATAGTTTAGTTAGCTGAGGTATATAATGTACAGTGTATTTTGTCAACAACTGTATGTGTGTAACGTATTTCTTGTGTTGAAGACGCACTGTGTGAGGCTCCCAGTAATCCCGCCTCCTGGTGCCGGTTAATGCACCCCCGCCGCAGAATGCACCCCCCGGCGGGAGCGCCACACCAACCAAAGCCCACACCCAAACCCTTCACGTGCAAGACCGAATCCACCCAAAAAAAGTCACTTAACAAGAAGCCAAAAAGTGCAAAAACAACAATGCTCGCGCCGGAGGAGCCGTGAACGACTGCAGGGACACAACATTAGGTACACCTGCAGACTGCAGCACGGATTTCATATTTCATTCATTCACAACTCCTCCAACACCAACACCACTGTTCCCGCACTTATGAGTAAAGGTAAGACCATAATAACATTTTTTTAATTAAATGTGCTTTTTTGTGTGCTACAGTTTTTATGTGTAAAGTTAAAGTTAAGTTAAAGTACCAATGATTGTCACACACACACTAGGTGTGGTGAAATTTGTCCTCTGCATTTGACCCATCCCCTTGATCACCCCCTGGGAGGTGAGGGGAGCAGTGGGCAGCAGTGGCGCCACGCCGGGGAATAATTTTTGGTGATTTAACCCCCAATTCCAACCCTTGATACTGAGTGCCAAGCAGGGAAGAATGCTGGTATGAGCTTTTAAACATAACCCGTTAACTGCTGCCAATCAAATGGTGAATAAGATACTCTTTAGGGTTCATATGTTTGTAAATCTGACTGCGATGAAGTCAGTGCCTCACCAGCCATCAACCTCACCGCACGTCACTGCACCAGAGTCTGTTTGGAGAGACTGGAGGAGATGCGGATGACGAGACAGGGCTGCGGAGCGCCGGGACGGACAAGCTTCACAGCGTCTCGGCTGAATGAGCAGGTATCGGACACCTCGGGTTCTTTGGACGTATCCTCGCTCATCCATGCGGACTGGACACCGGCCGAGTTAGTGGGCGGCCGAGAGTGGAGTCGGCTCTCTTGGTTGCTTTGTTGGGTCTGCTCCTGTCTCTGGCCATGCTGCCTCCACCCCAGCGGACGATGGCGTGGAACACCGCAGAGGCCACCACAGTGTATATGTTTCTTTTACTTTTTATTCATAGCTGTGTGTAGAAGTGGCTGGTTGCATCAGCTCTGCTCTTTTAATGTATTTAAAGGGGAACATTATCACCAGACCTATGTAAGCGTCAATATATACCTTGATGTTGCAGAAAAAATACCTTATATTTTTTTAACCGATTTCCGAACTCTAAATGGGTGAATTTTGGCGAATTAAACGCCTTTCTATTATTCGCTCTCGGAGCGATGACGTCACATCGAGAAGCAATCCGCCATTTTCTCAAACACCGAGTCAAATCAGCTCTGTTATTTTCCGTTTTTTCGACTGTTTTCCGTACCTTGGAGACATCATGCCTCGTCGGTGTGTTGTCGGAGGGTGTAACAACACCAACAGGGACGGATTCAAGTTGCACCAGTGGCCCAAAGATGCGAAAGTGGCAAGAAATTGGACGTTTGTTCCGCACACTTTACCGACGAAAGCTATGCCACGACAGAGATGGCAAGAATGTGTGGATATCCTGCGACACTCAAAGCAGATGCATTTCCAACGATAAAGTCAAAGAAATCTGCCGCCAGACCCCCATTGAATCTGCCGGAGTGTGTGAGCAATTCAGGGACAAAGGACCTCGGTAGCACGGCAAGCAATGGCGGCAGTTTGTTCCCGCAGACGAGCGAGCTAAACCCCCTGGATGTCTTGGCTCACACCGTCCCTTATGCCACCGAAGATGATCAAGAGAAGAATATCGACCCTAGCTTCCCTGGCCTGCTGACATGAGGGTATGTCTACAGAATATATTAATTGATGCGGCAGTTTGTTCCCGCAGACGAGCGAGCTAAACCCCCTATCGACCCTAGCTTCCCTGGCCTGCTGACATCAATTCCAAAACTGGACAGATCAGCTTTCAGGAAAAGAGCGCGGATGAGGGTATGTCTACAGAATATATTAATTGATGAAAATTGGGCTGTCTGCACTCTCAAAGTGCATGTTGTTGCCAAATGTATTTCATATGCTGTAAACCTAGTTCATAGTTGTTAGTTTCATTTAATGCCAAACAAACACATACCAATCGTTGGTTAGAAGGCGATCGCCAAATTCGTTTTTGCTTTCTCCCGTGTCGTTTTCGTCGGTTTCGCTTGCATACGGTTCAAACCGATATGGCTCAATAGCTTCAGTTTCTTCTTCAATTTTGTTTTCGCTACCTGCCTCTACACTACAACCATCCGTTTCAATACATGCGTAATCTGTTGAATTGCTTAAGCCGCTGAAATCCGAGTCTGAATCCGAGCTAATGTCGCTATAGCTTGCTGTTCTTTCCGCCGTGTTTGTTTGTGTTGGCTTCACTATGTGACGTCACAGGAAAATGGACGGGTGTATATAACGATGGTTAAAATCAGGCACTTTGAAGCTTTTTTTAGGGATATTGCGTGATGGGTAAAATTTTGAAAAAAAACTTCGAAAAATATAATAAGCCACTGGGAACTGATTTTTAATGGTTTTTAACCATTCTGAAATTGTGATAATGTTTCACTTTAATGTCATTTGTGTTCTTTGATGTTTCTTAGACCGATTTTTTTCCCCTCCCCTCCCCCAATGTTTACCTGTATCTCACCTTTTTTGTAAGGGGTGCCGGACATCAGGTGCGCCGAAAAGAGGGGGTAAAGGAGACGGATTCTAGGGGCCCATGATGGAGGGGGGCCCAGAGAGGCCCCTAATGATGATGAAATTGTAATACAGAAAAAAATAATGACACTGTGTTGGGGGCCCTGTAAAGATTATTTTCATGGGGCCCAAAATCCCTAGCGGCGCCCCTGCCGGACATACTTGCCAACCTTGAGACCTCCGATTTCGGGAGGTGGGGTGTGGGGGGGCGTGGTCGGGGGTGGGACTGGGGCGTGGTTGTGGGCTGGGGCATGTTTAAGAGGGGAGGTGTATATTGACAGCTAGAATTCACCAAGTCAAGTATTTCATACATATTAGAGATGCGCGGTTTGCGGGCACAACCGCGGAGTCCGCGGATTATCCGCGGATCGGGCGGGTGAAATTTTAAAAAATTAGATTTTATCCGCGGGTCGGGTCGGGTCGGGTGGTTAAAAAAAAATTAGATTTGAAATAGATTCAGGCGGGTGGCAGTTAAACCAATTCGGAAATATATATACATAGTTAAATGTTGTTACCCACATACGAAAAACGAGCAGGCACCTGCTGCATATGCCACAACAGAAGAAAAAAAAAAAGAGATGGACACTTTTACGGAGCGGAGAAGGGACGCCTCGCCGGGGTCCGGGACCGAGGCCCCTTCCCCCGAGAAGGCCCCACCGGGAGCCGTAGCTGAGGCGATCCGCGAGAAGGGCCCGACGCACGTCCAGGGTCACCACCGCACCGACACCCCGCCTCGTCCGCCTTCGCCGCGGCCGGCGTCACGCGCAGCAGGTAAGCAGCTTACCTGCCCGCCACCCCCGTGGCCGGGGGCTCGTAACAGGGGTCACTCCGCGCGCTCCGCCCGCACAGCTTACCTGCCCGCCAACCCTGTTGCCGGGGGCGCGTAACAGGGGTCACTCCGCGCGCATTGCGCTCACGAAAGGGGTGGGGCTCACCCTGGTTGATATAGACAGCAGCTAGGACGGTGGCCATGGAAGTTGGAACCCGCTAAGGAGTGTGTAACAACCCACCTGCCGAATCAACTAGCCCTGAAAATGGATGGCGCTGGAGCGTCGGGCCCATATACCCGGCCGTCGCCGGCAGCGAGACGCGCTTGGAGGTGCGCTCAGCGCGGCTCCCATATGATTGCGCACTGGTGTGCTTCTGGGTCGTGACAGCGTGGCACGCGAATGTCTGTGCTGCATTGGATCAGTCTCCTTTCTTTAACAGGCAAAAGCTTTATAACCTCACTAATGCCTTGCATCGTCTATATTAGATATATAACAACGGGCGGATGCGGTTCTAATCAAATGTTAGATCGGGTGGATTGCGGATGGTTGACGACTTTCTGATGCGGTTGCGGATGAAATAATTGCCTATCCGCGCATCTCTAATACATATACATATACACATATATATATATATATATATATATATATATATATATATACATCCTGAAAATATGCAAACAAAACTGTGTTTAGATAATTGATACTTCAAACTTGCATAAATAAATCTTAAGGAATATAACATAACTTGGCTTCTGAGAGCTTCAAGATGTAATGAATAAAATGCTAAAGTTGTTGATAAACAAGCAATTATTTTAATAATTAAATATGGTAATTTTAAATGAATTATTATGATCATTTAAAATTAATTATTTCATATATGTTTATTTTAATGTATAATTATATGGCTGGATGTAATAAGGCGTCAGGGGAAAAAAATACAATTAATTTTGATGTTTTTAGCAAAATATAGTAAAAATGTATTTAGTTGTTTTTTTTTAATATATTAATAAATATATTTATTTTTAGGTAAGATAAACATAATAATACAATTTATCTCTAGTCTGGATGATTTAGTTCTTGTCACCCTGTTGTCCTCCCGTCATAAAAAAAAGGCTGTCCTCACTCAGGTCAGCATGGAGCTGGAGGGGGCGTGGCCTACAGCTCCGGCTGAAAATCGGGAGATTTTCGGGAGAATATTTGTCCCGGGAGGTTTTCGGGAGAGGCGCTGAATTTCGGGAGTCTCCCGGAAAATTCGGGAGGGTTGGCAAGTATGGTGCCGGAAGTTGGCGGACCTGTCAGCGATCCTGTTCTGTCTCCCTGTAATGTTTCATCCTGTTCTGTCTCCCTGTAATGTTTGTCTGATCTTGAATGGGATTGCGCTGGAAATTTTAATATTCCCCTCGGGGATTAATAAAGTATTTCTGATTCTGATCAGATAGAAAGTGTAGGACATGTTTTAGAGAAAGGGAAATACTGGAGAATAAGTTAGCGAAAGAGAAGGTTAGGTTAGTAGTGGAATATATTTTAGGATTGCACTCACAACACGTAGGATACAAAGCAGTATGTACATTATTCAAAAAGACTGGGTTCACTCCATACCAGAAGGTGGCGGTAATGCACACCAGAAGGTTGCTTGCCAACCGCCATTAAACCAAAGAAGAAGAAAAAAGAAGTTAGCATAGCTGCAAAAAGTAGAAGCTAAAAACTAAGTGGAACTGCGACGTAGTGGATTGGACTTGAAAACATTCAACATGTTGAAAGAGTTCGTGAAGGAGCGACTAATGGCGGCGGCGGATGAAATATTTGCGCTGTTTGAAAGGACGATAGCGTCGTACGAGGAGGAACTTTCTCGAACAAGAGAGGAGAAGGAGCGACATCGACGACAACTGGACGCTGTTAGCAAGACTCAGACTGTACTAGAAGGTAAAAGTATGTTGACTAACTTTTGTTGTGACAGACTTTTTAAACAATTAATCTGATCAAATATGTGGACTCAATGAGACGACAGAAACGTTATAAAATAACTGTTAAATATATCAGCCAAGATGGCGGCCAACGTGAAGTGAATTATATTTATATAGCGCTTTTCTCTAGTGTTTCAAAGAGCGTTTACATAGTGAAAGCCAATATCTAAGTTACATTTAAAGCAGTGTCGGTGGCACTGGGAGAAGGTGGGTAAAGTGTCTTGCCCAAGGACACAACAGCAGTGACTCGGATGGCGGAAGCGGGGATCGAACCTGGAACCCTGAAGTTGCTGGCACGGGAGCTTTGTGGCAGATTGGGTTCCAACGATCAGAGGTGGGTAGAGTAGCCAGAAATTGTACTCAAGTAAGAGTACTGTTACTTTAGAGATTTATTACTCAAGTAAAAGTAAGGAGTAGTCACCCAAATATTTACTTGAGTAAAAGTAAAAAGTATGTTGTGAAAAAACTACTCAAGTACTGAGTAACTGATGAGTAACATACACACACATATCATATATATATATATATATATATATATATACACACACACATATATATATATACACACACACACATTTATATATATATATATATATATATATACATACACACATATATATATATACAGTATATAATTTATATTTATTTATTTTGCCGTTTTTGTTTACATGTTAAAGGTGTTTTAATGAATATACATGCATGTTTAACACATATAGATTCCTTTCTTTCATGAAGACAAGAATATAAGTTGGTGTATTACCTGATTCTGATGACTTGCATTGATTGTAATCAGACAGTAGTGCTGATAGCGTCCACGTTTTCAAATGGAGGAGAAAAAAAGTTCCTCCTTTCTGTCTAATACCACATGAAAGTGGTTGGTTTTTGGCATCTTATTTGTCCAGCTTCCATATTCGTTTTTATACACTTTACAAGAAATACATTGGCGGCAAACTCCGTAGCTTGCTAGCTTGTTTGCGCTGGGTTTCGGAGACTCTTGTTTTGAAAGCGCAGGCGCGATGGAGCGGCACTTTTATTGTGAAGACATGTACGGTTGAAATAAAAAAAGGGTCTTTTTTCCTTCACACTTTTGATTGATTGATTGAAACTTATATTAGTAGATTGCACAGTACAGTATATATTCCGTACAATTGACCACTAAATGGTAACACCCCAATAAGTTGTTCAACTTGTTTAAGTCAGGTCATGTGACCGCCTGGCTCTGTTTGATTGGTCCAACGTCACCAGTGACTGCATCTGATTGGTGGAACGCAGTGAACGTCACCAGTGACTGTATTTGTTGAAACGCAGGCACTATGACAGACCAAAACAAACAAAGCGTGCATTAACAGATCGATAAAAATTAGTAGCGAGTAGCGAGCTGAATGTAGATAAAAGTAGCGGAGTAAAAGTAGCGTTTCTTCTCTATAAATATACTCAAGTAAAAGTAAAAGTATGTTGCATTAAAACTACTCTTAGAAGTACAATTTATCCCAAAAGTTACTCAAGTAGATGTAACGGAGTAAATGTAGCGCGTTACTACCCACTTCTGCCAACGATTAATTAAAGCTGCAAGCAGCGTTGGTCGGGCCCGCGTATTTGGCAGGTGCTAGTCCTAAGTGTCCCAATACTTTTGTCTACTTTTAGTCTGAAGTGTCCCAAGACTTTTGTCTAGTGTACCTACCTTGTCTGCATTGTGTGGGCATGTTGGTGCTTCCTGCTTTTGAGCAGCCATCTTAAAAAAACAGCAGCGCAGCAGCATCAGTGCAGCGGGTCTTTGAAGGGTCATAAAATCAAAACCGGAGCAGGTATTAAAAAGCTGTTCTATACTACTACAACTACTCAGTGGCCTAGTGGTTAGAGTGTCCGCCCTGAGATCGGTAGGTTGTGGGTTCAAACCCCGGCCGAGTCATACCAAAGACTATAAAAATGGGACCCATTACCTCCCTGCTTGGCACTCAGTATCAAGGGTTGGAATTGGGGGTTAAATCACCAAAAATGATTCCCGGGCGCGGCCACCGCTGCTGCCCACTGCTCCCCTCACCTCCCAGGGGGTGATCAAGGGTGATGGGTCAAATGCAGAGAATAATTTCGCCACACCTAGTGTGTGTGTGACAATCATTGCTACTTTAACTTTAACTTTTAACTTTACTTTTATACACAAGGGTTCAATCTCTCTCCTGTGTTAGTTTTAAGCCTAAACGACAAATGCGCTCAGAGGAGATAGATTTTGAAGGAAGGGTGACCGGTTTTTACAAAAATGTTGTTTTGAAGGGGGAATAGCAAACTTCCTGTTGATTTTTGCTGGGGGTGGTCAATTTATGAAATGTAGGTCTAAGTGAGACCTACATTGAAGTTTTTGTTTCATGTCTCTCCGACCTTCCCAGTGGGAGTTACAGGCAGTTTTGTCATTTTCTTCTTCCGAGGAGCAGTTTTTTCTCCGTTTTATTAAAAAATTGCTCTAGAGTGCAATTTTTAAATTTGGGGTTAGGTTTTTTTATTAGATCGCAATTTCTGCTAGTCCTGATGTGTGTGTTCAGTTCGGTGAGTTTTGAAGCATGTTAAGGGGGTCAAATTACAGCTCAAAGAGGCAAAAGTGACTGTTTTTAGTACTTTTTTTTGTCTTGAAGGGGGAATTGCCAACTTCCTGTTGATTTTAGCCCAAGGATATACAATTATGAAAACTAGGTCTAAGTCAGACCTACATAGAGGATTTTGTTTCATGTCTTTCCGACCTTCGTAGTAGGAGTTACAGGCAGTCTGTTTTTTTTTTTCCTAGGGGGCGCTAGAGCGCAATTTTGAGTTTTGGGGTTCGTTTTTTTTATTAAAAGGCAATTTTTGCAGGTCCTGATGTGTGGGTCAAATATGGTGAGTTTTGAAGCATGTTAAGTGGGTCAAATTAGTGCTCAAAGAGGCGGCGGAAGAATAAGAAAGAAAGAATTAAAGCTGCAAGCAGCGTTGGTCGGGCCCGCGTATTTGGCAGGTGCTAGTCCTAAGTGTCCCAATACTTTTGTCTACTTTTAGTCTGAAGTGTCCCAAGACTTTTGTCTAGTGTACCTACCTTGTCTGCATTGTGTGGGCACGTTGGTGCTTCCTGCTTTTGAGCAGCCATCTTAAAAAAACAGCAGCGCAGCAGCATCAGTGCAGCGGGTCTTTGAAGGGTCATAAAATCAAAACCGGAGCAGGTATTAAAAAGCTGTTCTATACTTTTATACACAAGGGTTCAATCTCTTCTGTGTTAGTTTGAAGCCTAAACGACAAACGCGCTCAGTGGAGATAGATTTTGAAGGAAGGTGACCGGTTTTTACAAAAATGTTGTTTTGAAGGGGGAATAGCAAACTTCCTGTTGATTTTTGCTGGGGGTGGTCAATTTATGAAATGTAGGTCTAAGTGAGACCTACATTGAAGTTTTTGTTTCATGTCTCTCCGACCTTCCCAGTGGGAGTTACAGGCAGTTTTGTCATTTTTTTTCTTCCGAGGAGCAGTTTTTTCTCCGTTTTATTAAAAAATTGCTCTAGAGTGCAATTTTTAAATTTGGGGTTAGGTTTTTTTATTAGATCGCAATTTCTGCTAGTCCTGATGTGTGTGTTCAGTTTGGTGAGTTTTGAAGCATGTTAAGGGGGTCAAATTACAGCTCAAAGAGGCAAAAGTGACTGTTTTTAGTACTTTTTTGTCTTGAAGGGGGAATTGCCAACTTCCTGTTGATTTTAGCCCAAGGATATACAATTATGAAAACTAGGTCTAAGTCAGACCTACATAGAGGATTTTGTTTCATGTCTTTCCGACCTTCCTAGTAGGAGTTACAGGCAGTCTGGTTTTTTTTTTCCTAGGGGGCGCTAGAGCGCAATTTTGAGTTTTGGGGTTCGGTTTTTTTATTAAAAGGCAATTTTCGCAGGTCCTGATGTGTGGGTCAAATATGGTGAGTTTTGAAGCATGTTAAGTGGGTCAAATTAGTGCTCAAAGAGGCGGCGAAAGAATAAGAAAGAAAGAATAAAACCTTACAAATTCAATAGGTCCTTATGTCCCATTGCATAAGGACTCCCTGTGGGAGTCCTTATGCAATTGGCCATGCGGGCCCTAATAATAATAATAATATTTTTAGAATACCTACTTTACATTGTACTACACTTGGTATTTTTGTCCTCAATGCATAAAGTGGGCGACGGGGAAACGTATCAAACACTATAAAACAAAAGCATGTTGTTTAGAGCAGTGTTTTTCAACCTTTTTTGAGCCAAGGCGCTTTTTTTTTCATTGAAAAAAATGCAGAGACACACCACCAGCAGAAATCATTAAGAAATTAAACTCAGTAGACAATAAAATGTCGATGTCGCAATTGTTGGATATGAATTTAAAGCATACTTGCCAACCCTCCCGAATTTTCCGGGAGACTCCCGAAAGTCAGCGCCTCTTCCGAAAACCTCCCGGGACAAATATCCTCCCGAAAATCTCCCGATTTTCTGCCGGAGCTGGAAGCCACGCCCCCTCCAGCTCCATGCGGACCTGAGTGAGGACAGCCTTTTTTCATGACGGGAGGACAACAGGGTGACAAGAACTAAATCATCCAGACTAGAGATAAATTGTATTATTATGTTTATTTTACCTAAAAATAAATATATTTATTAATTTAAAAAAACTAAATACATTTTCACTATATTTTGCTAAAAACATCAAAATTAATTGTATTTTTATTTGTATTTTTTTGTGACTCCTTATTACATCCAGCCATAGAATTATACATTAAAATAAACATATTTGAAATAATTGATTTTAAATTATCATAATAATTTAAAATGACCATATTTAATTATTAAAATAATTGCTTGTTTGTCAACAACTTTAGCATTTTATTCATTACATTTTGAAACTCTCAGAAGCCAAGCAATGCTATATTCCTTAATATTTATTTATGCAAGTTTGAAGTATCAATTATCTAAACACAGTTTTGTTTGCATATTTTCAGGATGTATATATATATATATATATATATATATATATATATATATATATATATATATATATATATATATGTATATATGTCTTAATAAGGTTATACAAAAAATAGTGCTCGATACCGCAGTAGAGCGCAATATATGTATGTGTGGGGAAAAAAAATCACAAGACTACTTCATCTCTACAGGCCTGTTTCATGAGGGGTTCCCTCAATCATCAGGAGATTTTAATGGGAGCATTCACATACCATGGTTTATATAGGGCACAGAGTGGGTGGGTACAGGCTGGCGTAGGGGCGTGGTGATTGGCTCATGTGTTACCTAGGAGGTGTTTCCGTCTGTGGCGGCATGCTGATACAATTTCGCTGCGCTTGTTGAGGGATGACAGGTCTGGATGGTATATAATAAACAGTTTCTCTTTCAAGCATAGGTTGCATCTTTTATTACCACTATTGTAGGGTGTGCTGGATGCAAGAATTTGCCATGTTATTGAATATTCAACATTATTGTCTTTGAGGTCCCAAATGTGTTTGCTGAGTTCTGTGGTATTCCGCAGGTTTTGGTTCCTGAAAGAAGCCTTGTATATATATATATATATATGTATGTATGAAATACTTGACTTGGTGAATTCTAGCTGTCAATATACTCCTCCCCTCTTAACTACGCCCCCAACCACGCCCCGTCCCAACCCCGACCACGCCCCCACGCCCCACCTCCCGAAATTGGAGGTCTCGAGGTTGGCAAGTATGATTTAAAGGCCTACTGAAATGCGATTTTCTTATTTAAACGGGGATAGCAGGTCCATTCTATGTGTCATACTTGATAATTTGTGCGATATTGCCATATTTTTGCTGAAAGGATTTAGTAGAGAACATCGACGATAAAGTTCGCAACTTTTGGTCGCTGATAAAAAAAGCCTTGCCTGTACCGGAAGTAGCAGACGAGTAGCGTGACGTCACAGGTTGTGGAGCTCCTCACATCCGCACATTGTTTACAATCATGGCCACCAGCAGCGAGAGCGATTCGGACCGAGAAAGCGACGATTTCACCATTAATTTGAGCGAGAGTGAAAGATTCGTGCATGAGGAAAGTGAGAGTGAAGGACTAGAGGGCAGTGGGAGCGATTCAGATAGGGAAGATGCTGTGAGAGGCGGGTGGGACCTGATATTCAGCTGGGAATGACTAAAACAGTAAATAAACTGTTTATATATATATACTCTATTAGCCACAACACAACCAGGCTTATATTTAATATGCCACAAATTAATCCCGCATAACAAACACCTCCCCGGTCCCGTCCATATAACCCCTAACCCTATAATACTATCATCATGATACAGTCATCACACAAGATAATCATCAGGGTGTATACATTGAATTATTTACGTGACATGCACATAGCGGCACGCACGTATGGGCAAGCGATCAAATGTTTGGAAGCGTACTCACGGTACCGTGTCTGCGTATCCAACTCAAAGTCCTCCTGGTAAGAGTCTCTGTTGTCCCAGTTCTCCACAGGCCAATGGTAAAGCTTGACTGTCATCTTTCGGGAATGTAAACAATGAAACACCGGCCGTGTTTGTGTTGCTGCAGTCGGCCGCAATACACCGCTTCCTACCTACAGCTTTCTTCTTTGCTGTCTCCATTGTTCATTGAACAAATTGCAAAAGATTCACCAACACAGATGTCTGGAATACTGTGGAATTTTGCGATGAAACAGACGACTTAATAGCTGGCCACCATGCTGTCTCAAAATGTCCTCCACAATCCGCGACGTCACGTGCAGGCGTCATCATACCGAGACGTTTTCAGCAGGATATGTCGCGCAAAATTTAAAATTGCACTTTAGTAAACTAACCCGGCCGTATTGGCATGTGTTGCAATGTTAAGATTTCATCATTGATATATAAACTATCAGACTGCGGGGTCGGTAGTAGTGGCTTTCAGTAGGCCTTTAAAGCATAACCAAGCATGCATCACTATAGCTCTTGTCTCAAAGTAGGTGTACTGTCACCGCCTGTCACATCACGCCCTGACTTATTTTGACTTTTTTTGCTGTTTTCCCGTGTGTAGTGTTTTAGTTCTTGTCTTGCGCTCTTATTTTGGTGGCTTTTTCCTGTTTTATCGGTATTTTCCTGTAGCAGTTTCATGTCTTCCTTTGAGCGCTATTCCCCGCACCTGTTTTGTTTCAGCAATCAAGAATATTTAAGTTGTTGATTGTCATGTCATGTACGGAAGTACTTTGTGGACGCCGTCTCTGTAAGTAACAGTAAGTCTTTGCTGTCGTCCAGCATTCTGTTTTTGTTTACTTTGTAGCCAGTTCAGTTTTAGTTTCGTTCTGCATAGCCATCCCTTAGCTTTAATGCCTTTTTTTGGGGGCACTCACCTTTTGTTTATTTTTGGTTTAAGCATTAGATACCTTTTTACCTGCACGCTGCCTCATACTTGCCAACCCTCCCGATTTTCCCGGGAGACTCACGAATTTCAGTGCCTCTCCCGAAAATCTGCCGGGGCAACCATTCTCCCGATTACCACCCGGACAACAATATTGGGGGCGTGCCTAAAAGACACTGCCTTTAACGTCCTCTATCACCTGAAACCTTCACCCATTAACAGCCGCATGCTGTCCAGGAATCCACTTTTCCTCCATATTAAAAGCTTACCGGCCCAGCCAATATATTGAGTCCAAATTTAATTCTGTCTCTGTATAATTCTTTGCCTCTTGTCTTGTTTAATAAATGTCATCAGTGTTTGAACCTGACAAACAGTCATCATAAATACATTGAAAATGTTACAGTTAATAGGTGTGATAGGTTTCGGTATTGGTATCAGCCTATCACACTCATAAATGATTGCAATCGGCAGCAAAAACCCTTATCGGAACATCGCTAGGAAATGATAATAATGGATTTGATTTAAAATAGCTTCTTTCCAGACACCCAAAGCACTCGGAGCACAGTGAGCCCCGTTATTCATTGACAGACTGATGGTGGTGTAAACTACATTTGAAGGCACAGCTGACCTGGGGTAGCCTGATGGAAAAGTGGCTGCTAAATTGCACCAAGTTACTGTTATTGAAGTAAACAAGATGAAAGTCCACCTAAATACACAATTCATAATAATAATAAATACATCATGCTCATTCCATATGTAAAATATTCATATTTGATAGACAATAAAGCATTTGACATGAATGTGTTTGTTTGTGTCCTGCAGATGTCCAGCAAGTTAAAGAGGAAGAGGAGGGAGAGTGTCTTTTAGGGCCAGAAGAGGCTGATGTGACCGTCGTCTCTGTGAAGACTGAAGATGACGACGAGGAACCAAAAGCAAACGACGTCGTAGCTTCACTAACATATAGTAAGGACACGGCCCTGTTATTCAATCACATACTTTATGGTGCTGTAAATCAATCATCAATCAATCAATCAATCTTTATTTATATAGCCCTAAATCACAAGTGTCTCAAAGGGCTGCACAAGCCACAACGACATCCTCGGTACAAAGCCCACATAAGGGCAAGGAAAAACTCACCCCAGTGGGACGTCGATGTGAATGACTATGAGAAACCTTGGAGAGGACCGCATATGTGGGTAACCCCCCCCCTCTAGGGGAGACCGAAAGCAATGGATGTCGAGTGGGTCTGACATAATATTGTGAGAGTCCAGTCCATAGTGGATCCAACATAATAGTAAGAGTCCAGTCCATAGTGGGGCCAGCAGGACACCATCCCGAGCGGAGACGGGTCAGCAGCGCAGAGATGTTCCCAGCCGATGCACAGGCGAGCGGTCCACCCCGGGTCCCGACTCTGGACAGCCAGCACTTCATCCATGGCCACCGGACCTGTGCCCCCCCCCCCCCTCAAGGAAAAGGGGAGCAGAGGAGAAAAGAAAAGAAACGGCAGATCAACTGGTCCAACAGGGGGGCTATTTAAAGGCTAGAGTATACAAATGAGTTTTAAGATGGGACTTAAATGCTTCTACTGAGGTAGCATCTCTAATTGTTACCGGGAGGGCATTCCATAGTACTGGAGCCCGAATAGAAAACGCTCTATAGCCCGCAGACTTTTTTTGGGCTCTGGGAATCACTAATAAGCCGGAGTTCTTTGAACGCAGATTTCTTGCCGGGACATATGGTACAATACAATCGACAAGATAGGACGGAGCTAGACCGTGTAGTATTTTATACGTAAGTAGTAAAACCTTAAAGTCACATCTTAAGTGCACAGGAAGCCAGTGCAGGTGAGCCAGTATAGGCGTAATATGATCAAACTTTCTTGTTCTTGTCAAAAGTCTAGCAGCCGCATTTTGTACCAACTGTAATTTTTTAATGCTAGACATAGGGAGACCCGAAAATAATACGTTACAGTAGTCGAGACGAGACGTAACGAACGCATGAATAATGATCTCAGCGTCGCTAGTGGATAAAATAGAACGAATTTTAGCGATATTACGGAGATGAAAGAAGGCCGTTTTAGTAACACTCTTAATGTGTGATTCAAAGGAGAGAGTTGGGTGGAAGATAATACCCAGATTCTTTACTGATTCGCCTTGTGTAATTGTTTGGTTGTCAAATGTTAAGGT
Organism: Nerophis lumbriciformis; assembly: GCF_033978685.3. Lineage (NCBI taxonomy): Eukaryota > Metazoa > Chordata > Actinopteri > Syngnathiformes > Syngnathidae > Nerophis > Nerophis lumbriciformis. The sequence continues at coordinate 7,487,012 of NC_084550.2, forward strand.
GGTATTATTAAATAAATGTCGGTGTTTAGCAGGACCGATAATCAGCATTTCCGTTTTCTTGGCGTTGAGTTGCAAGAAGTTAGCGGACATCCATTGTTTAATTTCATTAAGACACGCCTCCAGCTGACTACAATCCGGCGTGTTGGTCAGCTTTAGGGGCATGTAGAGTTGGGTGTCATCAGCATAGCAATGAAAGCTAACACCGTATTTGCGTATGATGTCGCCTAGCGGCAGCATGTAAATACTAAAGAGTGCAGGGCCAAGAACCGAACCCTGAGGAACTCCGCACGTTACCTTAACATAGTCCGAGGTCACATTATTATGGGAGACGCATTGCATCCTGTCAGTAAGATAAGAGTTAAACCACGACAAAGCTAAGTCTGACATACCAATACGTGTTTTGATACGCTCTAATAAAATATTATGATCGACGGTATCGAAAGCAGCGCTAAGATCAAGAAGCAGCAACATAGATGACGCATCAGAATCCATCGTTAGCAGTAGATCATTAGTCATAAACTGCATTTGTAGCCACAGCTGCCCTGGAAAAGTTGCTGCTAACTTGATTGATTGATTGATTGATTGATTGAGAAGTTTATTGACATCTTCAAGAATTGAATCCATGTAATGCTTTAAAAAGGCAAATGGATGGCACAAAAAGCCAAAAGGCTTGTTTCCATTGTGGTCCATGTTTCTTATTGCAAGTTTGTCCTTAAAGGGGAACATTATCACCAGACCTATGTAAGCGTCAATATATACCTTGATGTTGCAGAAAAAAGACCATATATTTTTTTAACCGATTTCCGAACTCTAAATGGGTGAATTTTGGCGAATTAAACGTCTTTCTAATATTCGCTCTCGGAGCGATGACGTCACATCGGGAAGCAATCCGCCATTTTCTCAAACACCGAGTCAAATCAGCTCTGTTATTTTCCGTTTTTTTCGACTGTTTTCCGTACCTTGGAGACATCATGCCTCGTCGGTGTGTTGTCGGAGGGTGTAACAACACGAACAGGGACGGATTCAAGTTGCACCAGTGGCCCAAAGATGCGAAAGTGGCAAGAAATTGGACGTTTGTTCCGCACACTTTACCCACGAAAGCTATGCTACGACAGAGATGGCAAGAATGTGTGGATATCCTGCGACACTCAAAGCAGATGCATTTCCAACGATAAAGTCAAAGAAATCTGCCGCCAGACCCCCATTGAATCTGCCGGAGTGTGTGAGCAATTCAGGGACAAAGGACCTCGCTAGCACGGCAAGCAATGGCGGCAGTTTGTTCCCGCAGACGAGCGAGCTAAACCCCCTGGATGTCTTGGCTCACACCGTCCCTTATGCCACCGAAGATGATCAAGAGAAGAATATCGACCCTAGCTTCCCTGGCCTGCTGACATGAGGGTATGTCTACAGAATATATTAATTGATGAAAACTGGGCTGTCTGCACTCTCAAAGTGCATGTTGTTGCCAAATGTATTTCATTTGCTGTAAACCTAGTTCATAGTTGTTAGTTTCCTTTAATGCCAAACAAACACATACCAATCGTTGGTTAGAAGGCGATCGCCGAATTCGTCCTCGCTTTCTCCCGTGTCGCTGGCTGTCGTGTCGTTTTCGTCGGTTTCGCTTGCATACGGTTCAAACCGATATGGCTCAATAGCTTCAGTTTCTTCTTCAATTTCGTTTTCGCTACCTGCCTCCACACTACAACCATCCATTTCAATACATGCGTAATCTGTTGAATCGCTTAAGCCGCTGAAATCCGAGTCTGAATCCGAGCTAATGTCGCTATAGCTTGCTGTTCTACGCGCCATGTTTGTTTGAGTTGGCATCACTATGTGACGTCACAGGAAAATGGACGGGTGTATATAACGATGGTTAAAATCAGGCACTTTGAAGCTTTTTTTAGGGATATTGCGTGATGGGTAAAATTTTGAAAAAAACTTCGAAAAATAAAATAAGCCACTGGGAACTGATTTTTAATGGTTTTAACCCTTCTGAAATTGTGATAATGTTCCCCTTTAAATAAAATAGTGAACATACTACACAACTTGTCTTTAGTAGTAAGTAAACAAACAAAGGCTCCTAATTTAGCTGCTGACATATGCAGTAACATATTGTGTCATTTATGCACTTATTATTTTGTCAAAATTATTAAGCACAATTGGTAGAAAATGAATTATTAATCTACTTGTTCATTTACTGGGGGGGGAGGGGTGGATGGCGGACCGGTACTTTTCAGAGGCGGTATAGTACCGAATATGATTCATTTTATCGCGGTACTATACTAATACCGGTATACTGTACAACTCTAATATAGAGATGGGAGTGTTTTCTTTCTTTTTCCTCTCTCTTGTCCCTATTATTTTATTATAATTAATGTATATTTTTTTAGGACATTCACTGTAATGATTGGTTATTCATAAAAGACGCACCGTTGAGGGACAATATATTGTATAATTTTGTGGAATCATTGCAATACAGTAATTCAAAAATAAATATTTACAAACCCCAAAACCAGTGAAGTTGTCACGTTGTGTAAATGGTAAATAAAAAGAGAACACAATGATTAGCAAATCCTTTTCAACTTATATTTAATTGAATATACTGCAAAGACAAGATACTTAACGTTCGAACTGGAAAACTTTATTTTTTGCAAATATTAGCTCATTTGGAATTTGATGCCTGCAACATGTTTCAAAAAAGCTGGCACAAGTGGCAAAAAAGACCGAGAAAGATGAGGAATGCTCATCAAATTATTTTTATTAAATTGTCATCACATTTGATACATTCAATAATAAAATATATATAACCTGTAACATGTATATAAAAAATTAGGGATAAATTATGTACATAGTGTGTATCATTTCTGCTTTGCCGCTCCCAGTCTGTGTAACGCTCTCCCTGACCACCTGGGGGCACCACAGACTGTGGATGCTTTTAAAAAAGGCTTAAAAACCCTTCTTTTTAAAAAGCTTTTTTTTTTTTTAGATATATGCATACTTGTTTTAGCTATTTGGCTGTTCTAATTTTTATTTGTATTTATTTGTTATCTTTTTATTTTTATTTGTTTAATACACTGTAGCACTTTGAGGTTGTTTACTCAATGTAAAGTGCTTTTTACAAATAAAATCTATTATTATTATTATTATTACCGGTATTATTATTATTATTATTATTATTATATACACAGTATACATGTGATTTGTAAAACAATATATACAAAAAATGGGGGGGGGGGTATATACACTATGTACATGACTATGCACATGTTGACTCCAAGAGTGTGCAAAACAGAATGAGAAAATATGTATACACTATAACCACATATACATATATATACACTATAACCACATGTAAATATATATACACTATAACCACATATACATATACATACACTATAACCACATGTAAATATATATACACTATAACCACATGTAAATATATATACACTATAACCACATATAAATATATATACACTATAACCACATATAAATATATATACATACATTATAACCACATATAAATACCGTATTTTCCGCACTATTAGCCGCACCTAAAAACCACAAATTTACTCAAAAGCTGACAGTGCGGCTTATAACCCGGTGTGCTTTATATATGGATTAATATTAAGATTCATTTTCATAAAGTTTCGGTCTCGCAACTACGGTAAACAGCCGCCATCTTTTTTCCCCGTAGAAGAGGAAGTGCTTCTTCTTCTACGCAAGCAACCGCCAAGGTAAGCACCCGCCCCCATAGAACAGGAAGCGCTTCTTCTTCTACTGTAAGCAACCACCCGCCCGCGTAGAAGAAGAAGAAGCGCGCGGATATTACGTTTCATTTCCTTTGTGTGTTTACATCTGTAAAGACCACAAAATGGCTCCTACTAAGCGACAGGTTTCCAAGACGCAATCTCTCCATCCGCACACGGACTACTATTTCACAGCAACTGCCTAAAGACTTTCAAGAAAAGCTGGCTACTTTCCGTGCATATTGTAAAAACAAGATAGCTGAAAAAAAGATCCGGCCAGAGAACATTATCAACATGGACGAGGTTCCACTGACTTTTGATATTCCTGTGAACCGCACTGTGGATACAACGGGAGCACGTACGGTGAATATTCGCACCACAGGGAATGAGAAGTCATCCTTCACTGTGGTTCTAGCTTGCCATGCTAATGGCCAGAAACTTCCACCCATGGTGATATTCAAAAGGAAGACCTTGCCAAAAGAGACCTTTCCAGCCGGCGTCATCATAAAAGCTAACTCGAAAGGATGGATGGATGAAGAAAAGATGAGCGAGTGGTTAAGGGAAGTTTACGCGAAGAGGCCGGGTGGCTTTTTTCACGCAGCTCCGTCCATGTTGATATACGACTCCATGCGCGCCCACATCACGCTGGTTTTTAATATATTATTAAAGTTTGACTGACCTATCTGACTGTTTTTTTGACATTCCTTTAGCGCAGTTAGATGCGGCTTATAACACGGGGCGGCTTATAAGTGGACAAAGTTTTGAAATATGCCGTTCATTGAAGGCGCGGCTTATAACCCAGGGCGCCTTATGGTGCGGAAAATACGGTATATATATATACATTATAACCACATATAAATATATATACACTATAACCACATTTACATACATATACACTATAACCACATATAAATATATATATACACTATAACCACATATAAATATATATATACATTATAACCACATATAAATATATATACACTATAACCACATATACATATATATATACATTATAACCACATATAAATATATATACACTATAACCACATATACATATATATATACATTATAACCACATATAAATATATATACACTATAACCACATATAAATATATATACACTATAACCACATATACATATATATACACTATAACCACATGTAAATATATATACACTATAACCACATATAAATATATATACACTATAACCACATATAAATATATATATATACATTATAACTGTCAGGCTTGTCCCTGACAGTTTGACTGTGTTTTAGTTTTTTCTCTGCGTTTGTCTTAGTTTTCTGTCCAGCACTTGTATTTTGTCTTTATTTCCTACTTGTCTCCCTGAGTGCTGTGTCCCCTCAGCTGTGGCTGATTGGCACCTGGCCACACCTGGTGTCAATCAGCCAGCTGCTATTTATACCTGCCCTACCCTCCAGTCACTGCTGGATCATTGTCGTTCCTACCTGTCGTGTCGTTGTTTGCTGTATGCTGTCATCACTACCTGATTGTCATTGTCGTGTCTACCTGTCCTTGTCGCTGTCGTCATAGCGGTAAGCTGTTCCTTATAGCTATTTACGGTTGGTTTCTCCTAGCTTCTTGTTTTCCTGTTAGCCAGATCCTGTTAGCCGTTTGCTATTTCCAGTTTTTCTGTTTTCTGGTTCCTGTTTCCGTTTTGCCTGTTCCTAGTTTGTGTTTTTACTTTATTTCGAACATTAAATCATGTTTTCCCGTATAACGCCTTCCGCCTTCTCTGCATCTTGGGGTTTGCGTCCTACAAACTCTGACAATAACCACATATAAATACATATATATACATTATAACCCCATATAAATATATATACACTATAACCACATATGAATATATATATACATTATAACCCCATATAAATATATATACACTATAACCACATATAAATATATATATACATTATAACCCCATATAAATATATATACACTATAACCACATATAAATATATATATACATTATAACCACATATACCGGTAAATATATATACACTATAACCACATATAAATATATATATATACACTATAACCACATATAAATATATATATACATTATAACCACATATAAATATATACACACTATAACCACATTTACATATATATACACTATAACCACATATAAATATATATATATACATTATAACCACATATAAATATATATACACTATAACCACATATAAATATATACACACTATAACCACATTTACATATTTATACACTATAACCACATATAAATATATATATATACACTATAACCACATATAAATATATATATACATTATAACCACATATAAATATATATACACTATAACCACATATAAATATATATACACTATAACCACATATAAATATATATATACATTATAACCACATATAAATATATATACACTATAACCACATTTACATATATATATACACTATAACCACATATAAATATATATATACATTATAACCACATATAAATATATATACACTATAACCACATTTACATATATATACACTATAACCACATATAAATATATATATACACTATAACCACATATAAATATATATATATACATTATAACCACATATAAATATATATACACTATAACCACATATAAATATATATATAAATATACATTATAACCACATATAAATATATATACACTATAACCACATTTACATATGTATACACTATAACCACATATAAATATATATATACATTATAACCACATATAAATATATATACACTATAACCACATATAAACCTGTTTGATGCTTGGAAGAGTTGCTGGGGATCAATTTTGGTTCAGATCAGGTAGATGTTGAGCTGAGCCATGATTTTATGGCAGTTTTTAAATTTAGTAGGGAAGTTCAAATTTTAAGGTCTGTTGGTAGTGCATTCCACTGTGTGGTGGCAAAATAGTAGAATGCATTTTTTCCCATGAGAGTCTTGAACTTGGGGGTGCACCAAGTTAATCAATCAATGTTTATTTGTATAGCCCTAAATCACAAGTGTCTCAAAGTTACTGTAATTGAAGTAAACAAGATGAATTACACAATTCATAATAATAAATATGTCAGGCTCATTCCATATGTCTTTCCATTTGCAAAATAGACATATAGGCATTTGACATGTCTGAGCGGAATGTGTTCATGTTGTTTGTGTCCTGCAGATGTCCAGCACCCCCCACAAGTTAAAGAGGAAGAGGAGGGAGAGTGTCTTTTAGGGCCAGAAGAGGCTGATGTGACCGTTGTCTCTGTGAAGACTGAAGATGATGACGAGGAACCAAAAGCAAACAAGGTCTTAGCTTCACTAACATATAGCAAGGACACGGCATCACACTCTCCTGAGGATGAAGACAGGAGAGACACCCAAGAAGCTTTGAGCAGCGATACAGACTGTGAAGGTGATATGAGGACTCACACTGACAACTCTGAAAAGAAGATGCGTAAAGACGGGTTTACTTGCTCAGTTTGTGCTAAGAGATTTTCTTTTCAGAGTCACTTGAAAGAACACATGCGAACACATACCGGAGAAAAACCTTTCAGATGCTTGGTTTGCGCTAAAAGATTTTCCCACCATTCAACTATGGTATCCCACAAGAGAACGCACACAGGAGAAAAACCTTTTAAATGCTCCGTTTGCGGCGACAGCTTTTCTCGAAAAAGCAACGTGACGCAACACATGCGAATGCACATGAGAGAAAAACCTTTTAGTTGCACGGTTTGTGGCAAAGAGTTTACCCAAAAGGCCCACATGATATCACACATGAGAACGCACACGGGAGAAAAACCTTTCAGTTGTTCAGATTGCGGTAAAACGTTCGCTAAAAAGGCAAATATGCTGGCGCACGTGAGAACCCACACAGGAGAAAAACCTTTTATTTGCTCAATCTGTGGCGAAAGTTTTGTCCAAAAAGTATCTTTGATTGCACACAGAAGAACACACACGGGAGAAAAACCCTTTAAATGCACAGTTTGTGGTAAAAGTTATTCCTATAAGAAGACATTAACAGCACATGTGAGGACACACAATGGAGATTAAACAGTTCCCTGTCCAGAATCGTTAACACCCGACACATTTTATGTCGGATATGATGACCATGATACCTGTTAAGTGAATGAAGCCATACATGTCACACTAAGGGTGGCCGTATAAACCACCCCAACACTGTCATAAACATGTGCCATATAGTAAAACCAAACTATACAACAATGACAAACACATTTTGGGAGAATACTTGCACCGCAACACAACATAAACACAACAGAACCAATTCCCAGAATTCCCTGCAGCACCAACTCTTCCGGGACGCTAGTTTAGAAACCCTCGCGATTGGCTGAGGAACAAGGGTGTGGAGATGTCCCCGTTCTCTATAGCAGAGATCAAATTTGGTATTTTTTTTATAAATGACTGTGACATAGAAATGTTTGTCAACATTATTATACTCCAGGCAAAAATGTTTTCTACATAAATGTTGATTTATGAAAGTAAGGCCTACATTTTGTAATTGGCATAATGGTTTACAATTATCAATCATATCTTGAAGGATGATTAAGAGTACAAAAGCCCTTAACATACCTGCCAACTACTCCTGTTTTCCCGTAATTAGTACGGTTTTCATCAACCTATTCCGGGTTACGGTTGCAGTGATAAAAAATACGGTTTTTCATTAATTAAAAAAAAAAAAAAAAATTTAAGTTTTATTCACGAAATCGCGTAACAACAATGACAATCGACACTGCTTCCCGTAACTTCCTATCGAGCCATTCCGAATGCCATGTGCGAGGCTATTTATAGCACCGCTGCCAAGCACGAGGCACCAGTTGCCATTGTTTCCAAACAAGCGAACGATCATGGAATCAGCCGGAGAAAAATCGCAAACGAGTCTTAAACCGAAAAGAAAACTGCAGTCATTCCGTGAAGAATATTCAAAAGCCTATCCGGGAATAATTATCCGTTCCAAAAAGGGTGAAAACTACGCGAATTGCACCTTGTGCGGACAAGATTTTTCGATCGGACACGGAGGAATTAGCGATGTAAAAGACCACGTTGGGACAAAAAAACACAAGTCTAATGCCGTTGCTAGCGATACAAGTGGAAAACTTTCAACGTTTTTCGTCGCCCAAACAGATTCTTTGGATGTGATAAATGCCCAAGTTTTATTTACGGAGGCAATAATTGAGCACGGACTTCCAATCGCACTGGCTGATCACATGGGACAGTTATTTCGGAAAATGTTTCCCGACTCGAAAATCGCCCAAAAATATGGATGTGGTCGAACCAAAACATCAAACATTATTCAGTGTCTTGGAACAGAATCCTCAAAAAGTATCGCCGATGTCATGAAGACGGAACCATTTAGCATGTCGACTGACGGCAGCACCGATTATGACGATGTAAAACTGTACCCCATTTGTGTTCGATATTTCGATGACGACATTGGAAAAGTATTGTCAGGATAACTGGCATTAACTGTCAAAATAATTTCAAACTATTGAAGTTAGCTTACAGAATAAACATGTCAATCAACCCATATGATTTTTGCTGTAATATTTTTGTTTTGAAAAGTCACTGTGACTGATAGAAAAGTGATGGTTTTAGCAACATTTTAACCTGTCTGAATGCTAATAATCATTTTTGCTTCGCCCTCCTGAACCCCCCACCAGGACTTTGTCCTGGACCTACCGGGGCCTGCGGCCCCTGGACCCTGGCTACTAGGTTTTTCTGATTTCAAAAGTTGGCAGGTATGCCTTAAATTGATATCTTTGTTAAAAACATTCAAAGTGATTTAGGTAGCCCTTTTTGTCTTTTTTATTTATTATTTATTTTATTGTAGCCGAGTATCCTGGGTTCGCATATTCTGTGTACTGATATAATATAATAATAAAATAATAAATGGGAGTCATGAGAGCAGGTCCGGTCTCCACCACTTCTTTAATGTCATCACCACACACCTTCTTCAACAATCCACCTTTATAGACCTCTTACGTCACAGCCCTACGGCAACTCTGGAGGGACAAAACTCCTCCTCCTTACCGAACACTCTCCGGTAACTTGGGACACCCTGAACTGTTTGTTACTCTATTATTATTTATTAATATTTAATACTCTTATCTGTGTTTGCTTTTGTTTTCTTTACTTGATGTGGAAAGTGCCTTGACATTTGTGTGAATTATAAATGTGTGTTTGTTGTTCAATAAAACATTTTTATTAAAAAAAAATAATAATAATAATAAAAATATTGTCTCTCTAATTCATACTTGCCAACCTTGAGACTTCCGATTTCGGGAGGTGGGGGCGTGGTCGGGGGCGGGGCGTGGTTGGGGGCGTGGTTAAGAGGGGAGGAGTATATTGACAGCTAGAATTCACCAAGTCAAGTATTTCATATATATATATATATATATATATATATATATATGTATATAATCTACATCCTGAAAATATGCAAACAAAACTGTGTTCAGATAAATAATTGATACTTCAAACTTGCATAAATAAATATTAAGGAATATAACATAACTTGGCTTCTGAGAGTTTCAAAATGTAATGAATAAAATGCTAAAGTTGTTGATAAACAAGCAATTATTTTAATAATTAAATATGGTCATTTTAAATGAATTATTATGATAATTTAAAATCAATTATTTCAAATATGTTTATTTTAATGTATAATTCTATGGCTGGATGTAATAAGGAGTCATGAAAAAATACAAATAAAAATACAATTCATTTTGATGTTTTTAGCAAAATATAGTAAAAATTTATTTAGTTTTTTGTTTTTTTTAATTAATATATTTATTTTTAGGTAAAATAAACATAATACTACAATTTATCTCTAGTTTGGATGATTTAGTTCTTGTCACCCTGTTGTCCTCCGTCATGAAAAAGGGCTGTCCTCACTCAGGTCCACATGGAGCTGGAGGGGGCGTGGCTTCCAGCTCCGGCTGAAAATCGGGAGATTTTCGGGAGAATATTTGTCCCGGGAGGTTTTCGGCAGAGGCGCTGAATTTCGGGAATCTCCCGGAAAATTCGGGAGGGTTGGCAAGTATGCTCTAATTTAACTTCCGCTGCGGGCACGTCTTTAAGGTGGCGCGGCTTAGAGTACCTGTGGCTGTAGCTATTTGTACTTGCAAAAAAGAAAGAAAAACACTAGTCAAAAGGCGAAGGCAATATTGTTGAAGTTGTCAAATCATAAAACACATAGGGCTCGAATTTGTGATTTCGCAATGCATTGTGGGGGCTGGGTAGCCATTGTTGCGGGACAAAGTTGTTGTTTATGTAGCCGAGGATCCTGGGTTCGCATATTCGGTGTACCTATCTAATAAAATAATAAATTGGAGTCATGAGAACAGGTCTGGTCGCCACCACTTTTTTAATGTTATCTTCACACCCAAAAAAAAAAAAAAATGTATCTTCACACACCTTATTCAACAACCCACCTTCATAGACATCTTACGTCACAGCCCTACGGCAACTCTGGAGGGACAAAACTCCTCCTTGCCTCACACTCTCCGGTAACTTGGGACACCCTTAACTCATACTTGCCAACCCTCTCGAATTTTCCGGGAGACTCCCGAAATTCAGCGCCTCTCCCGAAATCCTCCTGGGACAAATATTCTCCCGAAAATCTCCCGATTTTCAGCCGGAGCTGGAAGCCACGCCCCCTCCAGCTCCATGCGGACCTGAGTGAGGACAGCCTTTGTTCATGACGGGAGGACAACAGGGTGACAAGAACTAAATCATCCAGACTAGAGATAAATTGTATTATGTTTATTTTACCTAAAAATAAATATATTTATTCATTTAAAAAAAAAAACTAAATACATTTTTACTATATTTTGCTTAAAAACATCAAAATAAATTGTATTTTTATTTGTATTTTTTTGTGACTCCTTATTACATCCAGCCATAGAATTATACATTAAAATAAACATATTTGAAATAATTGATTTTAAATTATCATAATAATTCATTTAAAATGACCATATTTAATTATTAAAATAATTGCTTGTTTATCAACAACTTTAGCATTTTATTCATTACATTTTGAAACTCTCAGAAGCCAAGTTATGTTATATTCCTTAATATTTATTTATGCAAGTTTGAAGTATCAATTATTTATCTGAACACAGTTTTGTTTGCATATTTTCAGGATGTAGATTTTATATATATATCCATCCATCCATCCATTTTCTACCGCTTATTCCCTTTTGGGGTCGCGGGGGGCGCTGGAGCCTATCTCAGCTACAATCGGGCGGAAGGCGGGGTACACCCTGGACAAGTCGCCACCTCATCGCAGGGCCTATATATATATATATATATATATATATATATATATATGAAATACTTGACTTGGTGAATTCTAGCTGTCAATATACTCCTCCCCTCTTAACCACGTCCCCAACCACGCCACGCACCACCCCCGACCATGCCCCCACCTCCCGAAATCGGAGGTCTCAAGGTTGGCAAGTATGCCTTAACTGTTTGTTACTTTTACATGGTTGTGACAGAGAGAGCAACCCACTGGATTCAAATGGATCGTACGAAAGACAAAAAAATGTCTGGACTTTATCGAAACAAATTAGACCCTGTTCCAAAGGCTCGCCACCTTAAATAATAGCTCAAACTGCTGGAATTGATCCATTTAAGCAAGCTGCCAAAAGTGTAGAATGATCGAGGGCGTGTTCTTGGCTGCTGTGACGCGAGAAATTGGGCCGCCATCTTGAAGTGGTGACGAGGAGCCGGCGAGCAGCCTAAACTGACAGTTGACAGGTAGAAAACAAAGATGGTGTTCAGCGTTTTCCTGCTCAAATGAGCGCACTGTTGAAAATAGGAATCGGGGGGATTACTTTTCACAAGTAAGATTTAACATTAAAGGGGAACATTATCACAATTTCAGAAGGGTTAAAACCATTAAAAATCAGTTCCCAGTGGCTTATTTTATTTTTCGAAGTTTTTTTCAAAATTTAACCCATCACGCAATATCCCTAAAAAAAGCTTCAAAGTGCCTGATTTTAACCATCGTTATATACACCCGTCCATTTTCCTGTGACGTCACATAGTGAACAGCAAGCTATAGCGACATTAACTCGGATTCAGAATCGGATTTCAGCGGCTTAAGCGATTCAACAGATTACGCATGTATTGAAACGGATGGTTGTAGTGTGGAGGCAGGTAGCGAAAACGAAATTGAAGAAGAAACTGAAGCTATTGAGCCATATCGGTTTGAACCGTATGCAAGCGAAACCGACGAAAACGACACGACAGCCAGCGACACGGGAGAAAGCGAGGACAAATTCAGCGATCGCCTTCTAACCAACGATTGGTATGTGTTTGTTTGGCATTAAAGGAAACTAACAACTATGAACTAGGTTTACAGCATATGAAATACATTTGGCAACAACATGCACTTTGAGAGTGCAGACAGCCCAATTTTCATCAATTAATATATTCTGTAGACATACCCTCATGTCAGCAGGCCAGGGAAGCTAGGGTCGATATTCTTCTCTTGATCATCTTTGGTTGCATAAGGAACGGTGTGAGCCAAGACATCCAGGGGGTTTAGCTCGCTCGTCTGCGGGAACAAACTGCCGCCATTGCTTGCCGTGCTAACGAGGTCCTTTGTCCCTGAATTGCTCACACACTCCGGCAGATTCAATGGGGGTCTGGCGGCAGATTTCTTTGACTTTATCGTTGGAAATGCATCTGCTTTGAGTGTCGCAGGATATCCACACATTCTTGCCATCTCTGTCGTAGCATAGCTTTCGTTGGTAAAGTGTGCGGAACAAACGTCCAATTTCTTGCCACTTTCGCATCTTTGGGCCACTGGTGCAACTTGAATCCGTCCCTGTTTGTGTTGTTACACCCTCCGACAACACACCGATGAGGCATGATGTCTCCAAGGTACGGAAAACAGTCGAAAAAACGGAAAATAACAGAGCTGATTTGACTCGGTGTTTGTAATGTGTTTGAGAAAATGGCGGATTGCGTCCCGATGTGACGTCACGTTGTGAAGTCATCGCTCCGAGAGCGAATAATAGAAAGGCGTTTAATTCGCCAAAATTCACCCATTTAGAGTTCGAAAATCGGTTAACAAAAATATGGTCTTTTTTCTGCAACATCAAGGTATATATTGACGCTTACATAGGTCTGGTGATAATGTTCCCCTTTAACTGTTTGTTACATTTACATGGTTGTGACAGAGAGAGCAACCCACTTGATTCAAATGGATCGTACGAAAGACAAAAAATGTCTGGACTTTATTTAAACAAATTGGACCCTGTTCCAAAGGCTCGCCACCTTAAATAATAGCTCAAACTGCTGGAATTGATCCATTTGAGCAAGCTGCCAAAAGTGTAGAATGATCGAGGGCGTGTTCTTGGCTGCTGTGACGCGAGAAATTGGGCCGCCATCTTGAAGTGGTGACGAGGAGCCGGCGAGCAGCCTAAACTGACAATTGACAGGTAGAAAACAAAGATGGTGTTCAGCGTTTTCCTGCTCAAATGAGCGCACTGTTGAAAATAGGAATCGGGGGGTTTACTTTTCACAAGTAAGATTTAACATTAACGTACTATCGGTTGTGTTTTGTGAAAAGAATATTAGCACAGAGTTGAGAAGGAGCAAAGATCTTCAATATTTGTATGTGAAAAACACAAAGACATCTTCTGGGGGAGGATGACCCCCTTATTGTCAGGCTTGTCCCTGACAGTTTGACTGTGTTTTAGTTTTTCCTCTGCGTTTGTCTTAGTTTTCTGTCAGCGCTTTTTATTTTGTCTTCTATTCCTGATTGTCTCCCTGAGTGCTGCTTCCCCTCAGCTGTGGCTGATTGGCACCTGGCCACACCTGGTGTCAATCAGCCAGCTGCTATTTAAACCTGCCTTCCCCTCCAGTCAGTGCTGGATTATTGTCGTTGTCATTGTCATTACTACCTGTCTTAATACTTGTCGATGTAGCTCTGTCTACCTTTGTTTCACTCTGCTCATGTCCTAGTTCCTTCGTGTCACAGTAAGTGTTTTGTTTCTTGTCCAAAGTTAGCCTCTGTGCTATTTTAGTTCATAACCAAGTTTGTTCTTCGCCTTGTGCGCGCCTTTTGTTATTACCCTTTTGTTTGTTGTTTTGCCTTAGTGTTTAATTAAATCATGTTTTCTTGCACAATGCCTTCCGCCTTCTCTGCATCTTGGGGTTCGGCACCTACAAATCCTGACACTTACGATGCATTCTCATTTCAGGCAATAAGTATAAGACAATACTTTCTTAACAGTATAATTGTAACCAGGAATAAGTCTTCAAGTAACAATATTCAAATACTAACATTGATGGGTAAGACATAATTTGGTTTTATTCTGAATCCAGTGAAACAGATTGATGGTTTTAGCTGATATAAAGACTTTCAGGTGTTTATATATGTTTATGTTTAAGTATATTTGGCAGACGCTTTTATCCAAAGCGACATACATACAAAATACATATAAAATAATCACTGTAAACATGATCATTTAAGGGAAGAATGTAATACAAAATATCAATACAAAGTGTCAAGACAGAATAAACTCTCTGCTGCTGCTGCAACATACAGGTAAAAGCCAGTAAATTAGAATATTTTGAAAAACTTGATTTATTTCAGTAATTGCATTCAAAAGGTGTAACTTGTACATTATATTTATTCATTGCACACAGACTGATGCATTCAAATGTTTATTTCATTTAATTTTGATGATTTGAAGTGGCAACAAATGAAAATCCAAAATTCCGTGTGTCACAAAATTAGAATATTGTGTAAGGGTTAAATTTTGAAGACACCTGGTGCCACAAACTAATCAGCTGATTAACTCAAAACACCTGCAAAGGGCTTTAAATGGTCTCTCAGTCCAGTTCTGAAGCCTACACAAACATGGGGAAGACTTCAGATTTGACAGCTGTCCAAAAGGCAACCATCGACACATTGCACAAGGAGGGAAAGACACAAAAGGTTATTGCTGAAGAGGCTGGCTGTTCTCAGAGCTCTGTGTCCAAACACATTAATGGAGAGGCAAAGGGAAGGAAAAACTGTGGTCAGAAAAAGTGTACAAGCGATAAAGATCACCGCGCCCTGGTCAAGATTGTGAAAAAAAACCCATTCAAAAATGTGGGGGAGATTCAGAAGGAGTGGACAGCTGCTGGAGTCAGTGCTTCAAGATCCACCACCAAGAGACGCTTGAAAGACATGGGTTTCAACTGCCGCATACCTCGTGTCAAGCCACTGTTGACCAAGAAACAGCGCGAAAAGCGTCTCACCTGGGCTAAGGAAAAAAAGAGCTGGACTGCTGCTGAGTGGTCCAAAGTCATGTTTTCTGACGAAAGCAAATTTTCCATTTCCTTTGGAAATCGAGGTCCCAGAGTCTGGAGGAAGACAGGAGAGGCACAGGATCCACGTTGCCTGAAGTCTAGTGTAAAGTTTCCACCATCAGTGATGGTTTGGGGTGCCATGTCATCTGCTGGTGTCGGTCCACTCTGTTTCCTGAGATCCAGGGTCAACGCAGCCGTCTACCAGCAAGTTTTAGAGCACTTCATGCTTCTGCTGCTGACCTGCTCTATGGAGATGGAGATTTCAAGTTCCAACAGGACTTGGCGCCTGCACACAGCGCAAAATCTACCCGTGCCTGGTTTACGGACCATGGTATTTCTGTTCTAAATTGGCCCGCCAACTCCCCTGACCTTAGCCCCATAGAAAATCTGTGGGGTATTGTGAAAAGGAAGATGCAGAATGCCAGACCCAAAAACGCAGAAGAGTTGAAGGCCACTATCAGAGCAACCTGGGCTCTCATAACACCTGAGCAGTGCCAGAAACTCATCGACTCCATGCCACGCCGCATTAACGCAGTAATTGAGGCAAAAGGAGCTCCAACCAAGTATTGAGTATTGTACATGCTCATATTTTTCATTTTCATACTTTTCAGTTGGCCAACATTTCTAAAAATCCCTTTTTTGTATTAGCCTTAAGTAATATTCTAATTTTGTGACACACGGAATTTTGGATTTTCATTTGTTGCCACTTCAAATCATCAAAATTAAATGAAATAAACATTTGAATGCATCAGTCTGTGTGCAATGAATAAATATAATGTACAAGTTACACCTTTTGAATGCAATTACTGAAATAAATCAAGTTTTTCAAAATATTCTAATTTACTGGCTTTTACCTGTATATATGAATTAAATACTTGACTTGGTGAATTCTAGCTGTCAATATACTCCTCCCCTCTTAACCACGCCCGACCCCACCCCCGACCACGCCCCCCCACCTCCCGAAATCGGAGGTCTCAAGGTTGGCAAGTATGAACTTTAACTTGGACACACACTTCTATACCTTTGGCCATGTTAAGACAGTCATTTCCAGGAGTTATCTAACCCTCTGAGAAAGTTTTACTAATGTTTTCCAATGTTGTAAAAAAGTGCATTATAAATATTACATTTCAACATTTCTGTCAACGAAGATTTGCGTCAGCCTGCGACACATAATCATTTTTGATAGTAGGCTAATATAGCTAATTAGCCACTTACATCATGTGTTGCCTTCATTATAACACTTAAATAAGACTTTTAATTTGTTGCGGCTCCAGACAGATTTGTTTTTTGTATTTTTGGTCCAGCATTGCTCTTTCAACTTTTTGGGTTGCCGACCCCTGACCTAGAGCATGTAGCATTTCAAGTGGAGTAATTGAAGAAATGTATTTAATTGTGTCCCATTTTGCCCTCCCACTAATGAATTTTAAAAAAGAACTGTTCAAATGTTTGAAGAATAGAAAAATCAAACACATGATTGAATATGTTTCAGTTTATTTTAAGTTCATTGACAAAGAAGTCATCTGCTTCAACACACATTCTGCCCATACATAGTTAGGCATTATGTCATTGCTCCGTTACAAAATGGAGCTATTTACTGAACTAACCAAGTCATCCTTACATCAAACACTGGGGCCTTAAAAAGATTGCTAATTATTTTTAGCTCGATTGTTATACAATTGTATTTGCTGAAATTAGGCATTTTTGGGTAAGTATCATAAACATGTTATAGCAGGAGGTTGCGACACGTCATATTTACAAACAAATAGTAATAAAAAAGTATTGTGTCCCACATAGTCGCTGTCTCCTTTATCTTATGTTTGTCACAGGGCACATCTCATGTATTTATTGTAGTTGAACATTGAGGATACCTTGAACTTGCACTTGTGAAAATGTACAACCCCGTTACGCAACATTCTCACAACACAAATACCAGTTCATGATCATGAATATACACATATCAAAGGGGAGGTGAACAAATTCCACCATACATGTTGTTCGAAACAATCAAAAGTTGTGTAACTGCTGTTCTGAGCGCCACACTAACCTCGGAACTCATGAGAGAATTTGCTTTCACACACAGATCATCAATTTTTGGTTACCGTATTTTCCGCACTATTAGCCGCACCTAAAAACCACAAATTTACTCAAAAGCTGACAGTGCGGCTTATAACCCGGTGCGCTTTATATATGGATTAATATTAAGATTAATTTTCATAAAGTTACGGTCTCGCAACTACGGTAAACAGCCGCCATCTTTTTTCCCCGTAGAAGAGGAAGTGCTTCTTCTTCTACGCAAGCAACCGCCAAGGTAAGCACCCGCCCCCATAGAACAGGAAGCGCTTCTTCTTCTACTGTAAGCAACCACCCGCCCGCGTAGAAGAAGAAGAAGAAGCGCGCGGATATTACGTTTCATTTCCTTTGTGTGTTTACATCTGTAAAGACCACAAAATGGCTCCTACTAAGCGACAGGGATCCGGTTCATGAAAAGACGCAATCTCTCCATCCGCACACGGACTACTATTTCACAGCAACTGCCTAAAGACTTTCAAGAAAAGCTGGCTACTTTCCGTGCATATTGTAAAAACAAGATAGCTGAAAAAAAGATCCGGCCAGAGAACATTATCAACATGGACGAGGTTCCACTGACTTTTGATATTCCTGTGAACCGCACTGTGGATACAACGGGAGCACGTACGGTGAATATTCGCACCACAGGGAATGAGAAGTCATCCTTCACTGTGGTTCTAGCTTGCCATGCTAATGGCCAGAAACTTCCACCCATGGTGATATTCAAAAGGAAGACCTTGCCAAAAGAGACCTTTCCAGCCGGCGTCATCATAAAAGCTAACTCGAAGGGATGGATGGATGAAGAAAAGATGAGCGAGTGGATAAGGTAAGTTTACGCGAAGAGGCCGGGTGGCTTTTTTCACGCAGCTCCGTCCATGTTGATATACGACTCCATGCGCGCCCACATCACGCTGGTTTTTAATATATTATTAAAGTTTGACTGACCTATCTGACTGTTTTTTTGACATTCCTTTAGCGCAGTTAGATGCGGCTTATAACACGGGGCGGCTTATAGGTGGACAAAGTTTTGAAATATGCCGTTCATTGAAGGCGCGGCTTATAACCCAGGGCGCCTTATGGTGCGGAAAATACGGTACTTCTCACATGTGACATTACACTTCTATAATTTGACCATTTTTAACGTACACTAAACAGGAATTAATTATTCTCAGTTGTGTCAACGTCCATTTGAACATTAAAAGGATTATTGTCATGTGTGCATAAAATGCTCCCTTGTTTTCCATATAATGATTCTGACCATCACTTTTAGCCCTTTGTGACCTTTGTGATTAAGGGCTATTGATTGATTCAATGATTGAAGGTTGGTTTTTACCGGAGTGTGTCGGCATGTGCATAATTACACTTTTAGTTTCTCTTCTGTGTACGTTTGCATGAGTTACCATAGTTGCCTTCTGTGTAAATCCTTTACCACAAACTGGGCAAATAAATGGTTTTTCTCCCGTATGGATTCTCATGTGTAGTCGGACACTCGACTTTTGAGTAAATCTTTTCAAGCAAGCTGAGCAACTGTAGGGTTTTTCTCCTGTGTGCGTTCTCATGTGACATTCCAACAGGTATTTCGTTGGAAATCTTTTGACACAAACTGAACAATTATGAGTTTTTTCGCCAGTGTGTGTTTTCATGTGATAAGTCAAATTGCTCCTTTGAGAATAACTTTTACCACAAACTGAACAGCTGAATGGTTTTTCTAATGTGTGCGTTCTCATGTGGTAAGTCAAATTAGTATTTTGGGTATAGCTTTTACCGCAAACTGAACAGCAGAATGGTTTTTCTCCAGTGTGTGTTCTAATATGTCTTGCCAAGTGTTTTTTATAAAAGTATCTTTTACCACAATCTGAACAACTTAACGTTTTTTCCATGGTGTGCTTTAATGTGTGACGAGTCAAACTTACTCTAGATAAACAGTTTTTACCACACACTGAACAAATAAATCTTTCGCCAGTGTGCAATTTCATATGTTGAGTCAATTTGCACTTTTGAGTACAGCTTTTACCACAAACTAAGCAAGTGGCTTTTTCCTTTGTGTGGGTTCTCATGTGCTCAGTCATATGTATCTTTTGAGAAAAGCTTTTATCACAAACGGAACAACTAAACGGTTTATCTCCTGTGTGTGTTTGCATGTGTACAGTCAAATTGCTCTTGTGAGAAAAGCTTTTGCCACAAGCTGAACAATTAAACGGTTTTTCTCCAGTGTGTGTTCTTATATGTTGAGTCAAATGGTTCTTTTGAAAAAACCTTTTACCGCAAACCGAACAACGAAATGGTTTTTCTCCAGTGTGTTTCATCATGTGCCGAGTCAAACCTGGTGTAGTAAAAAACCTTTTAGTACAAAATGGGCAGCTGAAACGTTTATTAGCTCTCGTCTCTTCAGAGCAATGAGCGTTTTTGTTGTCAGTGTCACCTTCACAGTCTGTATCGCTGCTCAAAGGTTCTTCAGACCCGTCTTCAGCCTCACTATCGGATAGTGGAGCTAACAGGTTGTCTTCTGGAGGTTCCTCTTCATCATCTTCAATCTTCACAGTCAGTGGCAACTTAGTGAGATCAGCCTCCTCCTGTGGACCTGGAAGACATTCTCTCTCCCGAGTGTTCCAAATGTCTTCCTCTTCCTCTTCCTCTTTGACATAGGGGAGCTGTGGAGCCTCCTGCTTCAAAGAAGAGCTCCCCCCGTGAGGGGGAAATTCTTCTGAAGGACCAATAAGCTGCTGGATGTCTGTGGGAGACCTAGGTAAGGTCTCAAGTGGTTTCTCTTTATGGTCTTCGGTCTTCAGAGAAACACCAGTCAGTGGCAATTTGGTCAAATCAGCGTGCACTGGCCCTACAAGACCCTTTCCCTCCCGTGTGATCAAGAATTCCTCCACTTCGTCTTTAAAGTGGTGGGGTTGTGGAGCCTCTTTCTTCACAATGATGCACGTGGGCTGTGGCGAAGGGGGAATTTCTTCTGAATGACCAATCAGCTGATGGACACCTATGGGACACAAACACACTTAAGCTCAGACATGATCCATGAAAACTTCTTGAACTCGCAACATGATCCATGAAATCTTCTTGAACTTGAAACACACTTTTTTCTATGTCTGTGGTTCTCAAACTTTTTCCAAGTACCACCTCAAAAAATACTCGGCTCTCCAAGTATCAGCATAATAACCAACATTAAAACACTGTATTTAAATAATTAATCAAATCTTTGGCGTGCCGCTAAATTGAGCCTGCGTACCACTCGTGGTACTGCCAGGTTCAAACACTGATGACATCTATTAAAGGGGAACATTATCACAATTTCAGAAGGGTTAAAACCATTAAAAATCAGTTCCCAGTGGCTTATTTTATTTTTCGAAGTTTTTTTCAAAATTTTACCCATCACGCAATATCCCTAAAAAAAGCTTCAAAGTGCCTGATTTTAACCATCGTTATATACACCCGTCCATTTTCCTGTGACGTCACATAGTGATGCCGATACAAACAAACATGGCGGATAGAACAGCAAGTTATAGCGACATTAGCTCGGATTCAGACTCGGATTTCAGCGACTTAAGCGATTCAACAGATTACGCATGTATGGAAACGGATGGTTGTAGTGTGGAGGCAGGTAGCGAAAACGAAATTGAAGAAGAAACTGAAGCTATTGAGCCATATCGGTTTGAACCGTATGCAAGCGAAACCGACGAAAACGACACGACAGCCAGCGACACGGGAGAAAGTGAGGACGAATTCGGCGATCGCCTTCTAACCAACGATTGGTATGTGTTTGTTTGGCATTAAAGGAAACTAACAACTATGAACTAGGTTTACAGCATATGAAATACATTTGGCAACAACATGCACTTTGAGAGTGCAGACAGCCCAGTTTTCATCAATTAATATATTCTGTAGACATACCCTCATCCGCACTCTTTTCCTGGGGGTCTGGCGGCAGATTTCTTTGACTTTATCGTTGGAAATGCATCTGCTTTGAGTGTCGCAGGATATCCACACATTCTTGCCATCTCTGTCATAGCATAGCTTTCATCGGTAAAGTGTGCGGAACAAACGTCCAATTTCTTGCCACTTTCGCATCTTTGGGCCACTGGTGCAACTTGAATCCGTCCCTGTTCGTGTTGTTACACCCTCCGACAACACACCGACGAGGCATGATGTCTCCAAGATATGGAAAACAGTCGAAAAAACGGAAAATAACAGAGCTGATTTGACTCGGTGTTTGTAATGTGTTTGAGAAAATGGCGGATTGCTTCCCGATGTGACGTCACACGAGAGCGAATAATAGAAAGGCGTTTAATTCGCCAAAATTCACCCATTTAGAGTTCGGAAATCGGTTAAAAAAATATATGGTCTTTTTTCTGCAACATCAAGGTATATATTGACGCTTACATAGGTCTGGTGATAATGTTCCCCTTTAAACAAGACAAGAGGCAAAGAATCAAACAGAGGCAGAATTCAATTTGGACTCAAAATTGAGAAAAAGTGTCGACCTGTAACCTCTTACAGTGTCACCCACGCTCTGCCAAAAGATCGCACCCCCCCTCCTTTATTTGACTTTCTTCCTTTATTTGACTTTCTCCCCCTACCTGACCACAGCTGCTTCCAGAGGGAAGTGGGTCGTAAACAGCGTTGCCTTTGGTTACCGAACTGTTCAAAAGAAGAGGTCGTAAAATAGTTCAAAAAGAGTTCCATAAAATAGTTCAAAAAGGGTTCGTAAAATACTTTAAAAAAGAGTTTGTCTGGAAATTGGGCAGATCCTGCCATCTGTCCGCTTTGAAGTCACAGTGGAGTTTTACGAGCCTTCCTCTTGGTTGGTTTCAAAGACAGCCGTTTGTCTTTTTGCCTGGAACTCATTTCAACACAAAGTTTTTTGTGATAACTTACAAACAATTATTCTAACAGTACCCATACCACAGTCTGAGAATCCCTGTCATACTTGCCAACCTTGAGACCTCCGATTTCGGGAGGTGGGGGGGCGTGGTCGGGGGTGGGGCCGGGCGTGGTTGGGGGCATGGTTAAGAGGGGAGGAGTATATTGACAGCTAGAATTCACCAAGTCAAGTATTTCATACATATATATATATATATATAAATAAATAAATAAATAAATGGGTTGTACTTGTATAGCGCTTTTCTACCTTCAAGGTACTCAAAGCGCTTTGACACTACTTCCACATTTACCCATTCACACACACATTCACACACTGATGGAGGGAGCTGCCATGCAAGGCGCTAACCAGCACCCATCAGGAGCAAGGGTGAAGTGTCTTGCTCAGGACACAACGGACATGACGAGGTTGGTACTAGGTGGGGATTGAACCAGGGACCCTCGGGTCGCGCACGGCCATTCTCCCACTGCGCCAATAATAATAATATAATATAT
The DNA here is from genome assembly GCF_033978685.3 of Nerophis lumbriciformis. Taxonomy (NCBI): domain Eukaryota; kingdom Metazoa; phylum Chordata; class Actinopteri; order Syngnathiformes; family Syngnathidae; genus Nerophis; species Nerophis lumbriciformis. The sequence goes on from NC_084550.2 coordinate 7,510,546, forward strand.
ATATATATATATATATATATACATCCTGAAAATATGCAAACAAAACTGTTTGGATAATTGATACTTCAAACTTGCATAAATAAATATTAAGGAATATAACATAACTTGGCTTCTGAGAGCTTCAAAATGTAATGAATAAAATGCTAATGTTGTTGATAAACAAGCAGTTGTTTTAATAATTAAATATGGTCATTTTAAATGAATTATTATGATAATTTAAAATTAATTATTTCAAATATGTTTATTTTAATGTATAATTATATGGCTGGATGTAATAAGGAGTCAGAAAAAATAAAAAAATAAAAATACAATTAATTTTGATGTTTTTAGCAAAATATAGTAAACATTTATTTATTTTTATTTTTTTAATTAATAAATATATTTATTTTTAGGTAAGATAAACATAATAATACAATTTATCTCTAGTCTGGATGATTTAGTTCTTGTCACCCTGTTGTCCTCCCATCGTGAAAAAAGGCTGTCCTCACTCAGGTCTGCATGGAGCTGGAGGGGGCGTGGCCTCCAGTTCCGGCTGAAAATCGGGTGATTTTCGGGAGAATATTTGTCCCGGGAGGTTTTCGGGAGAGGCGCTGAATTTCGGGAGTCTCCCGGAAAATTCGGGAGGGTTGGCAAGTATGATCCCTGTACATGTGTATGGTGTTAAATAGCCATTCATTTAGTGGCTTGTCAGAATGATGGATCAATGTTAATATGACTGGGACAAGTAAAGTTGTGGCCCGCCTGCCTGCGGTTAGCTAATTCAAAATTATTAATCACTAGAAGGTTGTGGCCATCAAACGAGACGTTGATCAACTTTGACATTCAACTGGTTTGCGTCACCTTTTTTTAACCTGTGTTAAAATAATCGATTAGTAAACGTCAATAATCCATCGTTGATTTCTTTATTGTAAATAAAGTAACGCAGACAGTTCTAAAACGTGGCTGACTGCAGCGAGCCACCTCACTGAGAGATCCGACCAGTTTTGCACACATTTTCATTAATTTAATAAATGATAAATAAATGATAAATGGGTTGTACTTGTATAGCGCTTTTCTACCTTCAAGGTACTCAAAGCGCTTTGACACTACTTCCACATTTACCCATTCACACACACATTCACACACTGATGGAGGGAGCTGCCATGCAAGGCGCTACCAGCACCCATCAGGAGCAAGGGTGAAGTGTCTTGCTCAGGACACAACGGACATGACGAGGTTGGTACTAGGTGGGGATTGAACCAGGGACTCTCGGGTCGCGCACGGCCACTCTTCCACTGCGCCACGCCGTCCCCATAATAAATGTGGAAATTAATTTAACTGCTTGTTATACCGAATAAATAGTTTTTTTAAAGTTACAAGTGATAAACGCTTATTTAGTGAAACGAAAAGAAATGTAAAACTGCACCAATATACACAAATTAGAGATGCATCAATAATCTATTTGTTATCAAATCGTAGCTTTGAATATTGTTACTTGAAGACTTATTCCTGGTTACAATTAAGAAAGTATTGTCTTATACTTTGCTTAAAATGGGAATGCATCATAATCAGTGGCGGCTGGTGAATTTTGTTTTAGGTGTCACAATCACTTCTTTCAACTTTATGTTATTCAAGTATGACATTTTTAAATGTAATTAATTTCATTGACAAGCAATTCTATTATGGTCATACTGCAAAAACTGAAATCTAAGTAAGATGAAATATCTCAAATAAGGGTGATATTTGCTTATTTTCTGTCTGATAAGATAATTCTTCTCACTAAGCAGATTTTATGTTAGAGTGTTTTACTTGTTTTAAGGGTTTTGGTCCTAAATGATCTCAGTAAGATATTACAGCTTGTTGCCGAGATTTGATGACCTATATTGAGTAAAACATGCTTGAAACTAGAATATCAACTGTTGCAAAGCTGTGTCATCAACACTCACAAGTATAAAACTACTTTTTTAAAGTAATAATTTCTTACTTCAAGCATGAAAAGAAAAATCATGATGCCGAGCGCATATCATTATGTCAAGATAATGACCCTAGCATTTACTTAATGTAAGAATATTTCTCAACATATTGAGCAAAAAGGTCTCTTTTTTTCTACCAAGAAAATTGCACTTGTTATTAGTGAGAATATACTTATTTTAAGGTATTTTTGGGTTCATTAAAGTTAGCTAATTTGACTTGCTTTGGAAAGTCTTGACAAGCCGAATTTTCTTGTTCTATTGGCAGATAATTTTGCTTAGTTCAAATAAAATACCCCTCATTTTTGTTCTTGTTTTTGAACACACACTTTTTGCAGTACTATTGAAGATCTTTGCTCCCTCTCAACTCTGTGGTATTATTCTTTTCACAAAATACAACCAATAGTACGTTAATGTTAAATCTTACTTGTGAAAAGTAAGATTCCGCTCATTAGAGCAGGAAAACGCTGAACACCATCTTTGTTTTCTACCTGTCAACTGTCAGTTTAGGCTGCTCGCCGGCTCCTCGTCACCACTTCAAGATGGCGGCCCAATTTCTCGCGTCACAGCAGCCAATGCTGCTAGCTTCTTCCAGCTAACAAACATGGCGGTTCTTTGTTTATCTTGCACAAAACGGTCGGCGAATTTCGCATCAACACACTTTTCAGGGATTGCGATGGCCTCCAAAAAATGCGTTGTTGGAAACATCAATTCAATCACTCACCGTTTTCTGCAGGTTTCAGCGTTATATCCGTTAATGATTGGCTCGAAATGTGTTCTGTTTTACCGGCCGACGCCATTTCAGCACAGCCGTGTTCTTTCATGTTTTATTAAGTCTTCACTTCAGATAACACTGCATTACACCCAAACGTCCGTTCCGTGGGCTTAAGAAAAGACGTGTCTTTGAAGTATGTATTGCTATATTTGCTATTAATCTATGTCGCGGTTAAATCGCCAAATTTAAACTTCTACTGAAAGCTACCGCCGCTCAGTCCGCCATCTTGTTTGCCACAAAGCTTTTTCGCCTCGTCACTACCCGGTCGATCCACGCATGCGCAAGGACGACGTCATTTCCTGTCAATTTTATTTTAATGGCAGGTTTGAATTAAATGTAAATCATATGACAAATACAATTGAGTTAGACCGAAATCAAACCCACAAAAAATAATGGAAGTACTTATATAATGCAACGAGTCAAGTAAAAATACAAGAAATGGTACAAAAATAAAGAAAGAAAGAAAAAATAAAGCTAACTACAACCGATTAAACAATGCAGAGGACAATCAGCATTAATGTATCTGGCTATTATTTATTGTATATGTTGCAGATTTTAACTGGCTTTTGGTCTACCATGTACCATTCAAGATTCAAGATGCTTTATTATTGTCCATTCTTTAACTGAAATGTCATTTTCGGCACAGTCCCACTAAGAGCAGACATACGTTAAAGGGAGACAAGACGCATACTCGCCCCCCACCTCCGATTTCGGGAGGTGGGGGGCGAGGGGCGTGGTTGGGGGCGTGGTTAAGATGGGAGGAGTATATTGACAGCTAGAATTCACCAAGTCAAGTATTTCATACATATATACATACATACATATATATATATATATATATATATATATATATATATATATATATATATATATATATATATATATATATATATATATATATATATATATATATATATACATCCTGAAAATATGCAAAAAAAAAACTGTGTTTAGATAATTGATACTTCAAACTTGCATAAATAAATATTAAGGAATATAACATAACTTGGCTTCTGAGAGCTTCAAAATGTAATGAATAAAATGCTAAAGTTGTTGATAAACAAGCAATTATTTTAATAATTAAATATGGTCATTTTAAATGAATTATTATGATCATTTAAAATTAATTATTTAAAATATGTTTATTTTAATGTATAATTCTATGGCTGGATGTAATAAGGAGTCAGAAAAAATACAAATAAAAATACAATTAATTTTGATGTTTTTAGCAAAATATAGTAAAAATGTATTTCGTTTTTTTTTTAAATTAATAAATATATTTATTTTTAGGTAAGATAAACATAATAATACAATTTATCTCTAGTCTGGATGATTTAGTTCTTGTCACCCTGTTGTCCTCCCGTCGTGAAAAAAAGGCTGTCCTCACTCAGGTCCGGCTGAAAATCGGGAGATTTTCGGGAGAATATTTGTCCCGGGATGTTTTCGGGAGAGGCGCTGAATTTCGGGAGTCTCCCGGAAAATTCGGGAGGGTTGGCAAGTATGACAAGACGGGACCGCCAACGGGTCAGCCACTTACGGCGCTCCTTGAAAAAGATGGGAAAAAGGTGATATCGGGAAAGGGGGGGAAGAGTAAAAAATATCAGTCTAAGGCTGGACCCTCGGGAGGGGGTCCAGACTGAGTCCAAGGGAAAAAACCTAATTAAGCATAGCACACATAAACATGTTTCATATAATCACAACAACTCGCAACAGGGGGGGGGGGGATTTGGGGCCCGGGAGGCCGGCCTGCTGCTATTAAGCGCTACTAGCCGTCCATAACCCCGAAGAGGAATTAAGCGGTGGTGGTGAGGGGCGTTGGATGGGGGTGGGGAGTGTGTTTGTATATATGCCCATTGATTGATTGATTGATTGATTGATTGAAACTTTTATTAGTAGATTGCACAGTTCAGTACATATTCCGTACAATTGACCACTAAATGGTAACACCCCAATAAGTTTTTCAACTTGTTTAAGTCGGGGTCCACATTAATCAATTCATGGTACAAATATATACTATCATCATAATGCAGTCATCACACAAGTTAATCATCAGAGTATATACATTGAATTATTTACATTATTTACAATCCGGGGGGTGGGATGTGGAGGGTTTGGTTGATATCAACACTTCAGTCATCAACAATTGCATCATCAGAGAAATGGACATTGAAACAGTGTAGGTCTGACTTGGTAGGATATGTACAGCGAGCAGAGAACATAGTGAGTTCAGATAGCATAAGAACAAGTATATACATTAGAAATACATTTGATTATTTGCATTTGGTTATTTACAATCCGGGGAGGTGGGATGTGGTGGGGGGAGGGTGCTAGTTTAGGGTTGAAGTTGCCTGGAGGTGTTGTTTTAGTGCGGTTTTGAAGGAGGATAGAGATGCACTTTCTTTTACACCTGTTGGGAGTGCATTCCATATTGATGTGGCATAGAAGGAGAATGAGTTTAGACCTTTGTTAGATCGGAATCTGGGTTTAACGTGGATAGTGGAACTCCCCCTGGTGTTGTAGTTATGGCGGTCATTTACGTTAAAAGGGGAACATTATCACCAGACCTATGTAAGCGTCAATATATACTTTGATGTTGCAGAAAAAAGACCATATATTTTTTTAACCGATTTCCGAACTCTCAATGGGTGAATTTTGGCGAATTAAACGCCTTTCTAATATTCGCTCTCGGAGCGATGACGTCACAACATGACGTCACATCGGGAAGCAATCCGCCATTTTCTCACTTTCGTCGGTGTGTTGTCGGAGGGTGTAACAACACGGACAGGGATGGATTCAAGTTGCACCAGTGGCCCAAAAATGCGAAAGTGGCAAGAAATTGGACGAGATTTGTTCAAAATACGAGGCTGTGGGGAAAGCCGACGAAATGGTCAGTCGTTTGTTCCGCACACTTTACCGACGAAAGCTATGCTACGACAGAGATGGCAAGAATGTGTGGATATCCTGCGACACTCAAAGCAGATGCATTTCCAACGATAAAGTCAAAGAAATCTGCCGCCAGACCCCCATTGAATCTGCCGGAGTGTGTGAGCTATTCAGGGACAAAGGGCCCCGGTAGCACGGCAAGCAATGGCGGCAGTTTGTTCCCGCAGACGAGCGAGCTAAACCCCCTGGATGTCTTGGCTCACACCGTCCCTTATGCCACCGAAGATGATCAAGAGAAGAATATCGACCCTAGCTTCCCTGGCCTGCTGACATCAACTCCAAAACTGGACAGATCAGCTTTCAGGAAAAGAGAGCGGATGAGGGTATGTCTACAGAATATATTAATTGATGAAAACTTTATTCATTACTCGCTGTTTTACGTAAATTATTATACATAAACTGTGTTTACCAATAATTTAGCTTAAAAACATAAAATTTTTTCAGTCATTCGAGTACATTCGTGTAGTCTTGTGTAATGCAGTATTTTGTGTCTATTTACGGTAGGTATGGTTAACCTGAGTGCTGAAATCGTGGAAAAATATATGTTCTTAGCGCGCCTGAAATGGGCTGTCTGCATTCTCAAAGTGCATGTTGTTGCCAAATGTATTTCATATGCTGTAAACCTAGTTCATAGTTGTTAGTAATTATCTTATCAGACAGTGTTAAGCCGCTGAAATCCGAGTCTGAATCCGAGCTAATGTCGCTATACCTTGCTGTTTGTTTGTGTTGGCATCACTATGTGACGTCACAGGAAAATGGACGGGTGTATATAACGATGGTTAAAATCAGGCACTTTGAAGCTTTTTTTAGGGATAAAACTTCGAAAAATCAAATAAGCCACTGGGAACTGATTTTTAATGGTTTTCACCCTTCTGAAATTGTGATAATGTTCCCCTTTAATTAAGGAAGTAGTTTGACATGTACTTCGGTATCAGGGAGGTGTAGCGGATTTTATAGACTAGGCTCAGTGCAAGTTGTTTTACTCTGTTCTCCACCCTGAGGTGGAGGACACCATTGTTATAATGATGTGATTTTGGTTTATTTTATGACCATTTGGTTTTGTGTATGTGGCATTTGGCCAGAGTTATAAGATTTTGGATCAGAAGGGTAAAGTATTAAGGTGCGGATGGATTATTGTAGTAAAAGAGGATGTCGCTCTCATGGAGGCTGATCACATATCTGGTGTTGGTGCAAATTAGCTGTTGGATGTGTGTTCAAATGTTTCTACTGTATGTGCACTGGTAAAATAGGTGGGTGGTAATTCTTTGTTCTATTTGGCAAAGGTTGCAATCATAGTCAATGTGACATCTTGATATATCAACTCAATAACATAAACTTGTCTTTAGTTTTGTTGGTTTTAATGCGGACACACCGTCTGCATCCTGAATAGTTCAATAGCTCAGAGTCATGTATAGAGAGAGTATGTGAATTAATTTACTCATATTATGTTTTGCATATGGTAAATGTTTATATTCATCTGGGAGAAAGCAAACCATAGTAGGTATTTCAGTTTGGGCATATAATAACAAATAGGGCCCTTTTTAGTACTGATATTTGTGTGTGGATTGGATTAGTCCTTGCGGAAAAAGAGGCAATAAAGTTGGACCATGGTATGCAAAGGTGATGGCCCTAGCCATGAGAAGAGACTAAATGTTTAGCTTGATGTAAACATCTAAGATTCGACCTGCATCTGTTGTCTTCCCAGACACTTACGCACAAACATCTCCTTGAGGTGGGCGGGGCGGGCCAGGGGGCGGGGTTAAGGGGGGAGGAGTATATTTATAGCTAGAATTCACTGAAATTCAAGTATTCATTTTATATATATATATATGTATATATATATATATATATATATACATATATATATATATATATATATATATATATATATATACATATATATATATATATATATATATATATATATATATATATATACATATATATATATATATATATGAGAAATACTTGAATTTTTACTGAAATTCAAGTATTTATTTATATATATGTATATATATATATATATATATATATATGTTAAGATAAAGATGGAAGGAAAAAAGGAGAAAAAAGGTAAAAAGAACACTTCAAAGAGATACTTAATAGGAACATGCCCACAAACCCAGTTGAAATCAGCGAGGAGAACTATCCTTAGATAGAGACTATAAACATAAACCCAATAACCAAAGAAGCATACTTGCCAACCCTCCCGGATTTTCCGGGAGACTCCCGAAATTCAGCGCCTCTCCCGAAAACCTCCCGAGACAAATTTTCTCCCGAAAATCTCCCGAAATTCAGGCGGATCTGGAAGCCACACGCCCCCTCCAGCTCCATGCGGACCTGAGTGACGTGTCAACAGCCTGTATTCACGTCCGCTTTCCCACAATATAAACAGCGTGCCTGCCCAAACACGTTATAACTGTAGAATGGAGGGCGAGTTCTTGGTTTCTTATGTGGGTTTATTGTTAGGCAGTTTCATTAACGTCCTCCCGGCGCGGTAACAACACACAACAACAGCAGTCATTTTTTATTCTACCGTAAAGCAGTTCGTCTGCCGTAAACAGCAATGTTGTTGTAATATATTGAGTTGGAGGCATTAACCAGGCGAGGTGATGAAGTACGTCTCTTTACTGTAGACTTCAGAACAGACTCACACACTTGACGTCAGGTGCGCAACACCACGTAAATCGTTGGCCAACCAAAAAGTAACCCCAGTACGCTATAGCCAACATTCACCAGGTGATGGCAACAGACAAACATAGATCACTCTATTACATTCCTCCCCTTTTAGAAATGTAGAAGTTACTCAAAATAAATAAACAACCCAACCAAAAAAATGCAGCAGCTTAATTAAAAAACGGTACTTAAGCCACATTCTTTTTTTCTTTTTTTTTTAGTACTGAACTCTTGACCCTCATTTGTAAACAATAACATGCTTATTATACAAACAGTATTTGTACACCTTTAACACAGATTTTTATACTGTCTTCAGAGATTCATTTTTTTTTGGTGGTACTCGAAACCTTTCTGGGTACCTGCGAAAGGGTGTTCAGCCTCGCTTTCTCCCGTGTCGCTGGCTGTCGTGTCGTTTTCGTCGGTTTCGCTTGCATACGGTTCAAACCGATATGGCTCAATAGCTTCAGTTTCTTCTTCAATTTCGTTTTCGCTACCTGCCTCCACACTACAACCATCCGTTTCAATACATGCGTAATCTGTTGAATCGCTTAAGCCGCTGAAATCCGAGTCTGAATCCGAGCTATTGTTGCTATACCTTGCTGTTCTACCCGCCATGTTTGTTTGTGTTGGCATCACTATGTGACGTCACAGGAAAATGGACGGGTGTATATAACGATGGTTAAAATCAGGCACTTTGAAGCTTTTTTTAGGGATATTGCGTGATGGGTAAAATTTTGAAAAAAACTTCGAAAAATAAAATAAGCCACTGGGAACTGATTTTTAATGGTTTTAACCCTTCTGAAATTGTGATAATGTTCCCCTTTAATGACAAGACTAAAATAAAATACGGTGATGATTTAGTAATTGTTAGTTTGTTAAATGGATATGCAGTCACGGGTGTCGAGCTGTTGGGTGCTAGTTTGTCTACATGGATGCAAGACGTAAAGTTGAATCGTGAAATGCAACTTTACCCGAGCAAAAACATATTTATCCAGGAGGGTCCTGATACCAATGTCCTTGACCCAGCCACACACAAAGAAGTAGGAGACCTCCATGCTTTTTCAAGTTGTCTTGTTTTGTCATGCAGAATGACATCTGGGAACTCCACCATGGGATGATCCTTGACATCACTCGACAATTTTGTTTTTGGATAAAGTATAGGGATATATTCCATTGCATAGTTAGATTTTTTTTGCTCATATCTGCTTTTTGCAGGAAGATTTAGGCCCGTGCTCATATAGTTTGCGCTGCTTGCTGCACAACAGCCATCTTGGCTTGGTTAACCACCGCTTTTTTTTCACCTCCAGGAATAAGTCACGTTGCCGGAATACAAGCATTAGGCAGGTCAGGTAAATTCCAACAGTTTTTTATTCAACACAGAGGAAGCGTCTTTCCACAAAAGAACTGATTTTCTCGAGTTGAACATCATCTTTTATACATTTTGAGGTGGGCATGCACAGAGCCACCAAGTTTAGAGTGTGACTGTTAGAATAATTGTTTCTAAATTATCACAAAAACTTTGTATTACATTGTGTTCCTGACAAGAAGACAAAAGGCTGTCTTTTGAAACCTACCAAGAGTAAGGCTCGTAAAACTCCACTGTGTAGGGGGGTGGGGGGAGCAAGATGGTGTTCCTGTGTTCTTTCATGTATGGTAATCAACAGAAGGATGTTGTTCTGGCTCAAGGACTTCAAAGCGGAGAGATGGCAGGATCTGCCCAATTTCCAGACAAACTCTTTTTGAACTATTTCACAAACTCTCTTTGAACTATTTTATGGAACTCTTTTTGAACTATTTTACGACCTCTTCTTTTGAACTGTTCGGTAACCAAAGGCAACGCTGTTTACGACCCACTTCCCTCCGGAAGCAGCTGTGGTCAGGTAGGGGGAGAAAGTCAAATAAAGAAGGAGGAGTGCAATCTTTGGGCAGAGCGTGCTGGAGATTGTAGAAGGATACAATGTCCGGGCGACTCTCCTCAATATATTGAGTCCAAATTGAATTCTGTCTCTGTTTAATTCTTTGCCTCTTGTCTTGTTTAATAGATGTCATCAGTGTTTGAACCTGACAGTGACCTTTCTTTAGCTATTTTGATTGCTCTAATTGCACTTGTGTCACATTGGTATCACATTGCTTCAGCACATATCCATCCGTATCCATATAATGAGACATTACATCATTGATGATGCACTAATACACTATTATTGACTGATTCATCGTGATATCAAACCTACTGGAGCCTTAATTCGTTTCAGTCTTTATTATATAAGACTGTCATGTCATTGTTGTGCAGTATATGCTGTAGTCAAATGTTTTGTAAAGTATATTATTAAAGTTTTACAGCAGAAGGTTGTAGCAATAAAATAATTTACAAATACAATTTTTTTTAATTACGGTATGTCCCAAAAGAGGACCCTGCAGTCTACTTAGTCTTATGTTTGTGTTACATGGCAATTATTATTTATGTATTAAGACAAATGCAAGTCTTGTTAAACATAGAGGACATCTTGCGACTTACACTTTTGTGTGAATGTACAACACATACACAATTCCATGATCATTCATGTACACTTCTCTAATCCAAAAAGAAGGTGAGGAAAACTCCACAATCCATGTTGTTCTAAACCAAGCAAAGTTGTGTACCTGCTGTCCTGAGCACCACCCTAACTCATGGGGGCATCTGGTATCATACATACAGCAAACCTTGAACGAGCTAGTAGTCATTTCATAACCAAATAACGTTTTCCACCATTTGAGCATTTAAAAAGATATTCACATATGCGTGATATCATGTCTACCGGTACAACAATTGCTCCCTTGTCAGAGTACCATTGGCCACAAGCTGATTAAACGAAGCTGAGCAGTTAAAAGTGGTTTCCTCCGTGTGAGTTTTCATGTGTGACCATATTTGATTTTCGTGTAAATCGTTTGCCACAAACTGTGCAACCAAAAGGTTTTTCTTCAGAGTGTGTAATCATGTGTTTTACCATGGTTGTTTTCTGAGTAAATCTGTTACCGCAAACTGAGCAACTAAATGGTTTTTCTCCTGTGTGTGTTCTCATGTGTCTTACTTTATCTATCTTCTGAGTAAACCTTTTCCAACAAACCGTGCAACTAAAGGGTTTTTCTCCTGTGTGCATTCTCATATGACATTTCATTTGGTATTTGGCAGAAAATCTTTTACTGCAAAAAGAACAACTGAAGGGTTTTTCTCCAGTGTGTTTCTTCATGTGTTGAGTCAAATTGGCTTTTTGAGTAAAACTTTTACCACAATCTGAACATTCAAATGGTTTCTCTCCTGTGTGTGTTCTCATGTGATTGGTGAAAATGTTCACTTTAGCATAGCTTTTCCCGCAAATTGTACAACAGAATGATTTTTCCCCCGTGTGTGTTCTCATGTGAGCAGACAAATTTCGCCTCTGAGTATAGCCTAAACCACAAACTAAACAGCTGAATGTTTTTTCTCCAATGTGTGTTCTTATGTGTCTTACCATGTCTGCCTTATGAATGAATCGTTTACCGCAAACTGAACAACTAAAGGGTTTTTCTCCAGTGTGTGTTTTCATGTGTTCAGTCAAATGGCTCCTTTGGGAAAAGCTTTTACAACAAACTGAGCAAATAAAAGGTTTTTCTCCCGAGTGCGTTCTCATATGTTGAGTCAAATTGCCATTTCGGTTAAAGCCTTTACCACAAACTGAGCAACAAATGTTTTCGTTTGTGTGTGTTTTCATGTGTTCAGTCAAATTGTTCTTTTGAGAAAAAGTTTTATCACAAACTGAACAACCAAATGGTTTATCTCCAGTGTGTGTTCTTATGTGTCTCACCAGGTCTGCATTATGAAGGAATGTTTTACTGCAGACTGAACAATTTAATGGTTTTTCTCCGGTGTGTTTCACGAAGTGTCGAGTTAACCCTGATTTGGAAAAAAAGCTTTGACTGCAAACTGAGCAATTGAATGTTTTGTCTCCTGTGTGCCTTCTCATGTGTTGAGTCAAATTGCCCTTCTGAGTAAAGCTTTTAGCACAAACTGGACAATTGAATGGTTTTTCTCCTGTGTGCGTTCTCATGTGTTGGGTCAAATTGCTCTTTTGGTTAAAGCTTTTAGCACAAACTGAGCAGCTTAAACGTTTTTTGCTGCTCTTCACTTTAGAGCATTCAGAGTGTTTGTTGTCTGTGTGAATCTTTGAATCATCTTCACAGTCTTTATTTCTGTTCAAAGGTTCTTCAACAGCGTCTTCAGCCTCACTATCTGACAGTGGCGCTAAGAGGTTGTCCACTTGTGGTTTGACTTCATCATCTTCAATCTTCACGGAGACAACAGTCAGTGGCAATTTGGTGGGATCAGCCTCTTCTGGCCCTAGAAGACACTCTCCCTTCTGAGTGATCCAGAGTTCCTTCTCTTCCTTTTTAATGTAGGTGGACTGTGGAGCCTCCTGCTTCAATGTTGAGCTCCCGCCCTGTGGTTGAGGGGGAAGTTCTTCTTGAGGGACAATGAGCTGCTGGACATCTGCAGGACACAAACGCAAGTTAACTCAAACAAGATCCATGAGATGTTTCTTCTTGAGCTCGCTACATGTTTTCATGTTTGCGTAGTGTTGACATGACTTGGCTTTGCCTGGGGACAAGTAAGGCTTATTCCTGCTTGCAGCTTGTGGATAAATCCGGATTGCTGGGTTGCACCTGACGTCACGTCTAGTTGCTGTCGCCTTAGATAAAGGCAAATGGAGGTAAAACACTGCGTAATTCTCGCTAAAAGTCCATTGAAAATGCCACTCATGCACTGTTCTCGCCTGTGGAAATGCTTTCCGTAGATATTTAGCTTGAGGTATTTTCAGAGTCAATAGTAGGGATGATGTTCGAAATCGGTTCTCCCGGTTGTTCGATAAGAAAAAAACCGATTCCATGGACACAAATCCCTTTTTGAGAACCGGTTCCCGTTATCGAGGCCACTATAGTAAAGAAAAAGAGTTGGTTCTTTATTCGAATCCCTGGGAACGAATCCCTTCTCACTTACAGGAAATGCCCTGTGGGACCTGCAATGTTATGCCCATTTGATTGTGGACTCTTACTGACACCTTGTGGCGATATGAAAATACTACGCGTCATTAGTTTGGGCAGTTGAGAAGTAGACAAGTTGTGTTAGCTCTTACAAGCCTTGGAAAAGATAAGTCTGTAAGTAAACTGTTTAACTTGTTTATGTAACTCAATATTAAGGTGGAAAGTGGTTGAGTTTGATACTAAGATGTTTACCGTATTTTCCGCACTATAAGGCGCACCTAAAAACCACAAATTTTCTCAAAAGCTGACAGTGCGCCTTATAATCCGGTGCGCCTTATATATGGGTTAATATTAATATTAATTTTCATAAAGTTTCGGTCTCGCAACTACGGTAAACAGCCGCCATCTTTTTTCCCCGTAGAAGAAGAAGAAGCGCGCGGTGCATGCTGGGATATGTGACGTTTCATTTCCATTTGTGTGTTTATGTAAAGACCCCAAAATGGCTCCTATTAAGTGTGTTGTCTGTCTAATTATAAATAATGCAGACGAGGCGTGTTAACTGAGTTCTCAACGTTTACTCACAGCGTGCTCATAACCACATTCTAACTGCCAGCATACAACAACGCTTCTCAGGGCTACCGCGCATGCTCGTCACTATCGTTGCATGCTGGGTAGTGTAGTTGTTATATTTGCTAGCTCATAACATCACATTAAGAGACACGCTTACGCGCTTAATTCAATACTCGCCGTCATTCCGGGTGGATTGACAAAAGACCTCCAGCCGCTAGATATTGGTGTCAACAGGGCATTCGAAGCTAGACTGCTAACTGCGTGGGAACAGTGGATGACAGAAGGCGAACACACGTGACGTTCACCAAGACAGGGAGACAGCGCCAGACGACATACGCCACTATCTGCCAGTGGATGGTAAATGCCTGGGCTGATTCAGTCTCATCTGTGGTCCGAGCTTTCAGGAAGGCAGGAATTGTCACTGAACTAATAAACGGCAACGACACTGACTCCATTAATGACGACTTCGACGAGACGGAGCCGGCCATGTTGGATGCCGTATTCGCTCAACTGTTTAATTCGGACACTGAAGAAGAAGAATTCGAGGGATTTGTGAATGAGCTATAACTTCATAAAGTGAGCTTTACATTTTTATTTAGTGTGTTGTGTTGTGTGACATTAACGTTTGAACAACGTTGAGTTATTGATATATTGTTATTGCTCTGCACTATTTCACGTGTTACTATATTGTGATTGCACGTTTGATTTACGTAACACAAGTAAATCAGCTGTTTATTCATTTTGGGAGTGAACGGAGTTGTCAGAACGCTGGTTTGTTATCTATTAATAAAGTTTGACTGACCTATCTGACTGTTTTGTTGACATAGGTGCGCCTTATAATCCGGTGCGCCTTATATATGAACAAAGTTTTGAGATATGCCATTCATTGAAGGTGCGCCTTATAATCCGATGCGCCTTATAGTGCGGAAAATACGGTATTGAAAAACGATTTTTGTGCACTGTTTCAATGGATGTTTTGAGGACTTAAAGGGGAACATTATCACAATTTCAGAAGGGTTAAAACCATTAAAAATCAGTTCCCAGTGGCTTATTATATTTTTCGAAGTTTTTTCCAAAATTTTACCCATCACGCAATATCCCTAAAAAAGCTTCAAAGTGCCTGATTTTAACCATCGTTATATACACCCGTCCATTTTCCTGTGACATCACATAGTGAAGCCAACACAAACAAACATATAGCGACATTAGCTCGGATTCAGACTCGGATTTCAGCGGCTTAAGCGATTCAACAGATTACGCATGTATTGAAACGGATGGTTGTAGTGTGGAAGCAGGTAGCGAAAACGAAATTGAAGAAGAAACTGAAGCTATTGAGCCATATCGGTTTGAACCGTATGCAAGCGAAACCGACGAAAACGACACGACAGCCAGCGACACGGGAGAAAGCGAGGACGAATTCGGCGATCGCCTTCTAACCAACGATTGGTATGTGTTTGTTTGGCATTAAAGGAAACTAACAACTATGAACTAGGTTTACAGCATATGAAATACATTTGGCAACAACACGCACTTTGAGAGTGCAGACAGCCCAATTTTCATCAATTAATATATTCTGTAGACATACCCTCATCCGCGCTCTTTTCCTGAAAGCTGATCTGTCCAGTTTTGGAGTTGATGTCAGCAGGCCAGGGAAGCTAGGGTTGATAGGGGGTTTAGCTCGCTCGTCTGCGGGAACAAACTGCCGCCATTGCTTGCCGTGCTACCGAGGTCCTTTGTCCCTGAATTGCTCACACACTCCGGCAGATTCAATGGGGGTTTGGCGGCAGATTTCTTTAATTTTATCGTTGGAAATGCATCTGCTTTGAGTGTCGCAGGATATCCACACATTCTTGCCATCTCTGTCGTAGCATAGCTTTCGTCGGTAAAGTGTGCGGAACAAACGTCCAATTTCTTGCCACTTTCGCATCTTTGGGCCACTGGTGCAACTTGAATCCGTCCCTGTTCGTGTTGTTACACCCTCCGACAACACACCGACGAGGCATGATGTCTCCAAGGTACGGAAAACAGTCGAAAAAAGGGAAAATAACAGAGCTGATTTGACTCGGTGTTTGAGAAAATGGCGGATTGCTTCCCGCGATGACGTCACAACGTCCGAGAGCGAATATTAGAAAGGCGTTTAATTCGCCAAAATTCACCCATTTAGAGTTCGGAAATCGGTTAAAAAAATATATGGTCTTTTTTCTGCAACATCAAGATATATATTGACGCTTACATAGGTCTGGTGATAATGTTCCCCTTTAAAATGGCTGCCAGTCGTGTATTTCCACCATCGAAATAGTTTCAACACTCAGAAGTATTTGTTTGATGATAGTACTGTATATTTGTGTGAAGCTAATATTTACATATTATGTATTACATTTCAGTATGTTAATTGAATCACATAGCTTATACATTTGTCATTGTGTGTATTTCAGTTTAAAAAAAAAAAAAAAAACAGTCCAGTGCAAGACAAAAGTAAAGATAGGAAAAGACAAAGCAAGATCAACAACAATAAAGAGCCTAAATGGATTAATCTGCTGTGGATTGTTTGTTAGCTGTCTGCCAAGCTAGCTGTATAACCTCAACACGTATAGTGAGGGCAGAACAGGCAATATGCAATTATTGCCAGGCTTCGCATGTAAGGGGGGAAGAATTGTTGATTGATGACTGTGATGTTCTTAGTGTCATAGTGTGTGTAGTTAGTATGTTCCAATAGCAGCAGAAGTGCACTTTTTGGAGAGCTGTATTATTTTCAGTTGTGTGCCCAAGGGACTGATTTTATTTAAAGGGGAACATTATCACCAGACCTATGTAAGCGTCAATATATACCTTGATGTTGCAGAAAAAAGACCATATATTTTTTTAACCGATTTCCGAACTCTAAATGGGTGAATTTTGGCGAATTAAACGCCTTTCTATTATTCGCTCTCGGAGTGTTGTGACGTCACATCGGGAAGCGATCCGCCATTTTCTCACTTTCGTCGGTGTGTTGTCGGAGGGTGTAACAACACGAACAGGGATGGATTCAAGTTGCACCAGTGGCCCAAAGATGCGAAAGTGGCAAGAAATTGGACGAAATTTGTTCAAAATACAAGGGTGTGGGGAAAGCCCACGAAATGGTCAGTCATTTGTTCCGCACACTTTACCGACGAAAGCTATGCTACGACAGAGATGGCAAGAATGTGTGGATATCCTGCGACACTCAAAG
Organism: Nerophis lumbriciformis; assembly: GCF_033978685.3. Lineage (NCBI taxonomy): Eukaryota > Metazoa > Chordata > Actinopteri > Syngnathiformes > Syngnathidae > Nerophis > Nerophis lumbriciformis. The sequence goes on from NC_084550.2 coordinate 7,527,662, forward strand.
CAGATGCATTTCCAACGATAAAGTCAAAGAAATCTGCCGCCAGACCCCCATTGAATCTGCCGGAGTGTGTGAGCAATTCAGGGACAAAGGACCTTGGTAGCACGGCAAGGAATGGCGGCAGTTTGTTCCCGCAGACGAGCGAGCTAAACCCCCTGAATGTCTTGGCTCACACCGCTTCTACCGTCCCTTATGCCACCGAAGATGATCAAGAGAAGAATATCGACCCTAGCTTCTCTGGCCTGCTGACATCAACTCCAAAACTGGACAGATCAGCTTTCAGGAAAAGAGAGCGATGAGGGTATGTCTACAGAATATATTAATTGATGAAAACTTTATTCATTACTCGCGGTTTTACGTAAATTATTATACATAAACTGTGTTTACCAATAATTTAGCTTAAAAACATTTATTTTTTTCAATCATTCGAGTACATTCGGGTAGTCTTGTGTAATGCAGTATTTTGTGTCTATTTAGGTATGGTTAACCTGAGTGCTGAAATCGTGGAAAAATATATGTTCTTAGCGCGCCTGAAATGGGCTGTCTGCACTCTCAAAGTGCATGTTGTTGCCAAATGTATTTCATATGCTGTAAACCTAGTTCATAGTTGTTAGTTTCCTTTAATGCCAAACAAACACATACCAATCGTTGGTTAGAAGGCGATCGCCGAATTCGTCCTCGCTTTCTCCCGTGTCGCTGGCTGTCGTGTCGTTTTCGTCGGTTTCGCTTGCATACGGTTCAAACCGATATGGCTCAATAGCTTCAGTTTCTTCTTCAATTTCGTTTTCGCTACCTGTCTCCACACTACAACCATCCGTTTCAATACATGCGTAATCTGTTGAATCGCTTAAGCCGCTGAAATCCGAGTCTGAATCCGAGCTAATGTCGCTATACCTTGCTGTTCTACCCGCCATGTTTGTTTGTATTGGCATCACTATGTGACGTCACAGGAAAATGGACAAGTGGTTAAAATCAGGCACTTTGAAGCTTTTTTTAGGGATATTGCGTGATGGGTAAAATTTTGAAAAAAACTTCGAAAAATAAAATAAGCCACTGGGAACTGATTTTTAATGGTTTTAACCCTTCTGAAATGGTGATAATGTTCCCCTTTAACACTATATTATTATTTATACACTTATAGTGATCACAGAGACAGGTTGTTTTTGTGTTACTGTATATATTTGTCTTTCTGAAAAATCCCACTTAATATACTTTGGGTAACAACAGTCAATATTTTTGTTTTAGGGGGGTAACAGTCAATATTTTTTTATTTTTTTATTTATTGTATTTTATTTTTTTCTTATAAAATAAAAGTGAGCTTTTGTTAAACCAAATATTGTGTTTTTTTTCCATATACAACAACCTATAGGGCAGCACGGTAGAAGAGGGGTTAGTGCATCTGCCTCACAATACGAAGGTCCTGAGTAGTCTTGGGTTCAATCCCGGGTTCAGGATCTTTCTGTGTGGAGTTTGCATGTCCTCCCCACCTCCAAAGACATGCACCTGGGGATAAGTTGATTGGCAACACTAAATTGGCCCTAGTGTGTGAATGTGAGTGTGAATGTTGTCTGTCTATCTGTGTTGGCCCTGCGATGAGGTGGCGACTTGTCCAGGGTGTACCCCGCCTTGGATGGATGGATGGACAACAACCTATCTGGATTCAATAAGAGAATCGATAAGGAATCGGTTCGATAAGAGGATTTGATAATGGGCTCGAACTCGATAATTTCTTTTCAAACACCATCCCTAGTCAATAGTCCATTATAAAGTGAAACTGTTCAAACCAACAAAAAACGCAGAGAAAGGTTGCTGCTCTACGTTTTTAAGCTTGTCAAACGTCAAGAGGGGCCAAGTAAGAAACCTGACAACAGGATTGGCCGTGCAACGGAGGTCTGTAAAAAAGTGGTCAGCACCTTTATCCTACAATTGAAGAAAGAGGAAGGAGCGAGCAGAAGAACTGAAAGTGCCAGAGCACTCCTTGAAAATGGAGTGTACCACTATATGGGGATCTCGGCAAGCCATGATCAGCAGACGGCAATCACTCAGATCCTCTCCAATGACCCTAAAACCAAACATCTCACCCTTTTTTGGCAAGGCATCGAGGTACTAGAGGCCATCGGCAAGTCACTAAGTCCATTGTTGAGTTTACAGATGCACTTTCTGGGGATCACTAGGTGCAAGACCAAATCTCTAAATCACGGGTGTCAAACATCACGCGTACGGCCCGAGGGCCAGATTTGGCCCTCGGGCCGTACGCGTGATGTTTGACACCCGTGATTTAGAGATTTGGTCTGTTGTCAGTGTGAGTCCTCATATCACAATTTGTACCTGTATGGCTGCTCCAAGGTTCTTCACCTCTGTCCTCCGCCGCGAGGATGTGTGCATGTGCTTTGACTTCGCCATCTTCAATCTTCACAGAGACAGCAGTGAGTGGCAATTTGGTGCGATCAGATTCCTCCAGCTGGAGAACACACTCTTTCTCCTGAGGGATCCACACGTCCTCCTGTTCCTCTTTAATGTGAAGTGGCCCCGGATTAAAAGTGGAGCTCCCACGCTGCGGCTGAGGGGGAAGTTCTGGATGACCGGTCAGCTGTTGGACGTCTTTGGGAAACAGACAACACAAACACACTTGAGCTCAGACAGGACCCATGAAATGTGCGGCCCCCCACCTTAAGTTGAAAGTTTAATGTTAGTGCGGTCCGCGAGTGTTATGTGAATAGCACTTTACAGTGTTGTGTGACATCGACTGGGCTTGAACCAAACAGAGAAACATTACTCAATGAGTAAAAGTGATAGCAGCGTTGCCATGGAGGGTTTTCTTCCGTGCCTGGCAGGTTGCCTCGTTTCTATTGTGCATACATTAGCCCTAGCGCGATGCGTTCACAACATTTCCAAAAAAAAGTGTTTCAAGTTACTGCCCAGTGGGACAATATACATACTACAGGGTTTCCCACAGCGCTTTGTTGTTAAGGCGGCCGCAGTGTGTGCATGCATGCGTGCGTGTGTGTGTTACGGACAGCAAAGCCCTGTCTGTCTGAGAGAAAGACAAGCTTTATTGACCTACAGTTAACAACTAAGTTATTTCACTTTACCTTTTTCTGTGTTGAAGCAGCAAAAAAGGACCTTAAGTTAAATGAAGAGTTTCTGTCTCTGATAGTTGATATAATAATGTAACTGCATCATTAAGCAAACTCCATGGTGTTCAGGGATGAATAGTCTCTCCTATTGCTATTGTGCTATTTTTTCAGCTATAGTTACATTAATCATTGGTAATGTAGCAGCCTAGTTTTGAATGGCAGGGTCCCTGCTATCACATGTTGATAAAAATATAACATTTAAATAATAAAAATCAAGTACAGGCTTCCCAAATGCTGTAATGAATTAAGCAAGATGACTTGAGCATATGTCAGCATGTGGCCCCACTTTTAACTCTTTTTTCAAACGTTTATTGCAAACGCTTACTTACAGTAAGTCATTAATTTGACTTTGTATGTCATTATTTTGACTTAATAAGCCTCAAATAACTAGGACTGTTTTGTTTTGCCTCGGGATCCCCCGGGAGGAGCTGGACGAAGTGGCTGGGGAGAGGGAAGTCTGGGCTTCCCTGCTTAAGCTGCTGCCCCCGCGACCCAACCTCGGATAAGCGGAAGAAGATGGATGGATGGATGGGTTTTGTTTTTACTTTACGGAAAAAATATCGAGATATATATCGTATATCGCCATTCAGCAAATGGAGTGGAAAACACAACCAAAAGTCGTAGGCTTCTTACCGCGACGAAGCCGGCCTACTTCACCGCAGTCTGCAGTCTATTGCCCCTCCAGGCTGTGGTGGCAGGAACGAGGTGGAGACGTGATGGCGACAGGCCGAGTTACACCGATCCTTACACCCACCTACCCCCTTCCCCCGGTCCCCTCCCCCTGGAGAGTCACCACCTTAACTAACACATTTTCTTGGGGAAACACTGTAAAGTGATATATATTGCTTTCAATGCCTGTCTATCAGGCCCCCAATTTTTACCCCTCAAAGCCCTCATTATATTTAACACCTTTTTACTTTTCTCCACTAATTTACTGATGTGGATTGACCAGTTAAAATACTTATCGAACCATATTCCTAAATATTTAAATACTTGTACCTAGGGGTGTAACGGTACGTGTATTTGTATTGAACCATTTCGGTACGGGGGTTTCGGTTCGGAGGTGTACCGAACGAGTTTCCACATGGACATATTACCGGTAAGTAGAGTAACGCACGTTGTGTAAACAATGCACACCGAGGCACAACACACGGCATGCTAGCAGCTAACGGGCTACGATAGACTGACCATACGTCCTCTTTTCACCGGACATGTCCTCTTTTGCGGAGCTGTCAGGGCGGAGTTTCTTAAATGCCTCAAATGTCCGGCATTTTGAGTTAGGGTTGCGTGTATTTTCAATGTACGTTCAGGGTTAAGAAGGGGTTAAAAACAAAACAAATTGTGCGTGCAGCAGCATTGGTGAGGGAGGGGCAGAGACAGAGAGAGAGAGAGAGAGTTATGATAAGAAGTGACTTTAAGGTTTTACTACTTACGTATAAAATACTACACGGTCTAGCTCCGTCCTATCTTGTCGATTGCATTGTACCATATGTCCCGGCAAGAAATCTGCGTTCAAAGAACTCCGGCTTATTAGTGATTCCCAGAGCCCAAAAAAAGTCTGCGGGCTATAGAGCGTTTTCTATTCGGGCTCCAGTACTATGGAATGCCCTCCCGGTAACAATTAGAGATGCTACCTCAGTAGAAGCATTTAAGTCCCATCTTAAAACTCATTTGTATACTCTAGCCTTTAAATAGCCCCCCTGTTAGACCAGTTGATCTGCCGTTTCTTTTCTTTTCTCCTCTGCTCCCCTTTTCCTTGAGGGGAGGGGGGCACAGGTCCGGTGGCCATGGATGAAGTGCTGGCTGTCCAGAGTCGGGACCCGGGGTGGACCGCTCGCCTGTGCATCGGCTGGGAACATCTCTACGCTGCTGACCCGTCTCCGCTCGGGATGGTGTCCTGCTGGCCCCACTATGGACTGGACTCTCACACTATTATGTTGGATCCACTATGGACTGGACTCTCACAATATTATGTCAGACCCACTCGACATCCATTGCTTTCGGTCTCCCCTAGAGGGGGGGGGGTTACCCACATATGCGGTCCTCTCCAAGGTTTCTCATAGTCATTCACATCGACGTCCCACTGGGGTGAGTTTTTCCTTGCCCGTATGTGGGCTTTGTACCGAGGATGTCGTTGTGGCTTGTGCAGCCCTTTGAGACACTTGTGATTTAGGGCTATATAAATAAAGATTGATTGATTGATTGATTGATAAACGCGCATGCGTCGCCAGGCTCTGCTTTTTATCCATAGATTTATCAGATTTAATTTTTTATTATCTATAGCAGGGGTGTCAAAAGTGTGCCCCGGAGGCCATTTGCGGCCCACAGCTAATGTTTTAAAGGCCCACGGCACATTCTAAAAATACTATTAAGATAAACAAAAACACAACAAAGGGAAATAAAAAAGCTTAAAGGTTAAATGTAATTTAGAAAAAGTTGCAATGTTGACTAATAAAACAAAGCTCTTTTTTCTTTCTTTCAAACTGCCATTGCTCAAAACATAATATTGAATCAAAATCAATGTTATTATGAATTATTGACCTATCCAAGGTTCTGATTACTTCACATCAAATATTCCACTAAGAACAAATATTTTTGGTGGAATATTTTGCAAATTTGGTAAATAAATAACCCAAAAATTTATATTTTGTTGTTTTCCTACTGTACCGAAAATGAACCGAACCGTGACCTCCAAACCGAGGTACGTACCGAACCGAAATGTTTGTGTACCGTTACACCCCTACTTGTACGTCTTCTATATTTTCTCCACAAAGTTTAATTTGGAGCTTGTTTTGAACCTTCCTCTTTGTAAAATACACGACTTTAGTTTTCCCAACAGAGAATCTTAAACCCCTATCATGCAAGACGTGCTTCTTGTCACAATGCACATCTCTTACTCTTCCCCCAAATATATTATTTTAAATTATTAGTATATTATCACAAGCAGTTGATTTGTTTAACCCAGGGGTCGGCAACCCAAAATGTTGAAAGAGCCACATTGGACCAAAAATACAAAAACAAATCTGTCTGGAGCCGCAAAAAAATTAAAAGCCATATTACATACAGATAGTGTGTCATGAGATATAAATTGAATTAAGAGGACTTAAATGAAACTAAATGAGCTCAAATATAGCTACAAACGAGGCATTATGATGCAATATGTACATATAGCTAGCCTAAATAGCATGTTAGCATCGATTAGCTTGCAGTCATGCAGTGACCAAATATGCCCGATTAGCACTCCCCACAAGTCAATAACATCAACAAAACTCACCTTTGTGCATTCATGCACAACGTTAAAAGTTTGGTGGACAAAATGAGACAGAAAAAGAAGTGGCATAAAACACGTCCTAGAAAGTCGGAGAAAGTTATACATGTAAACAAACTACGGTGAGTTCAAGGACCGCCAAAATTAGTAGGACAAAACGGCGCTCGCCAAATACTCGAATCAGTGAAGCATGTTTAATACAAACAGCATACTTGCCAACCCTCCCGGATTTTCCGGGAGACTCCCGAAATTCAGCGCCTCTCCCGAAAACCTCCCGGGACAAATTTTCTCCCGAAAAACTCCCGAAATTCAGGCGGAGCTGGAGGCCACGCCCCCTCCAGCTCCATGCGGAACTGAGTGACGTGTTGACAGCCTGTTGTACATGCACATGTGACCCACCCATAATGTGTCACATTTTTGTGTTGATTTATTTAGTTTATTTTGTGGTTTGAATTCGTTTTTGGAGCTGTCATTACACATGTATCAGTATTCACATTGGTCAGTAGGGAGCAGTAGGGCGTTTCTTCCCAATTGAATGCTATCACCTGCAGACCGGAAGTGCCTTGTCATTCTGATGAGCGCGACCAGTCTGTGAACAATTGAAACGTCCTGTGTGCTTTTTCCTCCTGTATAACAGGTTAGTTTTGGTGAATCAACTCACTGAATAATATCCATGTGATCTTTATAAGTTTAAGTACACATTCTGATGGTGGAGCCTAACTCTAAAGTGTTTGTGAGTTGTAGTTTGTATTTGTGAATGAATCCAGTGCACAGCTGCAGTAATCAATACAAAATGGCGACGTGAGTGCGCAATGTTTATATAGGAACTTCTGATCCTAATTCAGACTCCCAAATTAGAGCTCCCGTTTTCTTATTGATTTTATAATGTATATTTGTATAATGTGTGTGTTCTGAAATAGTGACAGGGAATAGAACAAGGATGGACAATTCAACCCTTAACTCAACAATGAGTAGAGGAGTGTTATGTGTGTGTATATATGTAAATAAATGAACACTGAAATTCAAGTATTTCTTTTCTTTATTTATTTATATATATATATATATATATATATATATATATATATATATATATATATATATATATATACATACACATATATATATATATATATAGCTAGAATTCACTGAAAGTCAAGTATTTCTTATATATATATATATATATATATATATATATATATATATATATATATATATATATATATATCTTAACCACGCCCCCCTACCTCCCGAAATCGGAGGTCTCAAGGTTGGCAAGTATGACAAACAGTGGGATTTATAACAATTAGGGAGGTTTGTGTCATGTTTGGCCTCCTACAGAAACCATATTAAAACAAAAAATAAATTATTTCCCCTCATCTTTTTCCATTTTTCATACATATTTGGAAAAGCTCCAGGGAGCCACTATGGCGGCGCTAAAGAGCCGCAGGCGGCTCTAGAGCCGCGGGTTGCCGACCCCTGGCTTAACCAGTTTCTTCATTTTACTTTTACAATTTTTCATCTCCTCTGATTGAAACTCCACTTCCTTCTTCGTGCTAACAAGCATGGCGGTCCTTTGTTTCTGTGCTCAACATGTCCGGCTAGTTTCTCATCAACGCTCTTTTCATGACTTAGTATATCCTCCGAAATGACGTTGTTCGAAAATTCCACACACTTACCGTTTTCTGTACTTTTCTGCCTTTTCTCCGTCGGTGATACAGATTCTCTTTGACTAGAAGTCTCCATCTTAGCGTAGCAATTTTCTTCCATCGTCTATGTCCTATCAAGTCTTAAATATTCACTTCAGGTAACACTCCATCGCTTCAACTTCTACTCTGTAGGCTTTAGAAAAGACAGATCTTGAATAATGATGTATTTTCTGTGAACATATGTTGCGGTTAGATCGTCAATTTGAAACTTCTCCGGAAAGACACAAGAAACCGGAGGCATCAGTCCGCCATCTTGGTGGTCAACAAAGTAATCTTCTTCTTTTTGTTTTCTGGTGGATTGCAGTCGTGACTTAAAAAGTACATAGCGCCATCTACTGCATCGGAGTATGCAACATGTTGCTCGATAAACAAAGGCATCTGACATACGCGTGCCAACGTTGCCATCTTTTGGTTGGAAGTATAAGCTGCACATAGTATCAATATAAATATATATTTATATATATATAGATTTTTTTTTTAAAAAGACAAAAATGGCTACCTAAATCACTTTAATTGTTTTTAACAAAGATATCAATTTAAGGGCTTTTGTACTCTTAATCATTCTACAAGATTTGATTGATAAATGTAAACCATTAAGCCAATTAGAAAATGTAGGCCTTACTTTCATAAATCGACATATGTAGAAGACGAATATTTTTTATAAAATAATATTTTTTGATGGAACATAATGATACAACAGTTAAATAGACAATTATTTATTTATTTTTATTGTATTTTATTTTATTTTATTTTATTTTATTTGTATTTTATTTAATTTAATTTAATTTAATTTATTTATTTATTGTATTTTTTATTTTTTTATTGAACAACAAACATACATTTATAATTCACTCAACAGTCAAGGCACTTTCAACAACAATGAAAGAAAACAAAAGCAAATGCAGAGAGTATTAAATATGAATAAATAATAATAATTTAAATAAATAAATAAAAAAAGACAAAAAGGGCTACCTAAATCACTTTAAATGCTTTTAACAAAGATATCAATTTTGTACTCTTAATCATTCTCCGAGATTTGGTTGATAAATTGTAAACCATTAAGTCAACTAGAAAATGTAGGCCTTACTTTCATAAATCGACATTTATGTAGAATAGTTTTTTGCCTGGAGCATAATAATGTTGTAAACCAAAAGCATATGGATGTCTATGATTTCTTTAGTCAGGTTTCTGAAAATATGATACACGTCATAAAATATAACTCTTTTTTTGTTTGTAGGTTGTACTTAGCAACAAAATCCTTAAATAATAGGATGCCTATATATTTTGATAAATGCCCTTTAATACAAAGATGGAATTATTTCAAATTTTTATATAAAGGTAATTCCATTGTATAGAAGACGAATATTTTTTTTAAATAATATTTTTTGATGGAACATAATGATACAACAGTTAAATAGATTATTTTTTTATTTTATTTGTTAATTTGTATTTTTTTTTTTTTTTAATGTTATTTTATTTTAATTTTTTAATTTTTAATTTTTAATTTTTTTTTTTTTTTTTTTTTTTTTTTTTTTAAATTTTTTTTTTAACAAACATGCATTTATAATTCACACAAAATCCTTAAATAATAGGATGCCTATATATTTTGATAAATGCCTTTTAATACAAAGATGTAATTATTTCTATTTTTTATATAACGGTAATTCCATTGTATAGAAGACAAATATTTTTTTTTAAATAATATTTTTTGATGGAACATAATGATACAACAGTTAAATAGATTATTTTTTTATTTTATTTATTAATTTGTATTTTTATTTATTTATTTATTTTTTAAATGTTTTATTATTATTTTATTTTTTTTTAACAAACATGCATTTATAATTCACACAAAAGTCAAGGCCCTTTCAAAATCAAGGAAAGAAAACAAAAGCAAATACAGGTAGAGTAATAATACTAAATAAAATATGAAAAAATAAAGATAAAAAAGACAAAAGGGCTACCAAAATCACTTTAAATGTTTTTAACAAGGATATCAATTTAAGGGCTTTTGAACACTTAATCATTCTCCAAGAATTGATTGATAATTGTAACCCATCCATCCATCCATTTCCTACCGCTTTTCCCTTTCAAGCCAATTAGAAAATGTAGGCCTTACTTTCATAAATCGACATTTATGTAGAAAATGTTTTGCCTGGAGCATAATAATGTTGACAAACATTTCTATGTCACAGTCGTTCACAAAAATACCAAATTCGATCTCTTCTATAGAGAATGGGGACATCTCCACACCCTTGTTTAAATCCATCCATCCATTTCCTACCGCTTATTCCCTTGTTTAAATAGACAAATAAAATAAGGCAATTCAGAAAGGAACAAAAGTGGTTGACATTTGGCGCATGCGCAAACGGATCGGGCAGCTCAACAGACCCCGGGTAAGCGAAATTCTCCAAATTTACAATCTAACAGCATAGCTACACATTTTTGTATTTTTTTTAAAGTAAAAAAAACAACCGGAAATTGTGTTTGAAGAAATGGAGTGTTATGTGACGTGAAGAACTGATGACAGAACCTGTCTGGACGACCACTGCTGTGCTGAGATGGCGACCACGTCCAGTCAACACGAAAGAGATTCGGCGTCACCAATGGAAGAAAAAGGCAAAAACGGCAGACTTGAAGTATCCGACAATATCATTTTGGAAAGCAGCCTGAGCCCTGAACAGAGCGTTGAGAAAGGTAAACAAAGAACCGCCATGATTGTTAGCTTGGAAAAGGCACTGAAGTTCAAATCAGAGGAGACGAAAAGCCATAAAAGAGAAGAGATCTACAGTGTTTTTATAATATTTTGTTAAAAAAACATTCTTAAATCCAATTTCGCCGTTCCAGACACCCATAAATGATAACACAAATCACAATTTACATCATACTTGCCAACCTTGAGACCTCCGATTTCGGGAGGTGGGGGCGTGGTCGGGGGTGGGGCAGGGCGTGGTTGTGGGCGTGGTTAAGAGGGGAGGAGTATATTGACAGCTAGAATTCACCAAGTCAAGTATTTCATACACACACATATACAGGTAAAAGCCAGTAAATTAGAATATTTTGAAAAACTTGATTTATTTCAGTAATTGCATTCAAAAGGTGTAACTTGTACATTATATTTATTCATTGCACACAGACTGATGCATTCAAATGTTTATTTCATTTAATTTTGATGATTTGAAGTGGCAACAAATGAAAATCCAAAATTCCGTGTGTCACAAAATTAGAATATTACTTAAGGCTAATACAAAAAAGGGATTTTTAGAAATGTTGGCCAACTGAAAAGTATGAAAATGAAAAATATGAGCATGTACAATACTCAATACTTGGTTGGAGCTCCTTTTGCCTCAATTACTGCGTTAATGCGGCGTGGCATGGAGTGGATGAGTTTCTGGCACTGCTCAGGTGTTATGAGAGCCCAGGTTGCTCTGATAGTGGCCTTCAATTCTTCTGCGTTTTTGGGTCTGGCATTCTGCATCTTCCTTTTCACAATACCCCACAGATTTTCTATGGGGCTAAGGTCAGGGGAGTTGGCGGGCCAATTTAGAACAGAAATACCATGGTCCGTAAACCAGGCACGGGTAGATTTTGCGCTGTGTGCAGGCGCCAAGTCCTGTTGGAACTTGAAATCTCCATCTCCATAGAGCAGGTCAGCAGCAGGAAGCATGAAGTGCTCTAAAACTTGCTGGTAGACGGCTGCGTTGACCCTGGATCTCAGGAAAAAGAGTGAACCGACACCAGCAGATGACATGGCACCCCAAACCATCACTGATGGTGGAAACTTTACACTAGACTTCAGGCAACGTGGATCCTGTGCCTCTCCTGTCTTCCTCCAGACTCTGGGACCTCGATTTCCAAAGGAAATGCAAAATTTGCATGGTTGCGTGATGGTTTGGGGTGCCATGTCATCTGCTGGTGTCGGTCCACTCTGTTTCCTGAGATCCAGGGTCAACGCAGCCGTCTACCAGCAAGTTTTAGAGCACTTCATGCTTCCTGCTGCTGACCTGCTCTATGGAGATGGAGATTTCAAGTTCCAACAGGACTTGGCGCCTGCACACAGCGCAAAATCTTCCCGTGCCTGGTTTACGGACCATGGTATTTCTGTTCTAAATTGGCCCGCCAACTCCCCTGACCTTAGCCCCATAGAAAATCTGTGGGGTATTGTGAAAAGGAAGATGCAGAATGCCAGACCCAAAAACGCAGAAGAGTTGAAGGCCACTATCAGAGCAACCTGGGCTCTCATAACACCTGAGCAGTGCCAGAAACTCATCGACTCCATGCCACGCCGCATTAACGCAGTAATTGAGGCAAAAGAAGCTCCAACCAAGTATTGAGTATTGTACATGCTCATATTTTTCATTTTCATACTTTTCAGTTGGCCAACATTTCTAAAAATCCCTTTTTTGTATTAGCCTTAAGTAATATTCTAATTTTGTGACACACGGAATTTTGGATTTTCATTTGTTGCCACTTCAAATCATCAAAATTAAATGAAATAAACATTTGAATGCATCAGTCTGTGTGCAATGAATAAATATAATGTACAAGTTACACCTTTTGAATGCAATTACTGAAATAAATCAAGTTTTTCAAAATATTCTAATTTACTGGCTTTTACCTGTATATACATACACACATCCTGAAAATATGCAAACAAAACTGTGTTTAGATAATTGATACTTCAAACTTGCATAAATAAATCTTAATATAACATAACTTGGCTTCTGAGAGCTTCAAAATGTAATGAATAAAATGCTAAAGTTGTTGATAAAGAAATAATTATTTTAATAATTAGATATGGTCATTTTAAATTAATTATTATGATCATTTAAAATTAATTATTTCAAACATGTTTATTTACCTGGGGATAAGTTGATTGGCAACACTAAATTGGCCCTAGTGTGTGAATGTGAGTGTGAATATTGTCTATCTGTGTTGGCCCTGCGATGAGGTAGCGACTTGTCCAGGGTGTACACCGCCTTCCACCCGGTTGTAGCTGAGATAGGCTCCAGTGCCCCCCGCGACCCCAAAGGGAATAAGCGGTAGAAAATGGATGGATGGATGTTTATTTAAATGTATAATTCTATGACTGGATGTAATAAGGAGTCAGAAAAAATACAAATAAAAATACAATTAATTTTGATGTTTTTAGCAAAATATAGTAAACATTTATTTAGTTGTTTTTTTTTAATTAACAAATATATTTATTTGTAGGTAAGATAAACATAGTAATACAATTTATCTCTAGTCTGGATGATTTAGTTCTTGTCACCCTGTTGTCCTCCCGTCATGAAAAAAGGCTGTCCTCACTCAGGTCCGCATGGAGCTGGAGGGGGCGTGGCTTCCAGCTCCGGCTGAAAATCGGGAGATTTTCGGGAGAATATTTGTCCCGGGAGGTTTTCGGGAGAGGCGCTGAATTTCGGGAGTCTCCCGGAAAATTCGGGAGGGTTGGCAAGTATGATTTACATAGACTAAATATTAGAGATGTCCGATAATATCAGACTGCCGATATTATCGGCAGATAAATGCTTGAAAAAATGTGATATCGCAAATTATCGGTATAGGTTTCAAAAAGTAAAATGTATGACTTTTTAAAACGCCGCTGTACGGAGTGGTACACGAACGTAGGGAGAAGTACAGAGCGCCAATAATCCTTAAAGGCACTGCCTTTGCGTGCCGGCCCAGTAACACTGAGGGTGGCCGTATAAACAACTTTAACACTGTTACAAATATGCGCTACACTGTGAACCCACACCAAACAAGAATGACAAACACATTTCGGGAGAACATCCGCCACCGTAACACAACTTAAACACAACAGAACAAATACCCAGAACCTCTTGCAGCAATTTACACCCCCCGCTACCCCCTACCCCCTTCCCACCTCAACCCCGCCTCCCTCAGGGAGAGCATGTCCCAAATTCCAAGCTGCTGTTTTGAGGCATGTTAAAAAAAAATAATGCACTTTGTGACTTCAATAATAAATATGGCAGTGCCATGTTGGCATTTTTTTTTTCCATAACTTGAGTTGATTTATTTTGGAAAACCTTGTTACATTGTTTAATGCATCCAGCGGGGCATCACAACAAAATTAGGCATAATAATGTGTTAATTCCACGACTGTATATATCGGTATCGGTTGATATCGGAATCGGTAATCAAGAGTTGGACAATAGCGGGATATCGGCAAAAAAGCCATTATCGGACATCTATACTAATTATAATTGTACATTAAAAAACAATCTAGTAAGTAGAAATGAGCGACGTCTTCTACTTAAGAGTATTTTAGCCAGTGACTTTAGGTGGCGACTTGTCCAGGGTGTATCCTGCCTTCCGCCTGAATGCAGCTGAGATAGGCTCCAGCCACCTCCGCGACCCCGAAAGGGACAAGCGGTAGAAAATGGATGGATGGATGGACTTTAGGTTGTCAACATGTGTGTTTCTGTTCTCCCACAAGGTAGGGGCCACTGTGTTCATCTGCGGCTTGCCTCCAAGTTTGGAATTTAATCTGAAGTTAACTGCATCTCAGAAAGAAACCAGAATAGTTTAGTCCTGGTTGTATTGATGCTCTAAACGTGAACCCGGTCCACTATGTTTATGTTAAACAACTTTTGGATACATGGAATGATATTTGGAAAAATGCCAATAAGCCCTTTAGAAGCATTAAAGATAGGCTGACTCAATTTAAGATCTTGAATAGATTGTATTTGACATCTTCTCAGCTGTTTAAAATTGGCGTAGTAGATAGCAAGTTATGTATGAAGTGTCGGGCAGCCGAGGCAACTCTTGTTCATTTATTATGGGAATGTCAGAGAATAAAAAAGTTATGGTTGAAAACAACAAAAGAAGCAATCACATTCCTTAAAGGGGAACATTATCACAATTTCAGAAGGGTTAAAACCATTAAAAATCAGTTCCCAGTGGCTTATTTTATTTTTCGAAGTCTTTTTCAAAATTTTACCCATCACGCAATATCCCTAAAAAAAACCTTCAAAGTGCCTGATTTTAACCATCGTTATATACACCCGTCCATTTTCCTGTGACGTCACATAGTGATGCCGACACAAACAAACATGGCGCATAGAACAGCAAGCTATAGCGACATTAGCTCGGATTCAGACTCGGATTTCAGCGGCTTAAGCGATTCAACAGATTACGCATGTATTGAAACGGATGGTTGTAGTGTGGAGGCAGGTAGCGAAAACGAAATTGAAGAAGAAACTGAAGCTATTGAGCCATATCGGTTTGAACCGTATGCAAGCGAAACCGACGAAAACGACACGACAGCCAGCGACACGGGAGAAAGCGAGGACGAATTCGGCGATCGCCTTCTAACCAACGATTGGTATGTGTTTGTTTGGCATTAAAGGAAACTAACAACTATGAACTAGGTTTACAGCATATGAAATACATTTGGCAACAACATGCACTTTGAGAGTGCAGACAGCCCAGTTTTCATCAATTAATATATTCTGTAGACATACCCTCATCCGCTCTCTTTTCCTGAAAGTTGATCTGTCCAGTTTTGGAGTTGATGTCAGCAGGCCAGGGAAGCTAAGGTCGATATTCTTCTCTTGATCATCTTCGGTGGCATAAGGGACGGTGTGAGCCAAGACATCCAGGGGGTTTAGCTCGCTCGTCTGCGAGAACAAACTGCCGCCATTGCTTGCCGTGCTACCAAGGTCCTTTGTCCCTGAATTGCTCACACACTCCGGCAGATTCAATGGGGGTCTGGCGGCAGATTTCTTTGACTTTATCGTTGGAAATGCATCTGCTTTGAGTGTCGCAGGATATCCACACATTCTTGCCATCTCTGTCGTAGCATAGCTTTCGTCGGTAAAGTGTGCGGAACAAACGTCCAATTTCTTGCCACTTTCGCATCTTTGGGCCACTGGTGCAACTTGAATCCGTCCCTGTTCGTGTTGTTACACTCTCCGACAACACACCGACGAGGCATGATGTCTCCAAGGTACGGAAAACAGTCGAAAAAAACGGAAAATAACAGAGCTGATTTGACTCGGTGTTTGAGAAAATGGCGGATTGCTTCCCGATGTGACGCCACGTTGTGACGTCATCGCTCTGAGAGCGAATAATAGAAAGGCGTTTAATTCGCCAAAATTCACCCATTTAGAGTTCGGAAATCGGTTAAAAAAATATATGGTCTTTTTTCTGCAACATCAAGGTATATATTGACGCTTACATAGGTCTGGTGATAATGTTCCCCTTTAATACAAACATCCCAATGACACTGCAAACTTGTATTCTTGGTGATCTCCATCAATTTAGTAACGTGTCATCAAAGAGTAAAAATGCTTTTCTTTCAATATGCATAATAACAAAAGGGGTAATATTTAAAAAATGGATAGATGTTGATAGTCCAACTCAAACTGACTGGTACACACAAGCTATGGAGTTGATATCAGTAGAAAAAAATGCATTTAGATTAGATAATAATGAGTCATATATTGTAATATGGGATCCATTATTTAAATTTGTTTTAACTATTCAAAAATATGACTTATTCTATCTTTGTGGAAAATATTGGACACAATGGGTTGTCAAGTTTATGAGATGCGATGCAAGTGTATCAATCAATCAATCAATCAATCAATGTTTATTTATATAGCCCTAAATCACAAGTGTCTCAAAGGGCTGCACAAGCCACAACGACATCCTCGGTACAAAGCCCACATAAGGGCAAGGAAAAACTCACCCCAGTGGGACGTCGATGTGAATGACTATGAGAAACCTTGGAGAGGACCACATATGTGGGTAACCCCCCCACCCCTCTAGGGGAGACCGAATGCAATGGATGTCGAGTGGGTCTGACATAATATTGTGAGAGTCCAGTCCATAATGGATCTAACATAATAGTAAGAGTCCAGTCCATAGTGGAACCAACATAATAGTAAGAGTCCAGTCCATAGTGGGGCCAGCAGGACACCATCCCAAGCGGAGACGGGTCAGCAGCGCAGAGATGTTCCCAGCCGATGCACAGGCGAGCGGTCCACCTCGGGTCCCGACTCTGGACAGCCAGCACTTCATCCATGGCCACCAGACCTGTGCCCCCCCCTCCACAAGGAAGAGGGGAGCAGAGGAGAAAAGAAAAGAAACGGCAGATCAACTGGTCTAAAAGGGGGGTGCCACTGTGACACTATTGTTTTTTTGTTTTTTTAATTAAAGGGGAACATTATCACAGTTTCAGAAGTGTTAAAACCATTAAAAATCAGTTCCCAGTGGCTTATTTATTTATTTAAAAAAAATTTTTTACAGACATTATGGTGCGCCGTTGTGATATTGCTGGAACAGAGGCGCATGTTCAGCAACTCAGACGTACGCAGTACTTACAAGCAGACACGGTGTGAAGATATAAGAGGCAGAATGGCTTAAAGGGAAACTTTATCACAATTTCAGAAGGGTTAAAACCATTAAAAATCAGTTCCCAGTGGCTTATTTTATTTTTCAACGTTTTTTTCAAAATTTTACCCATCACGCAATATCCCTAAAAAAAGCTTCAAAGTGCCCGATTTTAACCATCGTTATATACACCCGTCCATTTTCCTGTGACGTCACACAGTGATGCCAATACAAACAAACAGCAAGGTATAGCGACGTTAGCTCGGATTCAGACTCGGATTTCAGCGGCTTAACACTGTCTGATAAGATAATTACTAACAACTATGAACTAGGTTTACAGCATATGAAATACATTTGGCAACAACATGCACTTTGAGAGTGCAGACAGCCCATTTCAGGCGCGCTAAGAACATATATTTTTCCACGATTTCAGCACTCAGGTTAACCATACCTAAATAGACACAAAATACTGCATTACACAAGACTACACGAATGTACTCGAATGATTGAAAAAAATAAATGTTTTTAAGCTAAATTATTGGTAAACACAGTTTATGTATAATAATTTACGTAAAACCGCGAGTAATGAATAAAGTTTTCATCAATTAATATATTCTGTAGACATACCCTCATCCGCTCTCTTTTCCTGAAAGCTGATCTGTCCAGTTTTGGAGTTGATGTCAGCAAGCCAGGGAAGCTAGGGTCGATATTCTTCTCTTGATCATCGTCGGTGGCATAAGGCAGTGGTTCTCAACCTTTTTTCAGTGATGTACCCCCTGTGAATTTTTTTTTTAATTCAAGTACCCCCTAATCAGAGCAAAGCATTTTTGGTTGAAAAAAAGAGATAAAGAAATAAAATACAGCACTATGTCATCAGTTTCTGATTTATTAAATTGTATAACAGTGCAATATATTGCTCATTTGTAGTGGTCTTTCTTGAACTATTTGGAAAAAAAGATAGGTTTTTATTTATATTTATAAAGGATTTTTGAATTGTTGCTATTTTTAGAATATTTGAAAAAAATCTCACATACCCCTTGGCATACCTTCAAGTAACCCCTAGGGGTATGCGTACCCCCATTTGAGAACCACTGGCATAAGGGACGGTGTGAGCCAAGACATCCAGGGGGTTTAGCTCGCTCGTCTGCGGGAACAAACTGCCGCCATTGCTTGCCGTGCTACCGAGGTCCTTTGTCCCTGAATTGCTCACACACTCCGGCAGATTCAATGGGGGTCTGGCGGCAGATTTCTTTGACTTTATCGTTGGAAATGCATCTGCTTTGAGTGTCGCAGGATATCCACACATTCTTGCCATCTCTGTCGTAGCATAGCTTTCGTCGGTAAAGTGTGCGGAACAAACGACTGACCATTTCGTCGGCTTTCCCCACAGCCTCGTATTTTGAACAAATTTCGTCCAACTTCTTGCCACTTTCGCATCTTTGGGCCACTGGTGCAACTTGAATCCGTCCCTGTTCGTGTTGTTACACCCTCCGACAACACACCGACGAAAGTGAGAAAATGGCGGACTGCTTCCCGATGTGACGTCCAGTGTTGGGTTAGTTACTGAAAACCAGTAACTAGTTACAGTTACTAGTTACTTTATTTCAAAAGTAACTTAGTTACTAACTCAGTTACTTACACCAAAAAGTAATGCGTTACTGTGAAAAGTAACTATTTAGTTACTTCTTTCCCCCCCCCTTTTTTTTAAGGCTCCCATTAATGCCCTTTTAGCCTTCATTTCAGTACTGTTATTGCACTGGAGAATAATACAATGTGTTGATCAACTTGACATGCATTTGCATCACTGAACTCTGCTAAGCAATGTGGTCTACATACAACACACAAAGACAAAGATATGTTTCAAAAGGCCAATTTATTTCAGGCCAGAACAAATTGACAAAACTATTTTAAATAGCTGCAACATAATGGCACTTTAACTTTAAGTAGATAGGATCTTTGATCCAAGACACAACTTACATTTAACTAAAATGTTATTTTCTTTGTGCTCGACGAAAGAAAAGTATTGAGAATGTCTCCATGTTAAAAAACTCGACTTCTGGCTTCGCCATGATGTCTTGTTAGTTGTTATGAGAGTAGCGTATGTGTGTGTGTGTGTGTGGCCCTTTAAGATATGACAGCATGTGAGGTGAGTGACGTCAGTGAGTGAGTGGGCGAGAGAGGTGAGCGAGCGGCGACAGTGAGTGCGTGCAGGTGCTCTAGCTTGGTGGATGGCTGCGTCCAATAAAATCACAAAGTTGCAACAAACCGCCCGTCTCGTCATTCACCCTCAGCTGTAAAGACCCACTGCCGGGTAAAGTGAAGGTTGTTAGCCCCGAAGACGTACATAGGCCCTGGAGGAACGTCTCCCCTGTGCTCCTCAACTGCGGTATGGGAGTCCCCCCCGCCCCCACCCACACAAAGCACGCCTTTTCCTTTCCACCTAAGCGCTGCAATAAAACACACTCAGATCTTCTGTTTCTAGCCAATACTACATGAAAAATAACGTAAAATAACGCAGTAACGCATCATGTAGTAACGGTAACTGAGTTACTGAATATAAAAAATAACGCGTTAGATTACTAGTTACCGCCGAATCTAACGGCGTTACAGTAACGCGTTACTTTGTAACGCGTTAGTCCCAACACTGGTGACGTCACATTGTGACGTCATCGCTCCGAGAGCGAATAATAGAAAGGCGTTTATTTCGCCAAAATTCACCCATTTAGAGTTCGGAAATCGGTTAAAAAAATATATGGTCTTTTTTCTGCAACATCAAGGTATATATTGACGCTTACATAGGTCTGGTGATAATGTTCCCCTTTAATATCTGTAATGATAAAAAAAAAAATAAAAAAAAGAGGATTGGAAAGTGTGACTCATACCTCGTTTACTTCTCTGACGGCCTCTTTAATTTTTTGTAATCATTCAGAAACATCCAACACAGCTAAAGTGCTCCAAACATGGGGTAGTGTGGCGATGAAGTGTTTGGAATATTATTGTAATTTGTGGTGGCATTGGATGGGTGTCATTTTGAATTGGGTATGGTGCTTAGACGTTTTTTTATATTGTCCACGTGGCTTAATGGGCAGCTTACTCTGTGTAGCCCATACTTGCCAACCCTCCCGGATTTTCCGGGAGACTCCCGAAATTCAGCGCCTCTCCCGAAAACCTCCCGGGACAAATTTTCTCCCATAAAATCTCCCGAAATTCAGGCGGAGCTGGAGGCCACGCCCCCTCCAGCTCCATGCGGACCTGAGTGACGTGTTGACAACCTGTTCACACGTCCGCTTTCCCACAATATAAACAGCTAATGATCGAGGGCGAGTTCTTGGTTTCTTATGTGGGTTTATTGTACGGCAGTTTCATTAACGTCCTCCCAGCGCGGTAACAACACACAACAACAGCATTTCGTCTACGTAAAGCAGTTCGTCTGCCGTAAACAGCAATGTTGTGACACTTTTAAACAGGACAATACTGCCATCTACTGTACATGCATATATGTGACCCACCCATAATGTGTCACATTTTTGTGTTGATTTATTTATTTTATTTTGTGGTTTGAATTCGTTTTTGGAGCTGTCATTCCACATTTATCAGTATTCACATTGGTCAGTAGGGGGCAGTAGGGCGTTTCTTCCCAATTGAATGCTATCACCTGCAGACCGGAAGTGTCTTGTCATTCTGATGAGCGCGACCAGTCTGTGAACAATTGAAACGTCCTGTGTGCTTTTTCCTCCTGTATAACAGGTTAGTTTTGGTGAATCAACTCACTGAATCGGAGGTCTCAAGGTTGGCAAGTATGGTGTAGCCTAGTCTGTTGACTTGATGGCTTCTGTTTATTTACATCAAGGGCGGGAAATGTTGTTTGGATGCTTACAGCTCGTGGTTTGGACACTCCTGCATTAAATGAATGGCTATGAAAAACTAGGCACACATACAGTACATAGGAGAAAGTGTGTAACGAGTTTAAGAAAAACATTTAATGGATCATGTCTAAGCCAAATTGTGTTTGTGTGCCGCAGACATCCAGCAGCTAAATGGTCATCCAGAAGAAATTCTCCCTCAGCCACATGGTGGGAGCTCTACTTTGAAACAGGAGGCTCCAAAGCCCCCCTATGCTAAAGAGGAAGAGGAGGAACTCTGGATCACTCAGGAGGGAGAGTGTCGTCTTGGTCCACCGGAGGCTGATCTCAACAATTTGCAACTGAATGTTGTCTGTGTCAATATTGAAGATGATAATGACCTCATAGCGCCGCTATCAGATAGTGAGGCTGAAAACGGCTTTGATGGACCTTGGAGCAGCGATACAGACTCTGAAGGTGGTATGAGAAGTCACATTGGCAGCAAACACTCTGAACACACTAAAAATAAGACAGGTAAAACATGCTTCACCTGCTCAATTTGTGCTAAGAGCTTTACTCAAAAGCGCAATTTAACTCAACACATGAGAGCACACACTGGAGAAAAAACATTCAGCTGTTCAGTTTGTGGGAAAAGATGCACTAAAAAGAGTCATTTGACTGAACACATGAGAACACACACAGGAGAAAAACCTTTTCATTGTTCTGTTTGTTGTAAAAGCTTTTCTCAAAACTGCAATTTGACAAAACACATGAGAACACACACAGGAGAAAAACCATTCCGTTGTTCAATTTGTGGGAAAAGATTTTCTCAAAACAGCCAATTGCCTGAACATATGAGAACGCACACAGGTGAAAAACCTTTCATCTGTTCAGTTTGTGGTAAAGGTTTTGGTCAAAAGAACACTTTGTCTGATCACATGAGAACACATACTGGAGAAAAACCATTTATTTGTTTAGTGTGCGGTAAATGCTTTTCCCTCAAGAGACCGTTGACTGTGCACATGAAAACGCACACAGGAGAAAAAACATTTAATTGCTCGGTTTGCAGCAAAAGTTTTTATTCCAGACCAGGTGTGACTCAACACATAATGAAACACACTGGAGAAAAAACATTCAGGTGTTCAGTGTGTGATAAAAGCTTTTTGAAAAGGAGCCTTCTGTCTTATCACATGAGAACGCACACAGGAGAAAAACCTTTTAGTTGCTCAGTTTGCAGTAAAAGCTTTATGTACAGACAAAAGTTGACTCGACACATAATGACACACAGGAGAAACACCCTTTAGTTCCTCAGTTTGTGTGCGAAAAAAAACCCTCAAAAGGCAAGTCTTGTAACACACATGAAATACAAATCTGTCTTTGCTTATATTTACAGTATCAGATTTACTCAGAATGCAACTATTTTAATGAATGAGTGGTGCAAAAAGCAGAAGCTACACAACTTTGATGGCGGTGTTTTCCTCACCTTCCTTTGGAAATGTGAAAGTTAAGGCTTCATGATTTTGGCCGAAAATAAAAGATTTTTGTTTTTTAAAAACTATTTTTGGGGGTAAAAACGACATCATGTCATCTGTAATGAAATAGGATGAATAAAAGTTATACATATAGTTCAAGACAAATCTTTTGTGTTTTTATTTGTTATTGTATAAACATTTCATCTTTATCTTTATGCCTTTTTTCTCTATTTCCCATTTTTTTCAAACCGTTTCTTTGTTGTTGTTTTTATTTTTATTTTACCTCTATAATGTGCCAGGGGTTGTGGAGAATGCATATATGTTTAAGAGTTATTTCTCTATTCATAGCCATGTTTGGGTCAACTAGTACTTTTCCTTTGTATATTCTACCAGTTTCTCTTGTCTTCAGAAGTCTGTTTAGTGTCTTAATCCATCAGGAATGTGAATACAACCCCCAATTCTTCCTTATCAGTGTTGCGAGAGGGAGAGGTGGGGGCTTTCTTTGTGCTCAAGGAGTTGGCTCTTCCGTTTGAGTGTGAGATCAACTAGCGTAGCCGATATGAATGTATTGATTAAGCTGATCTCCTGAAATTTCAGTAAAACTTGATAATATTCATATTCTGTCATGATGGTCCTTCTTACTCAGCATATATGTCATCGAAAGAACTTGGGATTGACCAGTAACTTAGATTCCCTGAGAGGAAGAGCTGGTCGGCGCAACAGGGTCCATAAAAAATCAGCGTTTCACACATGGCTCCAGTCCACACTGTGAACACCACTGGTTTACTTATTTCATCAGGAAGGAAAAGTGTTGCCACACAACGGAAGAGTATCTCTAAGCTGTGTCTTCTTAGCCATTATGGTCGTGATCAAGGTTAGGTTGTATTCCGACAAGTTGGTACGCGTTGACGGCCACGTTAGACCCGGAAATGGTCTAACGTGAGGATTATAAGTAATTCTTCATCTAAACGGGACTATAACAAGATTATATCAATCGGCATCCTAACGACAGCAGACTTTGTACAGCAAGTGATATTCTACTGTTGCGTCAACTAGCTCTTCCTCCCAGGGAATCTAAGTTACTGGTCAATCCCAAGTTCTTTCGATGACATATATGCTGAGTAAGAAGGACCATCAAGACAGAATTGGAATATTATCAAGTTTTACTGAAATTTCAGGGGATCAGCTTAATCAATACATTCATATCGGCTACTCTCGTTGATCTGACATTCAAACGGAAAAGCCAACTCCTTGCACACAAAGAAAGCCCCCACCTCTCCCCCTCGCAACACTGATAAGGAAAGACGTGGGGGTTGTATTCCCATTCCGATGGTTTAAGACACTAAACAGACCTCTGAAAACAAAGAGAAACTGATAGAATATACAAAGAAAAAGTACTAGCTGATCCAAACATGGCTATGAATAGAGAAATAACTCTTAAACATATATGCATTCTCCACAATACTATGCACTGGGTAATAATCAGTGGTGTTGTTGGGGATAAAAAAAAAGTGATCGTTGTGATGCGTTTTTTAAATGAATGCGCTGTGTACGTCATGCTTAAAATGACTAAAATTCGTAAATATTAAATGTTATTATACTTGTGCCTTTTCCGACATTATATACATACTTACAGCATGTATATGAAATCTTAATGGAGGTGTTTCTCGAAGGGCTTTTGTAGGCAGAATAGAGCGACCGCCATAGGCTCAATTGTAAGCCGACTTGATCACATTTATTTACAATTTAGAATGCATAAAAAAAGAAAAAACAAATGTCTTCTCGCCTTACATAAGGATTGTGAATGGGAGGCAAAATTCCAAAAGAAAGCCCTTTATGGCTACAGTATATTTGACATAATGATGACTCAGTCAGTACTAGTGTGCGGTATAGCTTGGTTGGTAGAGTGGCCTTGCTAGCAACTTGAGGGTTCCAGGTTCGATCCCCACTTCCGCCATCTGCCGTTGTGTCCTTGGGCAAGACACACCTGCTCCCAGTGCCACCCACACTGGTTTAAAATGTAACTTAGATATTGGGTTTCACTATGTAAAAGCGCTTTGAGTCACTAGAGAAAAGCGCTATATAAATACACTTCACTTCACTTTGTAATGCAACAATGATGCAATGCCTGACTATATAGGGACACTAATGGATACTGTTGAAGCAATGTGATACCAATGTGACACCAGTGTAATTAAAGCAATACGAACATTTTAACAAGAAGGTTACACCCTTATTTGGATGGTTCCATGCCCACTTCAAATGGTGTGAAAATAATTTTCAATTAAAAAAATCAGTTCTTCCTGTGGAACAACTCTGATTTTTGTATTTCTGGTCTAGTCACCCACTCCCGGGCAAAGGGGCGACGCGGCAATGCGGCTGGATCTAAAGAGACGTCGGAGACGCTTTGCTGAACAAAAAGTTACTTTATTACAAGCGAGCGTCATTATACAGGTCTGCAGTACCTGGAGGAGCTCAGGTCGAAAATTAAGGACTCCTATCTTGGAGGAGCCGAACCAACTCCTAATATTCCTTCTTTCTCTGTCTGGGTGTGTGCTAATTCGGGAGGGTACAACCTGACTATGTAAGGATATGTTCATGTGTAAGTGACCGGAAAAGAACCTCCTTGGAAGTTGACGTGAAGACAGACATGGAGTCTCTCCTCCAGGATAGAGCTATCGCTTTTGCATTCCGAAGTCTGAATTTAGTACCTTTTTCTCGTGAGAGAGTTAACTCAGTCCATATGCGAATGTCCAACTAAGGCTCCTTAATTTATTATGGACTCAACCATTATTTGACCAGTGCCTCCATGGAAATGCACCCCCTCTACCTCAAAGAACTACTCACCCCCAAATCATCCACACGACACCTCCGCTCCGGACAGGCTAACCTCCTCCGACCTCCGAGGACAAAGCTACGAACAATGGGAGACCGGGCTTTCTGCTCCGCTGCTCCCAGTCTGTGGAATGCTCTCCCTGACCACCTGAGGGCTAATGAAAAATAAAATAAAAACTAGAACAGCCAAATAGCTAAAACTAGTATGCGTATATCTAAAAAAAAAAGGCTTTTTTAAAAAAAAATTTTAAAGAAGGGTTTTTAAGACTTTTTTTTAAAAGCATCCACAGTCTGTGGTGCCCTCAGGTGGTCAGGGAGAGCATTCCACAGACTGTGGATGCTTTTAAAAAAAAGTCTTAAAAACCCTTCTTTAAAAAAAAAAAAAAAAAAAAGCCTTTTTTTAGATATACGCATACTAGTTTTAGCTATTTGGCTGTTCTAGTTTTTATTTTATTTTTCATTATCCTTTTTTTTTTTTTACACTGTAGCACTTTGAGGTTGTTTACCCAATGTAAAGTGCTTTTTACAAATAAAATCTATTATTATTATTTACTTAAACCTGGTGGTTCGCTTCCTCCAAGTTGAATATAAACATTCACCTTATGTTGAACATAATATGGGTCAATTAATTCACTTCATACTATCCCAACAAATTACTGTAAAAATGTAGACACCCTCAAATTTCACAGAATTGGACCGGATATCTCACAGTAAAATACCACAGATAAAATCCTGTGTAATATTACAACAAATTATTTTAAAATCAAACTGATTAGACTTTATAGGGGTTTGGTAGACTGTGTTACCAATATGCTGTTAAACCGAGACAGAAGAACAAGACAAATGGGGGGAAAAAGTTTTTGTGTTACATATTTAATCTATACTTAGAAAAAATTGCAGTTATTGTACTTATGTGAAAATGTTGTATTTACACGAAAAATTCTGTGTTATATTAAAGTGTTTACTTTGTGTTAGGTAGTAGAATTGCAAGATGTTTTTCTCGTAAAATGATGACATCGTGCAACTGTCATGTCTGTGTAATCATGTTTTGTTTTAAGTCATGTTTTGTTTAGTTTCTGGCTTTTCACTCCCTTGTCTTGTTTGCATGATTACCCATTAGTTTCACCTGTTCCACGTTTGGACTCATTGTGCACTCTTGTTTGTCACCATAGCAACCATTAGTTTTCACCTGTCACGTCACGCACCTGTTTCACGTTTTGAGTCACGCACCTGCTTTCACTAATCATGTCCATAGTATTTAAGTTCATTCATTTTCTGTTGTTCGTCCTGACGACATCCCCGCATTCTTACCCCTGTCACACTCTATGTACCTCTGCGCACTTCATGCCATGTCAATTAAGTTTTGTTTTGATTCATGCCACAGTTAGTGTTTTGTTTAATTGTTCATAGTTTCTGCCAATGTGCAAGTTTTGTGTTTATAGTCTAGTTTTGTACCTCCGCCCCTGTGCGCGCCTTTTGTTTGATCATTTCTTTGTAGTTATAGTGTTAAATAAATCATGTATTTACCTTCACGCCATGACTGGTCCAAATGTTCAATTGCACCACGGGAGAACAAACCAAGCCACAGTCCTAGTCTTGACAGCAACATTACATTTACATACTTTTAAGAGGAAGAGATGCGGAGGAAGAGACGGGACTACAGAGCCGGTGTTGAGCGTCAAGATGGACGAGCTTCATGGAGTTCGATGAGCATGTATAAAACACTTTGGTCTACCTGGTCGGAATCTCTGTAATCATTGGTCGAGAGCTAGTGGGCAGCCGACGGACCAGTCGACTATTGGTTGCTTTGTTGGGTCTGTTGCGAGCTCTGGCTGTGCGCCCGCATATATTTCTTTTTGCGCAGTTACTCCTTAAAATCCCCCAAAACAATCCCATTTGCTAACTATTAATTATGTTTATGTTAGAAGGGGGGGGGGGGGGGGGAGCAAGATGAAGGTGTTCCTGTTTTCTTTCATGTATGGTAATCAACAGAAAGATATTGTTCTCACCCAAGGACTTCAAAGCGGAGAGAAGGCAGGATCTGCCCAATTTCCAGACGACCTCTTTTTGAACCGTTTAACCAACTCTTTTTGAACTATTTTACGAACTCTTTTTGAACTGACCTTTTCTGTGAATTGTTTACAAAACCTTTTCTGTGAACTTTTTGCGACCTTTGTCCTTTGGAAACAGTGGTGGCCATGTGGTCAGGGAGGGTCCAATATAAAAGAAGGAGGCATGCAATCTTTTGGCAGAGCATGCTGAGATACTGTCCAAGGGTACAGTGTACAGACGACTCTCCTCAATATTGAGTCCAAATTGAATTCTGTCTCTGTTTAATTCTTTGCCTCTTGTCTTGTTTAATAGATGTCAACAGGTGAAATGGAGTGACTTTTTAATCCAACAGATGACGTATGGCCTTTATGAAACCTTTCACATACAGCTAGAGAGTGTGACATACACTCACTGAGGCGTCACTGACCCATCTATCCATTTTCTACCGCATATCCCTTTCGGGGTCACGGGGGTGGGAGGGCTGGAGCCTATCCCACGTGCACTCGGGCTAAAGGCAGGGTACACCCTGGACAAGTCGCCACCTCATCACATGGCCAACACAGATAGACAGACAACATTCACACTCACATTCACACACTAGAGCCAGTTTAGTGTTGCCAATCAACCTATCCCCAGGTGCATGTCTTTGGAGGCGGGAGGAAGCCGGAGTACCCGGAGGGAACCCACGCAGTCACGGGGAGACCATGCAAACTGCACACATAAAGACCCCGTGCCCGGTAATCGAACCCAGGACTTACCCACCACTACTAATTCAGTAAGCTCCCCATCAGTTTCCGTATCACGGCCAATGATTGGCTCAGCCTCCAGCAGCATGACTATTTTGGATAAAACAAGTGTAAAGGTGACTATGTGGGTGTTATTTCATGTCTTCAGGACTTTCAATGTTAAAAAACGTTATTTAGAAGGTCGTAAACAGATTTTTTTTAATGTACATATCGGTTTATTACTAACAATTCCTACTTTGCAGAAATGTATTTACCAAAGTCAGAACCAGATCCAATTAACAGGACTAAATGAGGGATTACTGTTTATTTGAAAAAAAAAATTAAATATTAGGATTCTCCATTTGGGGGGGGACAGCGTCCTCTCAGATCCTTTTATTCTAAGGCTGTCTAAAATTAAAACAGGTGACCAGAACTGAAGTTGAACAATTTATTCAACAAAATAGGAGTAAATGCAAACAACAGAGATACCAGAACTGGAGAGAGAGTGAATAATCCTACCAGGAGGTCGAAGCAGTCTCTCTAAAGATTGCTACATTCTTCACCTCCTTTTGTCCTTCTTTGTCGCCCCCACCACCTTTAGCGTAACTTAAAACTGAAAGTGAAACTTACTTTAACTTGTGTGCTTGGCACACACACATTCTCCTCCATCACTTTCTCTCCAGGCCTGTACCTTAAGACATCATTAATAATGATATATGTGTGTAAGTGCATAGATAAAACCACAGGGTATATGCATTGTGTTTAGCATCTGACAGAATGAAGGTGTCATGACTTGGTCCTGGGGTTTAGTTTTTCTGGGATGCAACGGAAAGTTGGCTCGGGCGAGACGGGAATGTAAGTACATTTTTTATTGAAACACTAGAACTACAAAAAAAGGAGTAAACAAAAGGCGCGCACAGTGGCGGAGAACAAACTATGAAACCAAACACTTGCACAAAGGCAAAAACTATGAACAACAAAAAACACTAACTGTGGCTTAATAAACAAAAACTTACTTGGCATGGAACCGGCATGAAAAAAGAGCAGCAAGGATCATAAGGGTGTGGAGAGTGTGCAGAAGCATAATTATGGGGATGTCACCAGAAAGACAAACTGAAAACACTGAACTTAAATACTACAGACATGATTAACGAAAACAGGTGCGTGACTCAAAACGTGAAACAGGTGCGTGACGTGACAGGTGAAAACTAATGGGTTGCTATGGTGACAAACAAGAATGCACAATGAGTCCAAACGTGGAACAGGTGAAACTAATGGGTAATCATGGAAACAAGACAAGGGAGTGAAAAGCCAGAAACTAAAGAGTCCAATAACTAAAAACATGACTAAAACAAAACATGATTACACAGACATGACAGAAGGACACTTTTAAGGTGTTCTTATTTTGCACAGCAGCTTTTAGCAGATATTTACAAATACAAATTTTTTTTTAAAGTCTCAAAAGACATAATAGTCATTGTCTTTTTAATGCAACGTGTGTGTCAGTGCAGTGTGTTGTATATGTAGGTTGAAAAATAGGATATCTTGTAACTTACACTTTGTGTGTATATACAACACTATTATACTACACCGTCACAACAACTACAAAACACTATTCTATGGTAATTGTTGTACACTTCTATTAGGGCTGCACAATTAATCGATTAATATAGTTTTTCCTCCTGTGATAAAACAAAATGTTCCTTTCAAAAAAGCTTTTACTACAAACTGATTTTTTTTCTTTCCGCGTGTTTCATTATGTGATGGGTCAAACCTGGTCTTGAAAAAAAGCTTTTACTGCAAACTGAGCAATTAAATGGTTTTTGTCCGGTGTGTGTTCTCATGTGAACAGTCAAAGGTTGCTTTAGAGTAAAGCCTTTACCACACACTGAACATTTAAATGGTTGTTCTCCTGTGTGTGTCTTCATGTGTTCAGACAAATGGTTCTTTTGAGAAAAACTTTTACCACAAACTAAACAATTAAAGGGTTTTTCTCCTGTGTGCGTTCTCATGTGCTTAATCAAATTGCAGTTTTGAGAGAAGCTTTTCCCACAAACCGTACAATTACATGGTTTTTCTCCCGTGTGCGTTCTCACGTGTGCAGTCAACTGTCTCTTTTGAGGGAAACTTTTACCACAAACTGAACAACTAAATGGCTTTTCTCCAGTGTGTGATCTCATGTGTTGAGTCAAATTGCACTTAAGACTAAAGTTTTTACCACAAACAGAACAAATACATGTCTTATCTCCTGTGTGTGTTTTCATGTGTCGAGTCACATTACTCTTAAAACTAAATGTTTTAGCACAGACTGAGCAGCTGAAATGTTTTTTATCAGTCTTCTTTTTAGAACATTTAGAGTGTTTGTTGTCAGTGTGACTCTTCATTTCACCTTCACAGTCTGTATCGCTGCTCACAGCTTCTTCAACCATGTTTTCAGCCTCACTATCTGATAGTGGAGCTAAGAGGTTGTCTGCTTCTGGTTCCTCTTCATCCTCTTCCATCTTCACACAGACGACATTCAGTGGCAACTTAGCGGGATCAGCTTCCACCGATTCTCCCTCCAGAGTGATCCAGATGTCGTCCTCCTCTTCTTTAACATGGGGTGACTGTGGAGCCTCTTGTTTTAAAGTGAAGCTACCTCCCTTCGCCTGAGGGGGAATATCATCTAGGTGACCAATCAGCTGTTGGACATCTGCAAAACACAAACACACTTTAGTTCAGACATGATCCATGAGATGTTTCTCCTTGAACTCACTGCAAACCTTTTTTCTATGTACTGTTGGATGTGCCTAGTTTTTCATGGCCATTCATAAGACGCTTCAAAATGTTGTTATGTGTTTATTTTCGGATTGTAAATAATGTAAATAATTCAATGTATATACTCTGATGATTAACTTGTGTGATGACTCTATTATGATGGTAGTATATATTTGTACCATGAATAGATTTACTTGGACCCCGACTTAAACAAGTTGAAAAACGTATTCGGGTGTTACCATTTCGTGGTCAATTGTACGGAATATGTACTGTATTGTGCAATCTACTAATAAAAGTTTCAATCAATCAATCAATCAATGTCAAATTGACTTGATACAAAGCACAGAGAACTCATTCTTAGTTATAAATAGTGTTGGGACTAACGCGTTACAAAGTAACGCGTTACTGTAACGCCGTTACTATCGGCGGTAACTAGTAATCTAACGCGTTATTTTTTATATTCAGTAACTCAGTTACCGTTACTACATGATGCGTTACTGCGTTATTTTTTATGTAGTATCGGCTAGAAACTGAGAAGATCTGAGTGTTGCAGCGCTGCTGAAGAGGCGACAAAAAAGAGGCGCGCCGCGCGCTGTCTGTGGGTACGTGTGTGTGTGTGTGTGTGTGTGTGTGTGTGGGAGGGGGCGTGTCTGTGTCTACTATCAAGACGTCATGGCGAAACCCCGAAGCCGAGTTTCTTAAAATGGAGATATTTTCAGTACGTTTCTTTTATCGACCACAAAGAAAAGAACATTTTAGTTGAATGTAAGTTTCAAATATGCTGAAACCGCTACAAAAACAACATGCTTCGACGAAGCTAGTAAAGAGACACACACTTCACCTCCACCTCCAACAGCGGCTGGATTTTAATGAGGCACTGCACACTGAAGGTACACACACTCTGTCAATTCTCTTATATACTCTTTCATTTTAGACTTTTAGAGTGTTTGATTATCACATCACTCTAAATGTTTAGACTATAAAGTTCACAAACCTAAAGAGGGATACTAGTGGGCCAGGCTAATATTTCCTTTTCTATAAACTAAGTGGGGAAATGTGTAGAGTGTTCTGGGCTTCAGACATGATTTTATTTCAGAATTCCTTGAGATAAAAAAAAACGCCTGGTTAGGCTTTATGTATGTAGTGTGTGCCTTTCTTGTTTTACAGCTATGTTGTTATTATGCTGTTTGTTACTCATGTATGTTAAGTTGCAGCTATTTAAAATAGTTTTGTCAATTTGTTCTGGTCTGAAACAAATTGGCCCTTTAAAACATATCTTTGTCTTTGTGTGTTGTATGTAGAGCACATTGCTTAGCAGAGTTGAGTGATGCAAATGCATGTCAAGTTGATCAACACATTGTATTATTCTCCAGTGCAATAACAGTACTAAAATGAAGGCTAAAAGGGCAT
The DNA here is from genome assembly GCF_033978685.3 of Nerophis lumbriciformis. Lineage (NCBI taxonomy): Eukaryota > Metazoa > Chordata > Actinopteri > Syngnathiformes > Syngnathidae > Nerophis > Nerophis lumbriciformis. Next base: position 7,560,220 of record NC_084550.2, read on the forward strand.
TAAATGGGGCCTTAAAAAAATTAAAAAATATATATATAAGTAACTAAATAGTTACTTTTCACAGTAACGCATTACTTTTTGGTTTAAGTAACTGACTTAGTAACTGAGTTACTTTTGAAATAAAGTAACTAGTAACTGTAACTAGTTACTGGTTTTCAGTAACTAACCCAACACTGGTTATAAAACACCAAGAAACAGTTGTACCTTTTCTTAAATAACTCGAGGCAAACTTCACGAGAAATACTTTTCAAAAATAATCTTATTATTGTTGTTCTTTATTACCTCCGATCCTCTGCAAGTTATTGTAGGAAGGTGGTCCAGCAAGCAGGATGTTCTTTTCTAAACACACTGCAGAATTCTTACTCATCCCCACAGTCACTTCTTTTAAGTCGTTATTCTCTGTGAAAAAGCGGTTCTTTTGTTTGTCCAGTTTCTTCATTGGACTTTTGCATTCTTCCATCTCTTCTGATTTGAACTCAACTGCCTTCTTTAAGCTAAAAATGTTGGTGCTTCTTTGTTTAAGTTGCTCCATAGCCAACGCACGTATAAGAGCATAGGATAAGCCCCTAAATGTTGTTGGAAAACTTCAACTGGCTGGTCGTTTTAGCAGTTTTGGGTCTCTTTCTTCGTTGATGGCGTTCATTCTCTTCAGTGTTCTCTATTACAGGCCGTCGACATCTTAGCATAGCAGCGATCGCCCAAGGTTCTAACAAGGCTTGAATTTGGACGTTTGACGTTTCCTAGATTTAAAAAAAGACGACTTGTTGAGGTATTTGCTACGAAGCATTTAGATGGTCAATTTAAAACGTTTTCAGTCCGCCATCTTTGTTGCCACCAACTTTCTGGATCCGTTTGCTCATGCGCAAGAAAGTCAGCAACTTCCGTTTCCTACGTAACAGCATTTTTTATTTTCAAAATATAGGCATTTTTTTCAAACATATGTTTTTGCAAAAAAATATCTACGGACACCCTTGAATACTCGAAAACTACACTTTAAAATGTAAATAAAAACAACAACAAAAACAACATTTTGTCTGTCAAAATCGTTTCCGCCACCGAAAATGATGGGATAAAAAGTTGTAATTATGAGATAAAAAGTCAATTACAATCAGATCAGAATACCTTTATTGTCATCTTTTATTTATAGTATGTATCGCTCTGCCATTTCAACTTTCATATCTCATAACTTCGAATATTTATGTCATGTTTACAACTATAACTAGGGCTCACCGCCATTTTTTGCATTTAAAAAAAAAGAAAAAACATGTATTAATTTCAAAATATTATTTAAACATAGTGGACATTCTGCTGTATGCGGTGTAACAGTAGATGTATTCATATATGTATCCACCAGATGGCTGTAGATCGCTTTTCCACAAAAAAACATTTAACTGTTCTTCAACATTATCTGGATATGTTAATGTCACATTTCACAACAAAAAGACTACATGTTTTTTTGTATGTATTTATTTTGCTGCCTTCCCCTTTATGTATTTTTTCATTACTTTTACATTTTGTGACTTGAATATTAACCAAGTATTATTAATATTGTTATTATAAGCGCTAACGGAGACAAACTATTTATAGCGACGCCTTGATCACAAGCATGTGTATAATTTCGACATGATCGGACTGGTCTGCAGTTTCCTCGCTTCCTTGCTCCCTGGAAGTTTGTTGTAGATCTTAAATCATGCCTTTCACCCGGAAAGTAGATGGCCGAGGACGTTCTCCAACAAGTTGGTACACATTGACAGACGTTTAGGACCCAGAAATGGCGAGAACGAAACAAAAAGGCGCTTGGTCCTGCCATTTCTTTGTGAGGATTATGAGACATTCTTCACCTAAATGGGAATGTATGAACATCCTAGCCATCGGCATCCTAATGACAGCAGACCTTGCACAGTAAGTGATTTTTTTTAATCATGTTTGTTGGCGCTCATGAAGTCTGCAGTGAGTAATAATAATTGATGAAGGGGAAAAAAAAGGAATTTTAAATTAATGTGCCACGTATGCTTACAATGATCAAAATACACGAATATTAAATGTGCCTGATACTACATTGCATATATCCTTACATCGTGTATATAAAACCCTAATAAAGGTGTTTGGATGTTTTTAAGGGTTTTATAGGCAGAATTGAGCGGCTCCCACAGGCTCCCTTGTAAGCTGACTTTTGATCACATTTATTTAATATTTAGAATGCAGGAAAAAAATAACATCCGGTGTCATGTCTTTCATTGTGATTGTGAACGATAGACAAAATAAATACAAAAATGCAGTTCCCCTTTAAAGTTTTGTGTCAGGGCTTGGTAAAAGGATAGGACTCAGATGCAGAGTAGGGAACTTAGACAGGCTTTTATTTTGACAGCTTCCTTTTCACCTCCAAAGTCAAGGATTACAATATCTATTTTATCCAAAAACTAACCGGCAAAAAAGGTTCCAAAAAAAAATAGGAACAACCAAAAATCGCTCCGAACGGAGGAAAACACAAAAGCAAAGACGAACTATAATTAATATATGCTATAAAATGTATAAACAAAAAACGCTCCAACAGGAGGAAGAAACAACAGCTATGAAAAATTCTACACTATCTACCGTATTTTCCGCACTATAAGGCGCACCTAAAAACCACAAATTTTCTCAAAAGCTGACAGTGCGCCTTATAACCCGGTGCGCTTTATATATGGATAAATATTAAGATTCATTTTCATAAAGTTTCGGTCTCGTAACTACGGTAAACAGCCACCATCTTTTTCCCCGGTAGAACAGGAAGCGCTTCTTCTTCTACGCAAGCAACCGCCAAGGTAAGCACCCGCCCCCATAGAACAGGAAGCGCTTCTTCTTCTACTGTAAGCAACCACCCGCCCGCGTAGAAGAAGAAAAAGCGCGCGGATATTACCGTACTTCATTTCCTTTGTGTGTTTACATCTGTAAAGACCACAAAATGGCTCCTACTAAACGACAGGGATCCGGTTCATGAAAAGACGCAATCTCTCCATCCGCACACGGATTACTATTTCACAGCAACTGATATTCCTGTGAACCGCACTGTGGATACAACGGGAGCACGTACGGTGAATATTCGCACCACAGGGAATGAGAAGTCATCCTTCACTGTGGTTCTAGCTTGCCATGCTTATGGCCAGAAACTTCCACCCATGGTGATATTCAAAAGGAAGACCTTGCCAAAAGAGACCTTTCCAGCCGGCGTCATCATAAAAGCTAACTCGAAGGGATGGATGAAGAAAAGATGAGCGAGTGGTTAAGGTAAGTTTAAGTTTACGCGAAGAGGCCGGGCGGCTTTTTTCACGCAGCTTCGTCCATGTTGATATACGACTCCATGCTCGCCCACATCACGCTGGTTTTTAATATATTATTAAAGTTTGACTGACCTATCTGACTGTTTTTTTGACATTCCTTTAGCGCAGTTAGATGCGGCTTATAACACGGGGCGGCTTATAGGTGGACAAAGTTTTGAAATATGCCGTTCATTGAAGGCGCGGCTTATAACCCAGGGCGGCTTATGGTGCGGAAAATACGGTATATACAACACTATTATACTACACCGTCACAACAACTACAAAACACTTTTTTATGGTAATTGTTGTACACTTCTATTAGGGCTGTACAATTAATCGATTAATATAGTTTTTCCTCCTGTGATAAAACAAAATGTTCCTTTCAAAAAAGCTTTTACCACAAACTGATTTTTTTTCTCTCCGCGTGTTTCATTATGTGATGGGTCAAACCTGGTCTTGAAAAAAAGCTTTTACTGCAAACTGAGCAATTAAATGGTTTTTGTCCGGTGTGTGTTCTCATGTGAACAGTCAAAGGTTGCTTTAGAGTAAAGCCTTTACCACACACTGAACATTTAAATGGTTTTTCTCCTGTGTGTGTCTTCATGTGTTCGGACAAATTGTTCTTTTGAGAAAAACTTTTACCACAAACTAAACAATTAAACGGTTTCTCTCCTGTGTGCGTTCTCATGTGTTTAATCAAATTGCAGTTTTGAGAGAAGCTTTTCCCACAAACCGTACAATTACATGGTTTTTCTCCCGTGTGCGTTCTCACGTGTTCAGTCAACTGTCTCTTTTGAGGAAAACTTTTACCACAAACTGAACAACTAAATGGCTTTTCTCCAGTGTGTAATCTCATGTGTTGAGTCAAATTGCACTTAAGACTAAAGTTTTTACCACAAACAGAACAAATAAATGTCTTATCTCCTGTGTGTGTTTTCATGTGTTGAGTCAAATTACTCTTAAAAGTAAATGTTTTTGCACAGATTGAGCAGCTCAAATGTTTTTTATCAGTCTTCTTTTTAGAACATTTAGAGTGTTTGTTGTCAGTGTGACTCTTCATTTCACCTTCACAGTCTGTATCGCTGCTCACAGCTTCTTCAACCCTGTCTTCCGCCTCACTATCTGATAGTGGAGCTAAGAGGTTGTCTGCTTCTGGTTCCTCTTCATCCTCTTCGATCTTCACACAGACGACATTCAGTGGCAACTTAGCGGGATCAGCTTCCACCGGCCCTGGAAGACATTCTCCCTCCTGAGTGATCCAGTTGTCCTCCTCTTCTTTAACATGAGGTGACTGTGGAGCCTCTTGTTTTAAAGTGGAGCTACCTCCCTTCGCCTGAGGGGGAATATCATCTAGGTGACCAATCAGCTGTTGGACGTCTGCAACACACAAACACACTTTAGTTCAGACATGATCCATGAGATGTTTCTCCTTGAACTCACTGCAAACCTTTTTTCTATGTACTGTTGGATGTGCCTAGTTTTTCATGGCCATTCATAAGACGCTTCAAAATGTTGTTATGACGTGTTTATTTTCGGATTGTAAATAATGTAAATAATTCAATGTATATACGATTGACGATTGACTATGATTAACTTGTGTGATGACTCTATTATGATGATTGTATACAGGTAAAAGCCAGTAAATTAGAATATTTTGAAAAACTTGATTTATTTCAGTAATTGCATTCAAAAGGTGTAACTTGTACATTATATTTATTCATTGCACACAGACTGATGCATTCAAATGTTTATTTCATTTAATTTTGATGATTTGAAGTGGCAACAAATGAAAATCCAAAATTCCGTGTGTCACAAAATTAGAATATTACTTAAGGCTAATACAAAAAAGGGATTTTTAGAAATGTTGGCCAACTGAAAAGTATGAAAATGAAAAATATGAGCATGTACAATACTCAATACTTGGTTGGAGCTCCTTTTGCCTCAATTACTGCGTTAATGCGGCGTGGCATGGAGTCGATGAGTTTCTGGCACTGCTCAGGTGTTATGAGAGCCCAGGTTGCTCTGATAGTGGCCTTCAACTCTTCTGCGTTTTTGGGTCTGGCATTCTGCATCTTCCTTTTCACAATACCCCACAGATTTTCTATGGGGCTAAGGTCAGGGGAGTTGGCGGGCCAATTTAGAACAGAAATACCATGGTCCGTAAACCAGGCACGGGTAGATTTTGCGCTGTGTGCAGGCGCCAAGTCCTGTTGGAACTTGAAATCTCCATCTCCATAGAGCAGGTCAGCAGCAGGAAGCATGAAGTGCTCTAAAACTTGCTGGTAGACGGCTGCGTTGACCCTGGATCTCAGGAAACAGAGTGGACCGACACCAGCTGGACTGCTGCTGAGTGGTCCAAAGTCATGTTTTCTGACGAAAGCAAATTTTGCATTTCCTTTGGAAATCGAGGTCCCAGAGTCTGGAGGAAGACAGGAGAGGCACAGGATCCACGTTGCCTGAAGTCTAGTGTAAAGTTTCCACCATCAGTGATGGTTTGGGGTGCCATGTCATCTGCTGGTGTCGGTCCACTCTGTTTCCTGAGATCCAGGGTCAACGCAGCCGTCTACCAGCAAGTTTTAGAGCACTTCATGCTTCCTGCTGCTGACCTGCTCTATGGAGATGGAGATTTCAAGTTCCAACAGGACTTGGCGCCTGCACACAGCGCAAAATCTACCCGTGCCTGGTTTACGGACCATGGTATTTCTGTTCTAAATTGGCCCGCCAACTCCCCTGACCTTAGCCCCATAGAAAATCTGTGGGGTATTGTGAAAAGGAAGATGCAGAATGCCAGACCCAAAAACGCAGAAGAGTTGAAGGCCACTATCAGAGCAACCTGGGCTCTCATAACACCTGAGCAGTGCCAGAAACTCATCGACTCCATGCCACGCCGCATTAACGCAGTAATTGAGGCAAAAGGAGCTCCAACCAAGTATTGAGTATTGTACATGCTCATATTTTTCATTTTCATACTTTTCAGTTGGCCAACATTTCTAAAAATCCCTTTTTTGTATTAGCCTTAAGTAATATTCTAATTTTGTGACACACGGAATTTTGGATTTTCATTTGTTGCCACTTCAAATCATCAAAATTAAATTAAATAAACATTTGAATGCTACAGTCTGTGTGCAATGAATAAATATAATGTACAAGTTACACCTTTTGAATGCAATTACTGAAATAAATCAAGTTTTTCAAAATATTCTAATTTACTGGCTTTTACCTGTATATTTGTCCCATGAATAGATTTACTTGGACCCCGACTTAAACAAGTTGAAAAACGTATTCGGGTGTTACCATTTAGTGGTCAATTGTACGGAATATGTACTGTACTGTGCAATCTACTAATAAAAGTTTCAATCAATCAATCAATCAATGTCAAATTGACTTGATACAAAGCACAGAGAACTCATTCTTAGTCAGTGACGTGCAGTCACTAGAGGCAGGTGAGGCGGGGCCTCACCTGCCATCATGGAAAGAAAAAAAATTTAAAAAGAAAAAAAATAAATTAAATTGTTATATGTATGCAGTGATTATACTATAAAGTTATTTTCCATTTAACTTCACCAGTTTTAGATTATTTTTATTCAAAATCGCTGAATTTTCACATTTGCCGTTCAAATACTGAGAAGAGACGGTTGAGCCAGTTGAGGCACGTCACTCAGTGACGCAACATGGATTGCGCAATGACTCGGCTAACTGCTGGCCTGCTGTGCAGTGAGACCGTATTGCTATATGAATTATATTATACATTTCCATAGTTTAGTTAGCTGAGGTATATAATGTACAGTGTATTTTGTCAACAACTGTATGTGTGTAAAGTATTTCTTGTGCTGAGCGATCATAAAACGGCTGCAAAAGACGCACTGGCTGAGGCTCGCGTCCTGCACCCCCGCCGTAGAATTGTTATATCAACTAAAGCCCACACTTAAACTTTCCACGTGCAAGATTGAATCTATTTAAAAGAATTATTTCATAAGAAGCC